>NC_143511.1:62175992-62480992 GCF_031878675.1 Megascapheus bottae | reverse complement strand
TCAGATTTTAGCCTCCTGAGTAGCTAGGATTATAGGGGTGTGCCACTAGGGTTCAGGTCCTCTTAAAGAATTTCAGGGGGATGGGAGTTTGGCCTATGGTAGTGTTTGCCCAGCATGCATGAAGACCCAGATTCAACTCCTTGGTACCACATATATAGAAAAAACTGGAAATGGTGCTGTGGCTCAAGTAGTAGAGCTCTAGCCTTGAGAAAGGACAGTGCTCAGGCCCTGAGTTCAAGCCCCAGGACTGGCAAAAATAAAAGAGTTTCAGAACCTGAAACACTGATACAGGTGTGCTTTATTCTGTGTGGAAATGACTAGGTTAACCATTCCCTTAGTGAGGCTATTCTATTGGAACTTTCTAAGAGTATACTATCTTTCTTATTGTTTGCATTCAATTCTTGTCCTTCAGTTCATTTCTCATCTCTCTTTCCCACCAGCCTCCATTCCACCTGCCCCCCTCAAAGCTCTAAGAGCCTTATCTGCCCATCAGATTTCTTCTTTCATCCCAGTGACTATCAGAAAATACTAGCCAGGATCCGTGAGTATCCAATTCTCTTTCTACTCTAGTAGCCTCATTAGTCCCATGCTTACAGCCACAATACCCATCCATATCTTTGAGCCTTTGCACTTACAGCTCCCTCTATCTGCAATGCCCCTTTCTCTATACTCCAGTTAAGGTGCAATTTAAATTGCATCTCTTCTGTAAAACCTTCCCTAAATCCTGAGATAGAGTTAAGCTATCTATCGGAGATGCTCTAAGACTGCAGGCATTGGCCATCCCATTTCCTGTGTATGACACTCATGGGTCTGTTTCTTCCAGTAAACTGTGAGGTTTCAAGGACCAGCAGCATGTCTGACTCATTTTTCATCCCCGGTGGTGAGCACAGGACCTTACTCATACCAAGCACTCATTACACAGCCAGCAGTCTTAACTATCTGCGCCATTCTGAGCTTCTCCTGTGGCTGACCCAGACAAGGCTGAGTATCCTCTGTGTAGCTTGCTGTTGCCATGCTCTTTGGGCTTACCCACACTGACACAGGCCTGCGAACCTGTGTCTTTGGTGGGTGAGGATGTGGGCAAATGTGAGAGATCTGCAACTATGCCTGCTGAAAGCCTCTCTCTCTGCTCACTGTGACACCAGCAGACATGTAGCTGGCACAAGCCCTTTCCTTGTTTCTCATGAAATAACACTAGACCCCTTAAAGAATGTTCTTGTAGGGACCAATCTGTAGCTAATTCAGTGGGGAAGAATTATGGGCAATTGGGAGAAACCTCTTAGTAGAAGGGGGAAGGATGAAACATTGCCTTCTTACATAGAAAGTGATGTCTCCAGCCAGGGAATGTGAGAGTTAATAACAAGTGTGTGTGTCTGTGTGTGTGTGTGTGTGTGTGTGTGTGTGTGTGTGTGTGTATGTGTGTGTGTGTTGGTACTGGGGCTTGAACTAATGGGCCTGGGCACTGTCCTTGAACTTTTGCACTCAAGGCTACCACTCTACTACTTGAACTACAGTTCCACTTCTGACTTTTTATTTCTTGTTTTTGGGAGAGTGGGGACTGGTTAATGAAAGATGAGAATCTCTTACACTATCCTACCTGAGCTGAACTTGAACTGCAATTCTTAGATCTCAGCTTCCTGAGCTAGTATCACAGGGATGAGCCACCGTGCCTGGTCATATGCTATATCTTAATAACTACCAAGACACTTCCACTACCATCTTCTTTCTCTACCCTGAGGAGTAGGCCAGGGGGGGATGGATTTTCTATTTATAGATAAAGACACTAGTCATGAGAGGTTTGGGGCCTTGGGTGGTATGTATAACCCACCTCCAAAACGTAACACCCACCAGGGTTTTGTTTTCGGAAAAGGATAGTGACTGCCTCAGCAGTCACACTAGTTATAAGCAAAGACTCCTAAAAGTAAAGTCGCTTCCCTAGGATTATGAAGTAATAACCACAACTGTAATATACATTTTTCCCCTGTGGTTTTGTTTTTTTTTTGTCAGTATGGTTCTTAAATTCAGGGCCTAGGTGCTGTCCCTCAGCTCTTTTGCTCAAGACTAGTGCTCTACCATTTTCAGCCACAGCTCCATTTCCAGTTTTCGAGTGGTTAATTGAAAATAAGAGTTTCATGGGGACTTTTATGCCTGGGCAGATCTCAGCCTCCTAAGTAGCTAGGATAACAGGCACGAGCCACTGGCATTCGCTTTTTTTAATAAAATGCATAAAATTAGAATCCCTTTTCTAATAGAAGGAGTCTGTAAAGAAAGTTTTAGTCATATCAGATGACACTAAATATTTTCTCTTTTAACTTGGAAATAAGAGTTTTACTATTACCCTGGCAGGCCTTGAAGTAATGATTTTCCTATACTAAGTAGCTCAAATTACAGGTGCATAATTATCAGGCTTAAAATATACCAGAACCTGGCCTGGGAATGTAGCTTAGTGGTTGAGCTTACCTAGCATGCATGAAGCCCTGGGGTCTATTTGTCAGTACCACATAAACAGAAGAGGCCTTAAGTGGGAGTGTGGCTCAAATGGTAGAGTGCTAGCCTTGAGAAAAAAAAAAAGAAGCCCAGGGATAGTGCCCATGCCCTGTGTTCAAGTCCAGGACTGCCAAAAAAAATAAAAGATACTAGGACTTGAACTCAGTACCTGCCACTTTTGCTCATTGGCTATAATAACTAAGCCACACCTCCAACCCCATATTTCTTGGACTTTATTAAATTTGGCATGTACCTTGTCTCAAGTTTATGTAACTCCTGAAGTAATCAGCTTACAAATAATTTCTCCTAGGACACTGGTGGCTCATGCCCATCATCCTAGCTATTACTAGAAAGCTGAGATCTAAGTGTCCAGGTTCAAATCCAGCCTGGGCAGGGATGTCATGAGTCTCTTACCTTCAATTAACCATCAAAACTCTACAAATGAAGCTGTGGCTCTAGGTGGTAGAATGCCAGCCCTGAGTGAAAAAAGTAAAAGACAGCACCCAGGCTCCAAGTTCAAGCCCCAGTACCAGCGCGCGCACACACACACACACACACACACACACACACACACACACACACACACACACACACACACACACAGTTTCTAGAGCAAATTGCATTCTGCCCAGTCCTGCATCCGTCTGGCTTATCAGTTTCAAGACTACTCTTTATTCTATTGTTGTGGAAAATACTCTGGGAGAAGCAAGAGGCATTCAGAGTTGGAGAACTCAGGTTTATTACACTGGTAGGCCCAGAAGAATGTCTACCAAGTCTGAGCCCCAGCAGAACTACAACACTTTTTTTTTTTTTTTTTGCCAGTCCTGGGCTTGAGCTCAGGGCCTGAGCACTGTCCTTGGACTTTCTCAAGGCTAGAGCTCTACCACTTGAGCCTCAGCACCACTTCTGGCTTTTTTCTATGTATGTGGTACTGAGGAATCGAACCTGGGTCTGCATGCATGCTAGGCAAGCACTTTAACCACTAGGCCAAACTCCCGGCCCCTACAACCCTTTTATAGTACTTGGGTTCCAGGTTTTAGTTCCCAGTTAAGCACAGTTGTTGTTTTGTTTTGTTTTTGCTGGTCATGGGGATTGAACTCTGGGTCTTGGCGTTGTCTCTGAGCTTAAGACTGGCACTCTACCCCATGAACTACAGCACCACTTGTAGCTTTTTCTGTGATTAATTGGAGATAAGGGTCTCTCAAACTTTCCTGCCCACGTTGGCTTCTTTTTTTTTTTTTTTTTTGTCAGTGGTGGAGCTTGAGCTCTGGTCTGGGTACTGTCCCTGAGCAATTCAGCCCAAGGCTACCTCCCTACCCCTGGGATGGGCATTGTCCCTGAGCTCTACCACTTGAGACAAAGCACCATTTCTGGTTTCCTGGCAGTTAATTGGACTTTAGTGCCCAGGCTGGCTGTGATCCACAATCCTCAGATGTTAGCTTCCTGAGTAGCTAGGATTACAGGCTTGAGCCACTGTGCCTGGCCCAGGCTGGCTTTGAACTACAATTCTCAATCTCAGCCTCCTGAATAGCTAGGAGCTAAGATTATAGGCATCAGTGCTTGGCTAGCATAGGTGTTTTGAAATGTAGATATCAAGCAAGTTCTGGTCAGGCTGGTTCTGTCAATAGCAGGCTCTTCCTTACCAGGTTGAGCTAATTCTGATAATGCAGGGTTTAGCTAGTTCTGATAATGGCAGGTTTTCCTTCTTATTATCACCTGTGTATCAATTTTTCCTGCTCCTTCTGCTCTCTACAAATGGCAACTTCATTACTTGGTCAGTCCTTCCTCTACCAGTGTTACAGGATTTCCAGCTAGGGGAATAATTTCCACATCAAATCAAGACTAGAATAGAATTGTTATCATGCATTACTGATGTCCTTTTTTTGTCTTTATATGCCTGTCCTTGGGCTTGAACTCAGGGCCCAGGCCCATCCCTGACCACACTGTAGTGGATATATGGACAGAGTTTTGCTAGTTCAGCCAGATACATATTTTTCTGGAAAGGTGGTTTGCTTTTTAGATGGACTCAGGTATTTAAGATGGCTCATAGGACTCTCCCTAGTCTCCCTGCATGAGAATAAAGCATGATATCCAAACTGGATTAAAAAAAAAAGGAGTTAGTAATAAGTTAGTAGAAATCAACACCCTCCTGACTTCTCGTTCAAGAGTTAAGGCTCTTGTCAGGTGTGGTGACAGAAGATTGTAATCTTGGGCCGGGAGTTTGGCCTAGTGGTTAAAGTGCTTGCCTAGCATGCATGAAGACCTGGGTTCGATGCCTCGGTACCACATACATACACATACATAGAAAAAAGCCAGAAGTGGTGCTGAGGCTCAAGTGGTAGAGCTGTAGCCTTGAGAAAGTCCAAGGACAGTGCTCAGGCCCTGAGCTCAAGCCCAGGACTGGCAAAAAAAAAAAAAAAAAAAGAAGAAGAAGATTGTAATCTTAGCACTCAGGAAGCTGAGATAGAAGGATTGAGAGTGCAAAATCGGCCTGAGTTACAAAGCAAGATCCTGACAAAAAAAGGGTGTGTGTGTGTGTGTGTGTGTGTGTGTGTGTGTGTCTGTGTTTTAGCTAGAAAAAAGGAGACAGAAGAACTAAGAAAAAGACAGTCTTTGCCAGGTGCTAATGGCTCATGCTTGTAAACCTACTCAGTAGCCTGAGATCTGAGGATCACAGTTCTCCAGACCAAGCAGGAGATTCTCCAATTAATCACCAACACCAAAAAAGTAAATAAAGGGCTGGGAGCATAGCCTAGTGGTAGAGTACTCAAAGCCCTGGGTTCGATTACTCAGTATCACATATACAGAAAAAGCCAAAAGTGCTGCTGTGGCTCAAGTGATAGAGCTCCAGCCCTAGGACAGTGCTCAGGTCCTGAGTTCAAAGCCCCAGGACTGGCAAAAAAAAAAAAAAAAGGAAATGAATACATATAAATCCAGAAGTAGAGCTATAGCTCAAGTGATGCAACACTATCCTTGAGAAAAAAAAATCATGAATAGGAGAGAGAGCGAGAGAGAGAGAGAGAGAGAGAGAGAGAGAGAGAGAGAGAGAGAGAGAGAGAGAGAGAGAGAGAGAGAGAGAGAGAGAGAGAGAGAGATATTGGGGATGGGGGAGAGGGAGGGAGAAAGAGACAGTCCTTGATCTATCCATTTTTACCTACACTGTTTAGCTGGTAATTACTCCTATTAGTGATTCCTGAGAAGTGAAATGCAGTCTCCAATTTTAATGATGAAAGTCGTGTCAATTATAATGTACAACATCCTACTTTTGCTTCATTGAAAGTCCAAAGCCCTTTAGAATAGGTATGAGTAATTCTTGGTGTTGCTAGCAGACTTTGAGGATAGCTACTCTGTCTGGGTTTTTTTTTTTTTCTTTTCTTTCTTGGTTAGCAAGAACATTCTGACATTTAAACTGAGAGTAAGACACGCTTCTTGCAAAGGTGGGTCCCGGTTACAAGCCCAGGCAGGCTTGCCTCTCCCTTCTTTTCCAAGGGTGCATGAGACTTTGTTTAGAGAATTGCAATACAGAACATAGAAACACAAAGAAATTCCTCATCCACATGATGAGTGTTCCCAAAATATATGCTGATAAAACCAGATCACATCAGACCCTGGATTCTGTCATGGTACTCACAGACAATTAAGGAAAAGGCAGGCAAGAAAGACTTCCTTGGGGCCGGGAGTTTGGCCTAGTGGTTAAAGTGCTTGCCTAGCATGCATGAAGCCCTGGGTTCGATTCCTCAGTACCATGTACTCAGTAAAAGCCAATGGAACTGTGACTCAAGTAGCAGAGCACTAGCCTTCAGCAAAACATGTCCAAGGGCAGTGCCCAGACCTTGAGTTCAAGCCCCAAGTCTGGCAAAAAAAAAGGGGGGGGTACCAGGAGTTTGCCTAGTGATAGGGCGTTTACCTAGCATGCATGAAGACCTATGTTCAATTCCTCAGTGTTGTGGCTCAAGTGGTAGAGCATTAACCTTGCAAAAAGCCTAAGGACAGCGCTTAGGTCCTAAGTTCAGTCCGCAAGACTGGCAAAAAAAAAAAAAAGAAAATATAAATAAAATATCTTTTTATATACAGACTATAATTTATATAGGTATTTTATAGAGAATATTTTATCTTATCTTAATAAATTTTTGTCAGTAAAGGGGTTTAAACTCTGGGCCTGGACACTATCCACTTAATGCTGTGTTCTACCACATAAGCCACAGCACCACTTCCAGTTTACTGGTGGTTAATTGGAGATATGAGACTTACAGACTTTTCTGCTTAGGATGGTTTTGAACCATGATTGTCCGATCTCAGCCTCCTTAGTAGCTAGGATTACAGGTATAAGCCACTATGCCCAGCAGAATATCTTATTTATTTATTTATTTATTTATTTATTTATTTGGTCAGTCATGGGACCTGAACTCTGGGCCCGGGCACTGTCCCTGGGCTCTTCAACTCAAGGCTACCACCCTACCCTTTGAGCTACAATGCCATTTCAGGTTTTCTGGTGGTTAATTGGAGATGAGTTTCACAGTTTTTAGTGCCTGGGCTGGCTTTGAACCTTGATCCTCAGATCTGAGCTTCCTGAGTAGCTAGGATTACAGGAATGAGCCACTGGTGCCAAGCAGAATATCTTTTATTTTAATGCCTGGCATTCATCTTGGAAGTATCAGTGCAGCTGAAGTGGTAAAGCACTAGCCTTGAGCAAAAAATGTGAAGCAAGAATGAGGCTCTAAGCCAGGCACGGTGGTTCACACCTGTATTCCTAGCTACTCAGGAGGCTGAGAGCTGAGGATCAAGGTTCAAAGTCAGCCTGGGCACAAAAGGACCCAAGACACATTTCCAATTAAGCTGTAGAAAATGGGAAGTGCCCAAGGGTAGGGCAGTAGTCATGAGCTGAAGAGCTCAGGGACAGTGCCCAGGCCCAGTTCAAGTCCCATGACTGGCCAAAAAAAAAAAAAGGTTTAGAATTTATTTTGATGTATCTTACAAGAGTTTTGTTTTGTCTTACCAGTCCTGGGGCTTGATCTCTAGGCCTGGGCACTATCCCCGAGCTTCTTTTGCTCAAGACTAGCACTCTACCACTTGAGCCACAGTGCCACTTCCAGCAGTTTTGGTTTATGTGGTACTGAGGATTGAACTCAGGGTTTCATGCATGCTAGGCAAACACTCTACCATAAAGCCACATTTCCAGCCTACAAATCTATGATTTCATTGGTGACATTGCTAGTTTTCTTTCTTTTTTTTTTTTTTTGTCTGTCATGGAACTTGAACTCTGGACTTGGGCACTGTCCCTGAGCTCTTCAGCTCAAGGCTACCATCCTATCCCTGAGCCACAGCCCTACTTCCTGTTTTCTAGTGATTAGAGATAAGTCTGTGGATCTTTAGTGCCCGGGCTGGCTTTAAAGTAATCACATAGATGTTCTTTTTTTTTTTTTTTTTTTGCCAGTCCTGGGCTTGAGCTCAGGGCCTGAGCACTGTCCTTGGATTTTCTCAAGGCTAGAGCTCTACCACTTGAGCCTCAGCACCACTTCCGGCTTTTTTCTATGTATGTGGTACCGAGGAATCGAACCCGGGTCTTCATGCATGCTAGGCAAGCACTTTAACCACTAGGCCAAACTCCCGGCCCCACATAGATGTTCTTATCAGAGCATGGTTAAAAAAAAATTCACACAATGAGGTCAGGTACTTGTGGCTCATGATTGTAATCCAGCTACTTAGGAGGTTGAGACCTGAGGATTGCTGGGGCAGCCAGCTGGGGCAGGAAAGTCTATGAGACTTTTATCTGATTAACAAAAAGCTAGAAGTAGAGCTGTAGCCCAAGTGGTAGATCACCAGCTCTTAGTACAAAAGCTAAGAGACAATGCTCCAGTGAAGGGTTCAAGCCCCAATAACAGCACACACACAAAATAATCACAAAATAAATCCTGTTAATGATGGGTAAGTTTGGGAATTCCTTTTCTACACCAGGAGATGTTTTGAACTGACTTGAAGACAATTGTGTTCCAAATGCCAGAAGAGTGAAGGGAGACAGTGGAGCAGTTAGAAGATTCAGGTTCCATACCTAACTGCCACTAAGCCAGAGTCTCTCTGTTTCTAGTTCTTTACCTATTACATAGCACCAATACCCAGCTTTGTGATCTGGCAGTTCTAATTCATTTATACTATAGAACAATAAAAACAATGCTCTGTTAAGGAATATTTTATGCCAGGCACGGTTTTGGAAGCTTGCCCCAACTCACCATTCTAAATTCTCACAGGAGCCATAAAAGCTACGTGTTATATCCGGGTGCCTGTGGCTCACCTAATAATCCTAGTTACTCAGGAGGCTGAAATATGAGTATCAGGGTTGGAAACCAGGCAGGCAGAAAAGTCCATGAGGCTCTTATCTCAAATTAACCACTCAAAAGCTGGAAAGGCACTGTGGCTCAAAGTGGTAGAGCGCTAGCCTTGAGCATAAGAACTCAGGGACAATGCCCAAGCCTGAGTTAAAACCCCATGACCACCACCAACACCAAGAAAAAGCCCATTCTGTACATGAGGCTGTTATAGAGAGAAGATTCTATATAACTTCCCAAGGTCACACAGAACCTGCTCTGCCTGAGTTACAACTCGGAGCCTGTTCCCCTGGGCCTTGCTGTCTTGTGTAGTTAATTTTTCTTCAACTTTCAAAACTGGATCAATGCTGAGCACTGGTGGCTCATGCCCATAATACTAGATACTCAGGAGGCTGGGATCTGAGGATCACAGTTCACAACCCAGGACTGGTCAGTTGTGGGGCTTGAACTCTGGACCTGGGCACTGTCCCTGAGTTCTTCAGCTCAAGGCAAGCACTCTACCCCTTGAACCACAGCACCACTTCTAGTTTTCTGGTGGTTAATTGGAGATAAGAGTCTCATGGACTTCAGTGCCCTGGCTGGCTTTGAACTGAGATACTCAGATCTCAGCCTCCTGAGTAGCTAGGACTACAAGTATGAGCCATCGGTGCCTGGCTCAGGAGACTCTTTTCTTCCAGGTTCCACTAGGAACCTGGAAGTGGAGCTGTGGCTCAAAGTGGTAGAGCACTATCCTTGAGCAAAAGAACCCAGGAATACTAACCAGGCCCCACAAGTGACAGTAGAAAAAAAAAATGTTCCCATTTCAGACATTACCACCACCACCACCAACAGTGTCCAGATCCTGAGTTCGAGTCCTATGACCTACCCCAAAAGAAGTCTCAGTTAAGCTTGGCATTCATGGCTCTTGCCTGTAATCCTAGCTACTCAGGATGCTGAGACTAGAGGATTAATGTTCAAAGCCAGTCTGAGCAGGAAAGTCCATGAGACTGTTATCCCAAATTAACCACCAAAAAGCAGAAATTGGAAGTATGGCTCAAGAGGTAGAGCATTAGCCTTAAGGGAAAAACAAAACAACTCTCAGGTACAGGGCCCAGGTCCTAAGTTCAAGCCCCAAAACTGGTATGCACACACACACAAAGGATCAATTAATGTTTGATGAGTGAATAAACTACAAAAGATATCACACAAAAACAATAAAAATTTTAAATTTTATAACATTTACCATATAAGAGGTTCCTGACAACCGTAATTTGAGAAAACCCTTCTAAGAAGTAGGAAACAGGCCATATGAAATGATGATGAAACCTGTGGGCTATGGAGTTAGATAGTCTTGGTGTGGGATCTAATTATTTCCTAGGGATGTACCTAACTTCTTTAAACTGTAAGTTCTTATTCATGAAATAAGGGTCATGTTGGTTGAAGGAACTCAGTGAGACAATGGTGTCAAGGTACCCATTATGAGTGTGGAGAGAGGCTACCATCTGCCCTGCATCATCATCAGCATCATCAAGGGCTTTGTGATGGAAGCACAGACTAGATGGCCAGATACAGAGAAGAGCACGGAACAACCAGAAGGTAGGAATAAAAGTCTTGTATGTGCTTAATGCATCAACGAGAAGCAGAGGGCAAGGGTGCTATTTAATTGAAACACTGAATGGTTTCAAGAAAGTAATGGGAGAGAACACTGGGAAGGTGACCTTAAGGGCCAAACTGAGGTTAGTCTGTATTTATTTATTTATCTATCGATCTATTTATTTATTGCCAGTTCTGAGGCTTGAACTCAGGGCCTGGGACTGTCCTTGGACACTTTTTTTCCCCCAAACTTTTACTCTTTATTCAATTTTACAGTATACAGTTTTTAAGGTTAAAAATTCTGTGTTTTTGAGGAAGGTGATATTATGCCAAGCTTCCCAGGCAAAAAGCCAAGACGTGAGACTTTAAAACAAAAGCAGCCTTTACAGTACATTCTTACCTGGAGAAAAGGTAAGTCTGATTAAAGATGGCAGAACCCAGTACAGAATGGCAATGAAAAGTACCTGCTTTCAAGCTCTAGTGAAATGCGGATCCTATAGGAATGAACTATTCTGATAATATATTAATGTATTGAACATTATAACACTGAAGATCACCCTCCAAGATCGTCATGATCTCATTGGTAGATGAATCAGAAAACCAAGAGACAGAAAGCAGTCTCTCACACAGGGAGCCAGAAAGGAAGACAATATGGAAATCTGCAGTAAGAGATTACTACCATTGGGGATAAATGGATGAATCAGTTGCTTGGACACTTTTTGCTCAAGGCTAGCACTCTGCCACTTGAGCCACAGAGCCAGTATCGGCTTTTTCTGTGTATGTGGTTCTGGGGAATCAAACTTAGGGCTTTGTGCATGCATGCTAGGCAAGCATGCTACCATTAGGCTATACTCCCGGCCCCAGAAGGTTAGTCTTTCTTCTGTAGCAGTTCTGAAGTTTTACAGGAGTACAAGTGACTAGCTCACAGCCAGTTGTAGGGGGATGTTCTGGCTTGTTTATTCAGGATGGACGAGGGAAACTTCACTTGCTCAGTAAGGGGAGTCATAGGGTAAAGTCCCTCTGTGTGGTGGCTGAAGTGGAGAAAAAGAGGAAATGAATGAGCAAGCACATGGGACATGGGAGAAGAATGAACTGCCAGAGCTGTATAAGAAACAAAAGGACAGGGTCAAGGTTAATTCTGAAGATCTACAACTACATGGCCAAAAACATGATGCTACTATTCCCATAGAAGAGTTAATGCTTGTTTTAGCTGTGCTAAATTTGAGACATGTTATGACTTCCAGGTAAAGAATGATATGATAGCCAGGATATACTTGAGAAATATGATCTTACCACTGAGACACTTATTTAGAAAACACCTGTATAGATATACTAGGTAAGAGTATACAGGTGGATCAGATGAAGTCAAGAGGAGAAGACTCATTACCTCCCACATCTATGGGGTGAGGAGGGAGACTGAGAGAGAGGTGAAGAACACATCTTCACAGAAACCAAAAGCAGAGCAAGTTTCAAGGACAATATACATTTTTTTTAAGTTATGTGCTGGTGGCTCATGCCTGTAACCCTAGCTACTCAGGAAGCTGAGATCTGGGGATCACAGTTCAAAGCAAGCCCAGGCAGGAAAGTTCATGAGACTTTTCCTTCCAATTAACTAGCACAAATCTAGAAGTAGAGATGTGGCTCAAGGGATAGAGTGCTAGCCTTGACGATAAAAGCTCAGGGACAGTGTCCAGGCTCTGAGATCAAGCCCTGAAACACACACACACACACACACACACACACACACACACACACACACACACACACACACACTGTTTACTGGGAAGAACCATGAGAAGCTAAAGAGTAAGAATGAGAAGGAACCTCTCCCTGAGTTTGGACATGAGTAACTCATGTAGAAGAAAAAAACTAAATTATGGGTGCTACTGAAGGAAGTGATGTGGAAAAAGGAGAGGTCCTAAGAGTACATAACTAGTTCAGGAATGAAAAGACCACTTAGGATGGTGGATCAAGGTGGGAGCAGAATTGTTCTCTAAAGAGCCACTCACCAATGTGTACTCAGAGATGCTTACTTTTTTTTCTATTTTAATAGCAATATTGGTTTGAAGAGGTCAGAGGAGGGGCTTTGGAACAGACTAGATCAACTCCAGGTTCTACCCATCTAGTAGACTCCACTATCTATGTACGTACAGAAGTGTCTGTGTGCACAGGCACAGAGCTCATTTATCATGTATTTACAGGCTGTGAGAGAGGGAAAGGAAAAAACTTTCCCCAGGCAGAAAAACAAAGCTCCATTTATTCTGTCAAAAATATTCAAAATAGTAAAAAAAAATTTCAGCAAGGAAGGAGCATTCATGGACACTATTTCTACCCAAAGGTATTTTAGGAATATTCCCAGGTATATCATTAGAACATTTTACAGGCAATACTATGAACGCTGACCTAACTTATCTAACTGCACAGTGCTCTTCATTTTAGAAAAAAAGCTTGTATGATCTCTTTAATCCTCACAGAATCCTTGTGAGGTATTACTTTCCTGTTTTACAAGGAAAGAAACAGGATTATAAAGAATTAAGTGATTTTCCCCAAATCACCAACTAGAGAATGGCAGAGCCCTATTCGTCTTGCTCTTATTTTAGTACCCGCATTCAAACACCTTCACAGTATGACAGGCTAGCTGGAGTATGACGAGTCAAAGTGCAGCAAGACTCTCATTTGGTGACTCAAAAATGTATTAGGTTAACCTAAAATGACGGTAACTTTTTCTTTCCCCAGTCCTGGGGGCTTGAACTCAGGGCCTGGGGACTGTCCCTGAGCTGCTCTTGCTCTAGGCTAGCACTCTACCACTTGAGCCACAGTGCCACTTTTCTGTTTAAGTGGTACTGAGGAAATGAACCCAGAGTTTTATGCATGCTAGGCAAGCACTCTACAACAAAGCCACATTTCCAGCCTGACATTAACTTTTTCCAGGTCATGATTTAGACTATACTGGATCTATATCATGTGTGAGCTACTTTAACTATGCTCCTTTATTCTGTTTTTTATTTAATTTTTTTTTTTGCCATTCCTGGGGCTTGAATTCAGAGCCTGAGCACTGTCCTTGGCTTTCTTGAGGCTAGAGCTCAACCATTTGAGCCACAGCACTACTTCTCGCTTTTTCTATGTATGTGGTACCGAGGAATGGAACCTGGGTCTTCATACATGCAAGGTGAGCACTCTACCACTAGGCCAAACTAACAGTCCTATGCTCCTTTATTCGTATCATAAAGAAGAGTTCTTAGCAATAGGTTTCCTCCCCTCCCACATCTGTCCAGTTAAATCAGCCCTCCAAAAATGAATGGGCGTGGCCTCAATCCTTATGCCCATTCCAGATTCTTAGGAGGCAGAGGAATACACCTCTCCCTTTAAACCTAGTTCAATCTAATAGGAAGAGGGCCAAATTTATGAGACTGAAGGCCCAACTTCCAGGCTCAAACTCAGTCAATTCTGTGACTTTAGGTTTTTTTTTTTTTTTTGCCAGAGCTCTACCACTTGAGCCACAGCACCATCTCCAGCTTTTTCTATGTATGTGGTACTAAGGAATCGAACCCGGGTCTTCCTGCACTCTACCACTAAGCCAAATTCCTGGCCCTGACTTTATTTTTATCACTCAATTCACTGAGAAATCTGTTTCTTGATCTGAGAAATGAGGATAATAGCTACTTTATAAAGTGCTACAAGGACCCAGTGAAAGATTTCTAAAAGTAGGACCCCAGGCTAGGTTTAATTTTGTACCAGGCTTCAGAAAATTATGTAACTTGTCTAAACCTGTATGCCTCTGGCCAAGACTATATTTAACCTTTCTGGTTGCCATAGTCCATAATTGGCTGATTGGACTTGTTAAGAAATAAATGTTTACTTTATTATTTCACTGACTAGCAAAATTTGACACAGGTGAGCAGTCTCTCCTTGTTAAAAAAAAATTTTTTTTAACTTGGCTTCCTGGATACTATATTTGTTTCTCTGTTTTCTTTCTGCCCCTCTGACTGCTCCTTTGCTGTGCTCTTCCTAAGAAATTACTATATCCAAACTAAACCCCTGATCATCTCCTCCAACTCTGACCTCTAGTTCTATCACAGCTGGTAATGGTAATTCCATCTTCTCAGTTGCTCAGGCCAAAATCCTGCTTAGCTCTCAATTCACATGGTAAATTCATCCAGAATCAGACCACCACTTCATCACCACCATCACAGTCCAAACCACAGTCATCTGTTACCTCAGTCATTGTGATGGTTTTTTGAGTGTTATCCCAACTTCACCTCCTCCCCTCCCCTTACCGTAGCCAGAACAGGAGATAGACTGAATGGCTGCAGTACAGACCATCCTATGACTATCCATTTTGGGGCAGAAATCTCTGCAAGGAACTTGACACCTTCTCCACCTCCTTACTATTCCTCTTTAGGCCATTTGCTGGTACCCTCTTCATGGGAAGTCCCTTGCATCAGCACAGCTGGCTCTCTTCTGCTTCATTCTCCTCACCTGTCAGTCAAGCCTTCCTAAGCACAGTATATAAAAAAGCAGACATCATCAATGCCCCCTTGTTCCTAGTCCTATTTTCCTGGCTCAATTTCCTCCAAAAACTTTTATCGCCATCTGATATTTATACTTATTTGTTTAATCTGTCTCCCCCTGTCGCCCTTCCACCCTGACACCCATTAAAATAGAGACTTAGTAAGGGCAGAGACTTGTAACTGCTGAATCTCCAGCAAAGAGGACAGTGCCAGGCACTGAGAAGGAATGACAGTAGTACTCTGCAGCAGATGAAGCAGCTACCTCCCTGGGCTGCATGACAAGAAGTTGGTTTGTGAGTGGGAGAAAGGGCATTTATGAGGACAGGCAGCCTCGTCTACCTCATGATCGTGCTGTGGAGACCAACCGGTGACTCGAGCGGTTCCTATCCAGGGGGAGGTTTTGAGGACATATGCATACAACTCTAGAATAAGGCAGTATTTGTTTAACTAGCTGGCCCTTAATGTCTAATAGCTCCCATTCTAGCAACAGCTCTAGAGTTTTAGCTCTATAGCAAGAAGAGACTACAAATTATGGCTAGGGTGACGATTTTTGTTCCAAATTCCCGCTCTGGCCTGCTTATCACACCAGAGACACCTTGCCTGACTCCCAATCTAGTTTGCTCCAAAGAGTTCTCCATCTGCCTCTCCACCCAGCACAGTGCTCCCTTGTTGTTCACTAGAGACCCCACCCTCTCCCAGTCCTCCACACTGCTTCTAAATACAGGGAACATAGGACAAGGGTAGAGTCAACTTATGAAACTGTCGGAGTATGAAGAACCTAAGTATTATTTCTTTATAATAAAGATGTATGGAGCTGGAAGCAAAACTCAGATAGTAGTGTGCTTGAGACTGTGGGTTCAAATCTTAGTACTGCCGTCCATGAGCCTATAGTACACTGAGCGCAAGAACTTCACTATCTCTGTAGCCCAACAGCTTTGCTCAGTTGGTGGCACAAAGTGGACATTCTGTTCAGTTTGCTGAACTGTTGAACCCATGGCCTTGTGCATGCTGGGCAAATGTTGTACCAGTGAATTCAAAGCCAAGGAAAATCCTGTTTAAGAATTTCTTCTAGGGGCTGGGAGTTTGGCCTAGTGGTAGAGTGCTTGCCTAGTATGCACAAAAACCCAGGGTTGGAGTCCTTGGTACCACATACACAGAAAAAGCTGTAAGTCGTACTGTGGTTCAGGTGGTAGAGCTCTAGCCTTGAAAAAGTCCAAGGACAGTGCTCAGGCCCTGAGCTCAAGCCTGGGACTGGCAAAAAAAAAAAAAGTACCTCTGACCAGGCATGGTGCTACCAGCCTATCATCCCAGCTCTTGGAAGGTTGAGTCATGAGTATCCAGAGTTTAAGAGCAGGTTGGGTGGGATACACAATCACAACCTATCTCCAAATAAAACCACAATATCAATAAGAAATGCCTCTGTATCCCCTGTGGGCATCCCAGAGGGATCATGTAAGATCTTTCATTGAACTATAATAAGAATCAATCTAACTTAGCAAGAATTAAAGACATTCCAAAGGAATACTAGCTTAGATTGTAAAACACTACTTCATATGTTCAAAGTTTCTTTTTCATTATATCCTGTATCTGAAAATATACAAGTTTCAAGAGATTAATTACAGAAAAGGCCAGCTAATCCCTATGATATTCCTTTGCATAAAGGATGTTACAGCCATTTGAATTTTCTGATAGGAATTTACTTAAGACTGCGGTGACTTGACCACTATTGCAAAAAAATAAAAATGAAAACACTGAGAACTGAAAAACATAGAATTAAGAGCCAGGAGTTTTGCCTACTGGTAGAGTGCTTGCCTTAGCATGCACAAAGACCCAGATTTGATTCCTTAGTACCACATATATAGAAAAGCCGGAAGTGGTGGTATGGCTCAAGAGGTAGAGATCTAGCCTTTAGGAAAAAGCCCAAGGACAGTGCCCAGTTCCTGAGTTCAAGCCCCAGGACTGGCAAAAAATAAAATTAAAATTAAAAAAAGTTACATATTAGGATCCAGGTTCATTTTAATTTTTTTTTTTTTGCCATCTTGGGCCTTGAATGCAGGGCCTGGACATTGTCCTTGGGCTTTCTCAAGGCTAGCACTCTCCTACTTGAACCACAGCACTACTTCTGACTTTTTCTGTACATGTGGGACCGAGGAATCAATCCCAGGGCTTCATTCATGCTAGGCAAGCACTCTATCACTAGGCCAAACTCCCAGCCCCTCCCTAACTAAAAAAAATTTTTTAAGTAGTTTTACAGAGGGGTTTCAACTCAACATGTCAGTTTGAGTACAATGCATCTTAATGTCCTTGGAGCCGGGTTTGAAAAGCAAAGTTAAATTTTAGTGATGTGAGCTATATCATTTTAATACTTTTCAGTGTATTTAAAAACTTGTTCCTCTAGGGGCCGGGAGTTTGGTCTAGTGGTAGAGTGCTTGCCTAGCATGCATGAAGACTGGGGTTTGATTCCTTGATACCACATAGATAGAAAAAAGCCAGAAGTGGTGCTGTGGCTGAAGTGATTCTAGCCTTGAGAAAATCCAAGGACAGTGCTCAGACCTTGAGCTTAAGCCCAGGACTGGCAAAAAAAAAAAAAAAAATCCCACAAAAAACAACTTGTCCCTCTGATACCTTCATACTACATTTTCATACCCAGACAGGATCAAGCATAAAATAAGATGGCCCATGTCAGCATCAGTGACAGGTGCTGCTGAGAAGAGGAGATGATTGGGCAAGCGAGCCCTTTCCCTCCTTGATTCTGTTTCTTCATATATAAAGAGGGGGCAAGGATTTGTCAGTTTTCCATTCTTTCAGTCTTGATGTATGTAGTTCAGTGGTAAAGTATATACTTTGCATGTGCGAAGTCCCTAATTTCTAGTCTCAGCACTGCCAAGGTAGAAAAAAAAAAGACTATGAAAATAAGGGTGCTGACTCACATTTTAAGGGTCTACACAAAGGAATCCCTTCAGATATTCTGTTTCTTAATTTTCTTCTTTATTTTTATTTTTTTATTTATTTTGTCAGTCCTGGGGCTTGAACTCTGAGCCTGGGCACTGTCCCTGAGCTCTCCAGCTCAAGGCTAGCACTCTACCACTTGAGTTTTCTGTTCCTTACTTGGAGATGAGTCTCACAGACGTTAGTGCCTGGACTGGCTTTGAACCTTGATCCTCAGATCTCAGCCTCGTAAGAAGCTAAGATTACAGGCATGAGACTGCTGGATTGGAAGCTGTGCATGCCAGGCTAGGCCTGAGGAGTTCCCTATGTCAATCACAATCTATGCTAGAGGACCAGAACGCAGCAGCCATTTCCCTGCTCACACCTGTGCAGTGTGATAAAGAAATGAGAGCCTGCCTGCAGCTGCAGTCCAACTAGATAAAATTTTAGGCGGGAAGTCAAGTGACAAATGAACTTCTGTGTGGGTGGTGGTTTCATTTTTTTTTAAGTACTAGTTGTTTTTGATAATTTTTTTAAAAGCTTTTAGGCTGCTTGTAGAAGTCAGAGCAAATACCAGGAAGGTATTGCAGCAAGATGGACTTGGGAAAGGACCAATCTCATCCAAAGCTACAGCAGACATCAGACGCTCATCCAAAAAGGACCTCTGCTCCAGATAAAGGAAGACATGGTAAGAGAGGGTGGCTGACGGTAATATTGGGTACTATAGTGATTTTTCTCTTCAATAGGTCTGGTATAATTGAGTATATTCATATATTCTTTAGGTGGGAAGAAATAGGCTTATATTTAACTTCCTGTTAAATATAGGTACCTTTTTAGCACGAAGACTCTCATTAAGTTAGAAAAACACAAGGTAGTGATAAATTAATAAGGAATTCACTTAAATGAGAGATAATGAAAATGCCCAGGTGGTTGTGATAAAACAACCCCACCCCAACCTCTTCTTTCACAGGAGCAAAACTTTGGTGTAACTGTTAGAACGAGATCTGGCAGTAGGTGGTGAAATCTAAAATAATACTTTTTTTTTATTCCTGATCTCAGTCTTTAGATCTGTTCTAAAGAGGCACTTCCCAAAATATTTTGTGCAGACCTAGACTACAAAGGAAGCAATTATACTGGGACAGTTGTCAAAGTTTCTCAGGGCCTGAACACTATCCTTGGACTTTCTCAAGGCTAGAGCTCTACCACTTGAGCCTCAGCACCATTTCCAGCTTTTTTCTATGTATGTGGTACGGAGGAATCGAACCCAGGTCCTCATGCATGCTAGGCAAGCACTCTACTACTAGGCCAAACTCCTGGCCCAGTTGTCAAAGTTTTAAAAATTATAGTGCAGTACTATATGTGCTTACACATAGCTGTGTTACCTAGTGAGCTGTTATTGTGATAGATCTAATAATACCAATCAAGCATATCATATCTAATATCTAAATATGTATATCTGGATATCTAAACATCTAAATGATATTTTAGGACATCTGTGACACCTAAAGTCACATAGTGCTAAAGCTATTATGGCTAGTCACCAATGCTCATAATTGAAGAAAATGCTCTTTGTAATTAAAGATTGGTAAATGTTTTCACCACAAGAACCCCTGTCTTGGCTGGGTACCAGTAGCTCATGCCTGTAATCCTAACTACTTAAGAGGCTAAGATCTGAAGATCACAGTTCAAAGCCAACCCATGCAGGAAAATCTATGAAACTCCTATCTACAATTTTTTTTTTTAAGCTGGAGGAAGTGGTGCTATGGCTCAAGTGGTAGAGCACTAGCCTTGAGCTGAAGACCTTGGGGACAGCATCCAGGCACAGAGTTCAAGCCCCATGACCATCCCCTCCCCCAATAAAAAGCTGGAAGTGGAGCTATGGCTCAAGAAATAAAGAATCCTTGTCCTATGAACAGAAGGCTCTGTGGTCCAGGGGGCATACTCTGTCCTTTGGAAGTCCCAGTTCAGCTCTCTACCACTCCACAAGTGTTGGGATCCATTAACTTTTGTCAAACATAAATGGCAATGAAAGCTTGATACATTTAAAATGCCAAAGAACTTTAAGAAATGCCACATCTTAGCTGTGTGCAGTGGCTCAAGTCTATAATCCTGGGGTCTGGGGATTGTAGTTTGAGACAAGCTAGGCATAAACTTTTGAGAGATGGGACTAGGAGTTTGGCCTAGTGGTAGAGTGCTTGCCTAGCATGCATGAAGACCCAGGTTCAAAAAAAAAAAAAAGCTTGAGAGAATCCTTATCAACCAATGCCTCGGCCAGATGGAGCACCCTTGTCACTCCAGCCATCACTTAAGTGTAATGGGTGGGCTCAGTGGCCCTTACCTGTCAACTCAGCAACAAACAGGAGAATCAAAGTGCAGTCCAGCCAGAGAATAAAGTGATAGTCTATCTTGAAAAAAGGATGGCCCTTGGTTCAAATCCTATCCCCCCTCATATGTTTTTTTGTTTTGCTTTGTTTTTGCCAGTCCTGGGCCTTGAGCTCGGGTCCTGAGCACTGTCCTTGGGCTTTCTCAAGGCTAGAACTCTACCACTTGAGCCTCAGCATGACTTCTGGCATTTTTCTATATATGTGATACTGATACTGAGGAATCGAGCCTAGGCCTTCATGCATGCTAGGCAAGCACTCTACCACTAACTCCTGACCCCAATATGTTTCTTTGCTTTGTTTCTTACTAGCTTGAATTTGCTTACTAATACCTTGATATACAATAACTGTTAACAATTTAAATGTTTAATATAAGTGGCTATGTCATTATTTAAATTATAGTTATGAAGATTATATCATGGAAAATATATCTGATATAATGATAGGTTAAAAAAAGATAAAATTGTGGTGTGCTATCATTACAACTTTGTGTAATATAGGGCCTGGATGAAAATGAAGAATGAAATGAAATATTAAAGATGCACCAGAATAGAAATGATTTTTTTCTTTATTTGTACATGTAAAAATAAGTTGATAGCACACAGCTACTGTGACTGAATAAGTCTCTGATTTGATCTTTATCACTTAAAAATACTGAAAGCTGAGAGAGGTTCAAGTGGTAGAGCAGCAAAGACCTTGGGTGAAACCTCAGTAGCAAAACAAACAAATGCAACACCACCACTAAAAAATTCTAAGCCAGCTGACTGCGGTGACTGCGGGTGATTTACACCAGTAATCTTAGCTACTCAGAGGCAGAAATCTGAGGACTGCAGTTCAAAGCCAACCCTAGTAGGAAAGTCTGTGAAGCTTGTTATCTCCAATTAATCACTAAAAGGCTAGAAGTAGAGCTTTGGCTCAAGCTGTAGAGGGCTAGCCATGGGCAAAAAAGCTCAGGGACAGCAGTCAAGACCAAAGTTCAAGGCTCCAGGACCGGCAAACAGGCAAACACTAACTGGGCTTGGAGTTTGGCCCAGTGGTAGAGTGCTTTCCTAGCATGCATATGAAGACCCTGGTTCGATTCCTTGGTACCACATACAAAGAAAAAAAGCTGGAAGGTGTGCTGAGGTTTCAGTCCCTGAGTTCAAATCCCTGGATGGGCACACACACACACACACACACACACACACACACACAAACAAACCCAGCACAGGGAGTGTACCACATTGCTGACTGATTCCCACAGGCCATCCATTCTCTCTAGTAACTTTCATTTTATTTTTGGTTGGTCGTGGGACTTGAACTCTGGGCCTAGGTGCTGTCCCTGACCTCTTCAGCTCAAGGCTACTGCTCTACCCCCTTGAACTACAGCAATACTTCATTTGCTGGTGGTTAATTGGAGATAAGCATCTCATGGACATGGACTTTCATGCCCAGGTTGGCTTTGAACTGTGATCCTCAGATCTCAGCCTCCTGAGTAGTTAAGATTACAGGTGTGAGCTACTAGCACCTGACCTAACTTTCAGTTTTACCTTGCAGAAATCATTGGAACTTGGAATTTGCGAAACAGAGAGCAACTCAGGAAAAGAAAAGCTGAAGCACAAGAGAAGCAGACCTCACAATGGCTCCTAGGGTACAGTATTATCAAAAGGCAAAGGGCAGACTATCAACAGCCTATTATCATGCACTCTAGGACACCCCATTCTATCACTCCAACCAGACTGCAAACTACATGCTGTGAGCCCCTCAGAAAAGGGAAGGAAGCGTCCAGTGCGTTGTCTCTTTTGCCTTTGTGACAGTCAAGTTGGGACAATAGTATTTTTACCCCTGGTCTCTTAACTAAAGCATTGGGCAGCTGATTTGTGTTGGAGAGAAGCCTGGTGTGCACCTTCGTGTAAATATACAAGTATCCAGCTGGAATAGGAAAGACTGGGGAGGAGCCTTTTGTGGGTAAAATCCGTGCTGAATGGGGGTGTCCACCTCTCCTCAGAGTAAACTGAGACATTGGAGTTCTCAGTCTCTCATCAATTTCAGCTCTTTTGTTGGATGTTGGTGGCTAACTGCCATAATCTTTGCTACTCAGGAGGCTGAAATCTGAGGATCCAAGGCAATCCTGGGGCTTGAAGTCAGCTGAGCACTGTCTCTGGGCTTTCCTCAAGGTTTATACTCTACCACTTGAGCCTCAGCACCACTTCCAGCTTTTTCTGTGTATGTGGTACTGAGGAATGGAACCCAGGACTTCGTGCAGCTAGGCAAGCACTCTACCACTAGGCTACATTCCCAGCCCCTCTGTGAGACTTTTAACCAATTAACCAGCACAAAGCTGGAAGTGGAAGTGTGGCTCAAAAGGTAGAGTAACATACTTGAGTAGAAAAAAAAACTAAGGGACAGTTTCCAGGCCCTGAGTGTAAGCCCTAATATCAGAACAACAACAACAACAAAGACAAAAGAAAGAAAAAGAAAAACCATCTGTATTAAAGTCAGGGAGGGATGGACTACAAGGACAAGAGAATATGATTAAAAGTTAGGCAGCATGTAATTGCATTTATTTAGAACATGCCTGTGGAAAGAGGAGACTTCCTTGCTTTGGAGATAGTGAGGGAACCCAAGACCACAAGATAAACCAGAGTTTCGCAGCCCAGCCATCGCAGATACCTTGGGCAGAGTTCTTTGTTGGGGAAGGTTATACTGTACACTGTAGATATTCAGTAGCATTGTCTAGTTATCAACAGCACCTCCTCCCTTCCACCCAAGCTGTGATGACCAAAGGGCCCACATTGTCTATTGTCTTGTAGGGTGGGGTACAGTGGGGAGAAAGGCAAGATCACTCCTCATAGAGAAAGAAGCTTTAAACTAGGCTAAGCCCTCAAGAAAATCATTTTTCTAGCCTGATGCAGTGGTTCACATCTATAATCCCAGCACTGGGAGTGTGAGGCAGGAGAATGACATACTGGAGGCCAAAGAGACCCTATCTCAAGAAAAAACAAATTGTTAAAAAAAAAAAAAAAGGAATTATTTTCTAAAAAGAACTAGAACAACGCGCTCTATTACTTTCACAGCTGTTTCCATAAAGCCATTACAAATTGGTAAATAGAAAAAAGATGTTGTTCATTTTTCCTGGTCCAGAGGAGCTAGAATACTGGGGACAGAATGAAAACCTGCAGCCAGCAGGAAAGGGATGCATCTTTTGTTTAATTACTCTGTGGCAGGAGCCTCTCCAGCTCAGAGCTGCTCTTCAGCCCATAACCAGGACTTGCTCCCCAGAGAGACCCAACACCAGCCCAGCAGGGTGCTAAACCACCAGGTAGCTGGCATTGGTTTCAAGTGGGCTCATGTCTCAAGGACTGTGAGCCTGAAAGGATATATATATTTTTTTTTTTTTTGCCAGTCCTGGGGCTTGAACGGTCCATGGGTTTTTTTCCTCAAGGCTAGCACTCTACCACTTGATCCACTTCGACTTTTCTATGAATAAGTGGTACTGAGGAATCCAACCTGGGTCGTCATGTATGCTAGACAATCACTTTACCACTAGGCCAAACTCCCAGTACCTTTTTTTTTGGGGGGGGGTGCGTCAGTCATGGGGCTTGAACTCAGGGCCTGGGTGCTATCCCTGAGCTCTTTTTCTCAAGGCTAGCTTTCTACCATTTTGAGCGCAGCTCTACTTCTGGTTTTCTGAGTGGTTAATTGGAGATAAGAATCTTATGGAATCTTTCTGCCTGAGCTGGTTTTGAACCAAGATCCTCAGATCCCAGCCTCGTCAGTAGTTAGGATGATAGATGTGAGCCACAGCTTTTCTGCATCTTCATCATCCCCTGAGGCAGTCTCCATTCATGGCAGGCTGCCATCCAGGGCCCTAGTACCAAGGGTCGTTAGTTCAACAAAGGGTGCATAGGTGTTGAGCCCATTGGCTCAAGACTATTTTCCTCTCACAACCACTGTCACTTTTTAGTGTGTGATTTGGGGAACATGAATTACAGTAGAGAGACTGTGCTTAATTCCTGTGGCTGGTGAAGTTAAGGACTGTTCAGGCAGCTCCCCTAGTTCCACACCCATGAGTAGCCCTTTCATTATTCCTGGTTTCCAAGTACTTGATGTCAGAGAAGGGCATTTTTTTTCTCTCGCATTCTCTGCCTGTCACTTTATTTCTCCCTGGTCCCTCCCCCTTCCTTTTCCCTCCCCGCCTCCCCTTCCTCTCCTCTCCCCAACTCTCTTCTCCCCTCTCCCTCCCCTCCTCTCCTTCCCCTCCTGTCCTCTCCCCATCTCTCTGCTTGACCAGTGAGCTGTGCCTCTTGAAATATGCAGCTCGTGTTGTCATTGTGCTGATAGAGTTCAACTGTCTATCTTGCTGAACTGGGGTGTGGTGGGGCAGGGCTAAGAAACTCTCCAAAATGGATGACATCTTGTCCTATCAGCTGGCTACACTTGCTCTGGAGATACATGTATATGCTACTGAGAGCCTTTCCCTCCTTCTCTCACCACAACACATGGCCACAATGAAACCTTAGAGGTGGCAGTGAGCAGCAAGCAGCAGAATATAATGGTTAAGAAACTGGTTGACAGGCCAGACTGACTATATCTGAAGCCTGACTCCCTCATTTCCTAGCCATTGACCTTGAGCAAGTTATTCCACTTCTCAATGCCTCCATTTTATCATGGAAGATAACTGTATCCACCTCACAGACTAACATGAAGATTCTATGAGTTAAGTAAATTATTTCCAACACATGGGAAGAACTATTCATGTGTCCTGTACTAATAGGAGGGTACCAATTTATGCCTGAATGATTCCTTCATGGAAATGTATATAAATCCAGCACATGAAATTATGCTGCCATTATTTACCTCATTTTACCTGTAAGGAAGCCAAGGAGGAAGCGGTGGGCAACTTTCTAATGATCACAGGAGTACTGACTGAAGTTTAGGCTAGGAAGATATGTTTTACATTTTTTGAAAGCTCCTAGAAAGAACATGGGCCACTATATGACTGAGTTCTCCTTAGAAGGAGATCTATGTAGCACATTATTTAGTGATCAGTAACTGGGGAAACTCCTGAAAAATTCAAAATTTCAATTAAGTTTGGAGAAATGATGGGGTGCTTATAGTACTTTCTTCCACCTCCCAACCCACCTGCATTAGCCATCTGTATTTGGTTATATTGGCCGTCCCTAACTATTTGTCACTGGCTGCAGTTTCCATGCGAATCCTTTCATCTTCTAGATTGTGACTCTATTAATTTTAGGTCTAATAGAACCACTTGTGCCTTTCTACTGTACTACTTGACCTCCATTTTTTTTCTTGTATACCTTAACTACTCAGTAACTTATTCAGAAAACACTATCAGACAAGCAAATACTCCACCCACCTGAGCCTGTAAGATGAGGAGCCATGCTGGATTGTGGATTTACCTAGAGGATACATCACACAAATTAACCTCAAAGGGGTGACTGTGTAAACTGGAATGTCGATATTCTCCCCCAACACACACACACACACACACACACACATACACACACACACATCTGTGGGGTGCACACATAAACACACATATACATACCTGTGGGGTATATACACACATACACACATATTTTGGAAATCTGGCAACTGGGAGCATCTAGCACAGTTGATTTTACAAACAAGGAGACTGAGGTCCAGAGGGATAAATGACTTGTTCATGATTATGAAGAAAACAATGAGAAATCTAGAAGCTTTATTAGTTTTTATTGGAATTCTATAGCTGTCCTGCTGACACTAATTTCTAATCTTTCTGCAGAGAAGAGAAAAAATGCAAAAGGCAGAGAACAAGAAAAGGAAACCAAAGAGGCCGAAAGAAAAAACAAAATGCAGAACCGAAGGTGAAGCCTCCATCACAAACAGCAAAGGGAATGAAGGAGAAAGAACTGGCACCCACCGGGAAAGAAACAGAGCCACCTGGGAGTGTAACTGAAGTCCTTTCTTCCACAGCCTTCCTCCAACATTCTTCTGAAATACACCAGGAAAGCCTTGCCCATCAGGAAGATTCTGAGTACCAAGAAATCGTGGTTCCAGGCCATTACTCTGAAACATGCCAACATCTGGCTGAATCTGAAGACCTCTCTCCCAAAATATGCCTAGAAGAAGCTGAACACGAAGATGAGCCTTCTGAAATATGCCAGGATGTGGCTCAACCTGAAGTCCTCTTGCCTGCTATGTGCCAGGAAACATCTGAAGCTCAAGATCATTCTTCCAAAGTATGCCAAGATATGGCTCAACCTGAAGTTCTCTCTCCTAAAACAAGCCAGGAAATGTGCCAAGATATGGTTGAACTGGAAGTCTCCTCAACTAAAGTGTGCCAAGAAGTGGCTGTTCCCAAAGCTCTTCCCTCTACACCTGAAGACGTAGCTGACCTAGCAGGAGGCTCTCCTGAAGTTCCTCAAGAACTGGAGGAGCCTGAAGTCTATGCTGTTGACACAACTCAACAAACAGCTGGGCCAGAGAAACTCATTTGTGAATCCGATCAAGGAATAACTGAGACCAAAGAAATAGCTGTGCCTAGAAACCATTCTATAAAAACATACCAAGAAATAGTTGAACCTGAATACTTTTCTCATGAGACTGAAGACTATTCACCTGAAGTATACCCAGGGCCTGAAGACCTTTCTACTAAGACATACAAGACTAAAGATGTGCCTAAAGAATGCCAACCAGAACCATACCAAGAAGAGGGTGGATCCCAGAGCCAGGAACCTAAAGCTCAAGAGGAAGATGCTAAGAAAGCTTACACTTTTCCTTCAGGTAGGGGCTATTTATAGTAACACCACCAGCACATCTCCTGCAAGGCAGAGTGACAGCCTTCTTTGACAAAAGCCAGTTATCTCAATGGCTGCCAATATCTTTGGCTATTTTCAACTACTTTTTCATAAAAATCAACATTCTTTTTTGATACATTTCCAAATAATTCACAGAAAATAATTTTTTTAAATGTAAGCATCTATAATAGATACTATGTTGAGAACTTGTCACTGAAATGAGCCCAGAATAGGATAAAGTTTGAACAAAAGACTTTTTTTTAACTTTAAAAGACAATGCGATTATCAGGAAAGCTTGATTGTTTTCCGAGAAATTTATTTTTCCTGGCTTACTCCTCTAACTCCTGGTCTACTGAAGAGGTAAAGGGAGGAGTATCACAGTCCTTGAAGTGGCCTGGGAAAAGTTCACAGGAGCCCTTATCTAAAAAAGAGTATTTGCTTGGAATGCATATGGATCAGGGTTCAATCTCTAGCAACACTAAAAAAGAAAAACTTTATTTATTTATTGTCAGTCATGGGGTTTGACCTCAGGGCCTGTGCACTGTCAATGAGCTTCCTTCACTAAAAACTAGCATTCTACCAGTTTGAGTCTCAGCATCACTCCCTGTTTTCTGGTGGTTAACTGGAGATAAGGGTCTCAAGGATTTTCCTGCCTGGGCTGGCTTTGAACCTTCATACTCAGATCTCAGCCTCCTGAGTTGAAAAATAAACTTTTGAACCCATAGCCTTACACTTGCACTTGGCTTTTTCATTCAAGGCTGGTGCTCTTCCTACTTGAGCCACACCCCTACTTTTGACTTTTTGTTAATTGGAGACAAAGAGTCTCATTGACTTTTCTGCGGAGGCTGGCTTTTAAACCACAATCCTCAGATCTCAAACTCCAGTAGCCAGAATTATAGGCATAGTGCCTGTCCTAAAATAAAACTTTGTAAAATCCTTCACTAAATATTGTATATATTTTTCCCAGTTGGTATTCAAGGTTTAATTTTATTTTATTAGTAGTTTTATTTTTGTGGTGCTAAATATTAAATCCAGGATTTGCCCGGCTAGGCAAGCATTCTCCCAACTGGACTACATTTCCATTCCTATTATTTTTATATTATTATTATTGTTGTTGTTGTTGGGCTCGTACTGGGACTTGAACTCAGGGCCTGGAGAATGTCCTTTAGTTTTCTCACTCCTCAAGAGTTGGGGCTCTACCTCTTAAGCCATACCTCTACTTCTGGCTCTTTGGTGGTTAACTGGAGATAAAGAGTCTTTTAGACTTCCATGCTTAGGCTAGTTTTGTGCCATAATCATTAGATCTCAGCCTCCAACATAGTTAGGATTATAGAAAGGAGCTACTGGCACCTGACTCTGACCAAGATCCAGGTCCTAATTTTTTTTTTCCAGCCCTGGGGATTGAATTCAGGGCCTGAGCACTGTCCTTGAGCTTTCTCAGGACTAGAACTAGAGTGCTAGACCCTTAAAGAGTGGATCCTTAAGCCACAGCACCACTTCCAGTTTTTTCTCTGTGTTGTGGTACTGAGGAATTGAACCCAGGGCTTCGTACATGTTAGGCAATCACTCTACCACTAGGCCACACCCCTGGCCAACAGTCATAATTTTTGTTGTTGTTGTTGTTAGTGGTGAAACTTGAATTCTGGGCTTGGGTGTTGTCCCAGAGCTCTTCAGCCCAAAGCTACCACCCAACCCTTGAGTCACAGCGCCACTTCCGGTTTTCTGGTGGTTAACTGGAGATGAGTTAATTGGTGGTTAATTGGCTTTGAATGGTGATCCTCAGATCTCAGCCTCCTGAGTAGTTAGGATTACAGGTGTGAGCCACCACACCTGGCCAGACGTTTTTTTTTTTTTTTTTTTTGCCCATCCTGGGCATTGAACTCAGACCTTGAGCACTATCCTTGGGCTTGCTCAAGACTAGAGCTCTACCACTTGATCCACAGCACCACTTCTGGCTTTTTTTCCATGTATGTGGTACCGAGGAATTGAACCTAGGTCTTTATGCAGGCTAGGCAAGTGCTCTACCACTAGACCAAACTCCTATCCTCTGTGCTAGGTTTTGTTGTTGTTTGTTTGTGAGTCGTGGGGCCTGGGCGCTGTCCCTAAGCAATTCAGTTCAAGTCTACTGCCCTACCGCTGGAGCCACAGCCCCACTTCCCTTTTCTAGTGGAAAAGGAGATAAGAGTCTCAAGGTTTTTAGTGTCAGGGCTGGCTTTGAACCTCAATCCTCAGATCTCAGCCTCCAGCTTAATAGCAAGTTTTGAGATAGAGTTTAAATTTTTAAGTATTCAGACTTGTCAATCATTCCTTTTAAGCTCTAGTCTCTTTGTGTTCCTAAAACTCCTAAGGCTATATTATTTTTTCTTTTCTGGTTCTGGGGCTTCAACTCAGGGCCTGAATACTGTCTCTGAGACTCTGCTCAAGGCTAATACTCTACCACTTGAGCCACAGCATCACTTCTGACTTTTTCTAAGTAGTTTATCAGAGATAAGAGTCTCATAGACTATGGGCCAGGAGTTTGGCCTAGAGGTAGAGTGCTTGCCTAGCATGCACGAAGAGCCAGGTTCAATTCCTTGGGAGCCGGAAGTGGTGCTGAGGCTCAAGTGGTAGAGCTCAAGCCTTGAGAAAGTTCAAGGACAGTGCTCAGGCCCTGAGCTCAAGCCCAGGACTGGCAAAAAAAAAAAAAAAAAAAAAAAAAAAGAGTCTCACAGACTTTTCTGCCAAGGCTGGCTTCAAACTGTGATCCTCAGATCTCAGCCTCATGAGAAGTTAGGATTATAGACATGCGTCACTGAAGCCTGGCTAAAATACCTTCCTTTCCTTCTTTCTTTCTTTTCTTTCTTCTTCCTCGTCGTCCTCTTCTTTCTCTGTCTCCATCTCCCCCTCCCCCATCTTCTCCTTCTCCTCCTGCTCCTGCTCCTGCTCCTGCTCCTCCTCCTCCTCCTTCTTCTTCTCCTTCAGGCCTGGGCACTATCCCTGAGCTTCTTTTGCTCAAGACTAGTGCTTTACTATGTGGTGCTGAAACCTCCAGACTAGTTGGGATTATAAGCATGTGCCACCACTTGAGCTTCAGCCACTTCTGGCTTTTTAAGTTTATGTGGTATTAAGGAATCAAACCCAGGGCTTCATGAACACTAGACAAGCACCACTAAACCACAATCACAGGCCCTAAAACACTATTACTTTTATATAATGAAATTTAAAATGTTAGCACAAGCCAGGAGTTCGGCCTAGTGGCAGAATGCTTGCCTACAATGCACAAAGGCCTGGGTTCAATTCCTTGGTACCATATACATAGAAAACGCCAGAAGTGGTGCTGTAGCTCAAGTGGTAGAGTTCTAGGCTTGAGAAAGCCCAAGGACAGTGCTCAGGCCTTCAGTTTTAAGCCCTGGGATATTTTAATATCTAAATATTTACTCCATTTGAGGCTGGGCACTGGTGGCTTTTACCTGTAATCCTAGTTACCCAGGAGGCATGAGACTCTTATCTCCAATTATCCACCAGAAAATGGGAAATGAAAATAATGATGTAGCTCAAGTGGTAGAGTGCTAACTTGGAGCAAAATAGCTTAAGGGCAGAGCTGAGTTCAAGCCCCATTTGAAATTAGTTTTTGTGCATGAGGTAGGTTTTTTTTTTCTCTCTAAGTGGATGGTCCCAAAGTTTACTGAATCTAGTTTACATTTCATTTTATTTTCCAGAAGTGAAGGAAAAAGCCAAAGCAGAAGAACCAGAAATATCAGCAATTCCACATTCCCCTCAGGACATTCGACAAGAAAATGACGTCTACAGTTATGTTTTGTTTTAGCAATGCTCAACCATAAAGTTGTAGACCAACGAAATATGTACCTTTTTATTTTTTATGTGTGTGATTGTTTTAAAATGTTGTAGAAATTTTGACAATTTTATTCATATTATTTCCCATTTACAGATCATATAGCTGACACATTTTTTAGCTCTAATAAGTAGATAATATTCTGCTTGTGTGTATGTGTGTGTGTGGTGTGACTGTGTACATGGGTGTGCATATATATGTATGTATATATACATGCAAAGGGGAGAAGAAAGTAGAAGAGGGGAGAAAGGGGAAGGGAGGGGTGAATAATTATACATACATATATATATATATATATATATATGTATTTTTTTTTTAACAGAATTGGGGTTTGAACTCAGAGTCTTGCATTTGCTAGGTACGTACTCTGACACTTGAGCCATGCCTCTGCCTTTTTCTGATTTAGTTATTTGTTCAGGGAAGGCCTCATGTTTTGCCTGGGGCCAGTGTATTATATTTTCCTACCTATGGTCTCTAGACTAGTTGGGATTATAGGCATGCACCACCATTTTTAGTTTACGGATTGAGATTAGTCTTCATACGCCACCATATCTAGATTACTGACTGAGATTGGTTTTTGGTTTTTGTTGTTGGTGGTGTTTGCCTTGACAGGCTTCCAACCAGGTATTCTCCCATATCTTCAACTCCTGAGTGACTGGAATTACTGATTTGAGCCCCCACACCTGGCTTATTTGATTAATTCTTAAGAATAGATAAGTGATGGTAAACACTCAAAATTTTGGAAGTATGGAGTTTTCTTATAAACTTTGTTCAATCATTGTTATAATAATTCCATCAAACTTTGGATGAGGTGGCTCACACCTATAATCCTAGTTTCTTGGGAGGCTAAGATCTGAGGATCAAGGTTCAAAGCCAGCCTAGGCACTAAAGACCATGAGACTCTTGCCTCTAATTAATCACTAGAAAAGGGAAATGGGGCTGTGGCTCAAGGGGTAGGGCAGTAGCCTTGAGCTCAAGAGCTCAGGGACAACCTCCAGGCCCAGAGTCTAAGCCCCATGACCCTCCCCCCGACACAAACCTTTACTGAGGATTGGGAGTGTGGCCTAATGGTAAAGTGCTTGCCTAGCATGCACAAAGCCCTGGGTTCAATTCCTCAATACCACATACACAGAAAAAGCTGGAAGTGGTGCTGTGAATCAAGTGGTAGAGCACTAACCTTGAGAAAGCCCATGGACAGTGCCCAGGCCCTGAGTTTCAAGCCCCAGTACCAGCAAAAAAGCAAACAAAAACAACTTTAGTGCAGGGGGCTTGTGGCTCATGCCTGTAATCCTAGCTACTCAGGAGGCTTAGATCTGAGATCACAGTTCAAAGCCAGCTCAGGTAGGAAAATCCAGTGAGTCTCTTATCTCCAATTACCAGAAAACCAGAAGTGGCATTGTGGCTCAAAGTGGTAGAGTGCTAACTTTAAGCTGAAGAGCTCAGAGACATGCCCAGTCCCTGAGTTCAAGCCCCATAACCAACCCCAAAAAACCCAACAACAATTCAGTGAGGCTTTAGGTGTGTCTAAATTTGGACAATTCTTTTTATAACGAATTATTTGTACTAGAATATGTTAACTGTTTCATTGTGATTTTACACATGCATACAATATAATTTGAACCTATTTGCCTTCTTTATAGCTTGCACAATTCTTAGTTTGGACTCCTTAGAATAATGAATGTCATTTACCCTCTTTTGGTCATTTGCTTTTGTATTTTCTATTTTTATTTTTAAAATATTGTACTTGTGCAAAATGTACATTAAATCATTACTACCTGCTTCACTGTGTGACAGCATCATGGTAAGTGCTGAGTAATTAGGATACCTCTGTGCACACAAGCCTAGCTAACCTGGGCTTCATCCAATCTCACCCAGGCAGTACAACAGAGAACAACACCTGGAAACTGGAATCCCTCTGTATAATCACTTTTATAATAACCCCCTTGAGTTTTTTTTTTTGCCAGTCCTTGGCTTGAACTCAGGACCTGAACACTATCCTTGGGCTTTCCTCAAGGCTAGCGCTCTACCACTTGAGCCGCAGCACCACTTGCAGCTTTTTCTATGAATGTGGTACTGAGGAATCGAACCCAGATCTTCATACATGCTAGGCAAGTACTCTAACGCTAGGCCAAACTCCTGGCCCCAAATTAAAAAAATAATTTTGAGCCCAGTGCTGGTGGTTCACACCTGTAATCCTAGCTACTCGGGAGGCTGAGATCTGAGGATTGCAAGTCAAAGTCAATCTGGGCACAGAAGTCACTGAGACTCTTATCTCCAATTAACCACCAGAAAACCGGAAGTGGTGCTGTGGGTCAAAGTGACAGAGCACTGGTCTTGAGCTGAAGAGCTCAGGTACAGCGCTCAGATCCAGAGTTCAGGCCCCATTCCCCTTACCCCCCCCCCAAAAAAAAAACCAGTCCTGCCAGGCAGGGTAGTTCACACATGTAATCCTAGCTACTCAGGCGACTGAGATCTGAGGATCGTGGTTCAAAGCCAGACTGGCCAGACTCTTATCTCCAGTTAACACCAGAACACCAGAAATGATGCTGTGGTTCAAGTGGTAGAGTGCTAGCCTTGAGCTGAAAAGCTCAGAGACAGTGCACAAGTCCAGAGTTCAAGCAGACAAAAAAAAAAAAAAAGAAAAGAAAAGAAAAGAAAAGAAAGATAGCTACGTAAGATTATAGTTAATACAATCCAGATACAATAGTTGATCTGCATGCTAAAAAAATTTTTTTTGCCAGTCCTGGAGCTTGAACTCAGGGCCTAAGTACTGTCCTTGGGCTTTCTCAAGGCTAGTAGTCTACCACTTGAGCCACAGCCCTACTTCCGACTGTTTTTTCCTATGTATGTGAACCTGGAGCTTCATGCATACTAAGCAAGCACTCTACCACTAGGCCAAACTCCCGGCCCCCAAAAATCTACTTTTTATAGTCCATTGTAATAACAACTAAAGAAAGAACCACCACCAAATTAAACATCAGGGAGGATGGATTATCTTCTGACCCATCTAAAATAGCTCCAATTCTGACCCTAGTTTTTTTCATTTTCCATTCATCTTTGACCCTTATCAGATGAGTATTTCTAAAGTATAAAAACTCCTACCCCACTGTTCCAAAGGTTCATCTATTTTTCTGACTCCTAATAAGTAAAATACTTCTTAGGTCAGCAAAACTGCCATGTAGATTTCAATAACAGATTCACTGACTAGTGAAAGATTTTTTTTTTTTAGGGGCCAAGAGCCTAGTGGTACAGTACTTGACTAGCATGCACAAAACCCTGGGTCCGGTGCCTAGTACCACATGCACAGAAAAATCTAGAAGTGGTGCTGTAGCTTAAGTGTTAGAGTGCTAGCCTTGAGCAAAAAGTGTCTAAGGACACTTCAAACACAAAGGTTCATTGAACAAGGCCACAATACACAAGCTCCATACAGACTATGTGTTAGGAGCTTGGGGTATATCAAAGAACAAGACAGGATCCTAGATCCACTGGTATTCAAGGAAGAGAGAGAGCAGTGGTTTTCTCGGCTCTTGTGGTACCTGAGAATCACCAAGGAAGACTTCAAATATACAGGTTCAATCTCTGAGGATTTTGATTTCCCCATCTTGGTTGGGTGGCATCTTAAGTAGAGATATATTCATTTTAAATTGCTCTATGCTTTAAATAATCTCTATAAACTTAGAATTATAGAACATTAAGGAAAAGAATGATAGGAAATATAAATTTAGAATTATAGAAAAATTGTAAAGATAATACAGAAGTTTTTGTGTATCTTTCACCCAGTTTCTGTTACATCTTACATAACTACTGTCTATTTGTCAAAAGTAAGTTATTAAGGTAATTACATTCCGGGTGCGGTGGCTCACATCAGTAATCCTAGCTACTCAGGAAGCTGAGATCTGAGGATTGTGGTTCAAAACTAGCTGGGGTACTAAGATCTGTGAGACTCTTATCTCCAATTAACCACTAGAAAATGGGAAGTGCACTGTGGCTCCAGGGGTAGGGTGGTAGCCTTGAGCTGAAGAGCTCAGAAACATCACCCAGACCCAGAGTTCAAGCCCCATGACCAACCCCAAAAAAAAAAAAGATAATTACATTACCTTTAACTATTACAGATATTATTTGGTTTTCACCAGTTTTTCTACTGGTGTTCCATCCTGGCTTCAAGAGATAACTAGGATATAGCATTGTATTTAGGGCATATTTAACTTTTTTAGGATAAAGCCTCAAAATGTGTTCTCAGCTTCCCAAGTACTAGAATTACAGATTTGCATCACAACACCTTCTTAATGTGATAACACATTTTTTAAAGCTCTCCAGATGGTTCTAATTGACAGGCCTGAGAAGCAGTAATAAGAAGTTACAATGCTATTCCCCCTTTACTTGCTACCCTCTTCTTCATGTAGACATTGCCCCATCTCCCCGGGATATTCATTATACAATGATGATTCATAACCAACAATATATGATACCTAAGCCTATCAAACTGATTGGGCAGTGAATAGACCCCCTCTGCCACCACCTTCCGCCCGCCCCCCCCCCCCAGCATTTCACAGATGTAGAAATAGCCTCAGAGAGGCTGGCACTCACCAGAAACCAGAAATCACATTTGATAGATCCAGGGTCTTTTCATGATGATGCTTCATTGCTGGGATACTTTGGTCTTAATTTTATCTGCCAGAGTAGGAAATCAACTGGAATCTCAAGTTCTGATGGTGGTGTATGAAGAGAAACCCTAAAAGATTTGCCGATGTTCAATGTACAAGGAGCACCATGGCACAAAAAAAATCAAATAACTGGAAAGAGGACTGTAGTACATTAGAGGAAGTGGCTCTTTCTACCTTTTAGGCCTCTCTCACCGCCTTCAACCACTCCCATTCTTATTTACGCATTTTTTTTCTTCCTGTTTTCTTCTTGTCTTAGAACCTTGAAGTCAACAGAACTAAAATTCTGCAAGAATCCATGTGAGCCCTGTATTGATTTACTTTCCTCTCACAGTAGGTACTATGGTAGTTTTATTTAAATCGATGCACTCTAAGATATTATATACAAAGTGGTGTGAGAAGGTCCACACTTAACCTATTGCCTAAAGGAGAGGTTGAGTCACTTCATTGAGAAGGGCTTCTTGAAACATGACCACATGTATCAATCATTTCAGTTGTTTTCAAAGGCAGATTCTAGTTCCTACTAGAATTAAGCCTTTAAAAGCTAGAAAAATCAAACGACAAAAACTTCATAGAAAACAAAACTGCACATATTACTGTCTCCAGAGGATCTCTGCCTTTCATATGGGTTGCAAACTTTCATTGGTGTCTTCGAGTGTGCTTTTTGGGTTTCAGTATGTCACAGTTGGCAATGACGTGTTTTTGGTGTAATTACCAAAAGTTTACCAGGTCTTCAGGGAGGACAAATACCTTTCCTGCTTTCCAAGAAGTGACTACCACGTTTAGCAACAGCGCCGTCTAGTGACAAGTGCAGCTATTTCCGACCCCGAGCAAAAGTCCCTGGAATCTCAAACTTGTTTCTCCAGTTGACATGAAATGAAAAAAAAAAAATCTTATTGGCCCATACTCTTAAAAAGATGTTCATAAACAACGACAATACTTTATCCACATATATACTGATTCATAAACTTCACTTTAACTTCATTTCCATTGAGGCTTAGGCCACAAGTAACTTTGACTCTCACCGTCCCCCCACCCCCAGCCAGGAGTGGGGCTCCCTTCACAACATTCATTACACATCTGAGTGATTTACTTGGGATTCTTTTCTCACAAATATATATTTATATATTTTTGGCCAATCCTGGGCTTAAGCTCAGGGCTTGAGCACTGTCCTTGTCCTTAAATTTTTCTCAAGGCTAGAGCTCTACCACTTGAGCCTCAGCACCACTTCCGGCTTTTTCTAAGTATGTGGTACCAAGGAATTGAACCCGGGTCTTCATGCATGCTAGGCAAGCACTCTACCACTAGGCCAAACTCCCGGCCCCATGACAAATATATTTTTTAATTACACAAAAAGTGGAGCATATTGAATATAGTCATCTCTATTCCCGTCTTCCAAGGAGAACTTTAGACATTTAACATCTAGTTCTTTTGTCTGATAGGTACACCTTTCTTTCATATGTATATATATATATAATATATATTATATATATATGTGTGTGTGTGTATACACACACACGCTTAGCCGGGCACTGTGTGTCACGCCTGTAATCCTGGCTACTCAGGGGACTGAGTTCTGAGGATCGGTTTGAAGCAGCCAGAACAGGAAAGTCTCCTAATTAACCATCAAAAAGCCGGAAGTGGATCTGTGGATCGAGTGGCAAAGCACTAGCCTTGAGCAAAATAGCCCAGGAGCGGCACACATCCAGAGGGTCAGGTGTCCCGTGCTCGTACAGGCCGCTCATTACTAATCTTGGAACGTGCAGGAAAACTCCGAGCTGCTGCCTGCTGAGAGGGGGACAACCACAGCGGATGATGGGACTGACACGGAAACCGGGGCGGGACAGACGGGGATCCGAACTCGCACAAAACCTCAGCGCCCTGCTTAGGGATCCCCGCCACGGCCAGCACAACGCCCCTTCCGCAGACGACCCTTCCGGGCCCGCGCCAAGGCGCAGCTACTGCGCAGGCGCCAATTCGAGGGAGCGGAAGCGGAAGTCTGGAGGAGGGCTTGGTCTCTTAGCCACTCTTAGACATGCGCGGCTTGGAGGAAGACTTGGGGCCTGGGCTCACAGCGACCTCCTGTGGGTGTGCGAAGCCCGCCCTGGAGTCAGGTAACTTGTAGGAATCAGATGGTGCTGGTGCCGTAATCCGGAAAGATCTCAACCCGGCCGGAAGGGGTTTATGTGAGCGCTTTACCTGACACAGATCAAGATTCCTAGATGAGGGCTGGGGGGCGGTGGGGGGGGGAAACGCGCGGGACCGGTCACGTGCGCCGGAGACCACGTGACCATCGGACCCTGGGGGCGTGACGTCACCGCGCACAGCGGGTTTGTGCCCCCGGGGATCTGCGGAGGCGCCTGGGTTTTGGCGCAGCCGCCCAGGCAGCCCGCCTTTCTTCCTGGCGGGCCTTCCGCCCGCCAGGTAGCCCCCGAATGTGCTTTGCGGTTGTTTTGTTTTGTTTTTTTCCAGTCCTGGAGCGTGATCTCGGGACCCAGGACACTTTTTGCCCGAGGCTAGCACCCTGCCACTGGAGCACCACTTCCGGCCTTTCCTGAGTCTGTGGTACCGAGGAATGGGACCCGGGTCTTCGTGCAGGCTAGGCAAGCACTCCACCACTAGGCCACACTCCCGGCCCATGGTTGCCCTTCTTTATTTCCCTCTCTTTATAGAGACTAGAACACATATTTTAGAAACTAGAGGAAGCAAATGGAAGACAATGAAAACACCTTAGTTTGTCTGCCTCCCATGTCTGCGGGGAAATGTAATAGAAGACGCCACTGTTTTATAGCATTTTTTTTTTTTTTTGCTAGTCCTGGCTTGAACTCAGGCCTGAACACTGTCCTTGGGCTTTCTCAAGGCTAGAGCTCTACCACTTCACCATTAGAAAACCAGAAGTGGCTCAAAGTAGTAGAGGGCTAGCCTTGGGTGAAAAAGCTCAGGGACAGCATCTATGCCCTGAGTTCAAACCTCAAAAGCAACAGGAAAAAAGAAAAAAGGGTTCCCCTTTTTAGATACCACCACCACTATCAACAACAACAACAACAACATGAATGTTTTGAGACAGTGTTTCATTATGTAGCCTAGACTGCCTTAGATCTTGCTATGTTTAGCTTAAGTAGGCTTTAACTTAGTACCTTCCTTCCTCAGCCTCTTAAGTGTACCACCATGCCTTGCCACCAGTCATTTTTTAACAGTTGTATAACATAGTATATTTAAAAATTAGGAAATCAGTAAATTAGAGGATCATGTTTTCTTATATCTTTGTGTGACATATTTTTTGGGGGGGGGTCAGCTGTGGGGCTTGAACTCTGGGCCTGGGTGCTGTCCCTGAGCTCTTCACCTCAAGGCTTGTGCTCTACCACTAGTGACAGTGCCACTTCTGGTTTTCTGGTGGTTAATTAGAGATAAGTCTCACAGACTTTTAGTCCTTGGTTTTGAACTTGTCCTTAGATCTCAGTCTCCTGAGTAGCTAGTATTACAAGTGTGAGCCAGTGGCACCCATTTTCACTTGACTTTTGTGTATGTGGGTAGGGGGGGTCCTGGGGCTTGAACTCTGGGACTGGGCACAGTCCCTGAGTTCTTCAGTTCAACCCTGCTGCCCTGCCCTTTGAGCCACAGTCCCACTTCCCATTTTCTAGTGATTAATTGGAGGTAAGAGTCTCATGGTCTTTAGTGCCCAGGCTGGCTTTGAGCCTTGAGCCTCAGATCTCAGCCTCCTGAGATTACAGGTGTGAGGATTCTAGGTGTGAGCTACTGCGCCTGGCTTCTTGTGACTTTTTGACTAATTTCTTTTTTTTTTTTTATGCATATTTTTTTATTTTATTGTAATTAGTAAAAGGGTTACATGATATTTGCCAGATAGAAGGTGCATTAATTCACATACATTGATACCCTTTCACATGTCTTGGTACCCATTTCCCTCCCCCCCCACCCCCCACCCACAGTGGATCTATTTTTTTTTAATTTTTTTTATTGTAATTAGTAAAAGGCTTACATGATATTTGCCAGATAGAAGGTGCATTAATTCACATACATTGATACCCTTTCACATGTTTTTGACTAATTTCTTGCCTAATTTTCTTCTGTAGGTAATCTTTTAACTGAACCAATAGGCTACTTGGAATCCTGTTTCTCTGCCAAAAATGGTACCCCAAGGCAACCATCCATTTGTAGCTACTCACGGGCTTGTTTAAGGATTAGAAAGAGCATCTTTAATAATCCTGAACATTCCTTGATGGGTCTAGAACAATTTTCTCATGTTTGGTAAGTTATGTTATAGCTATTCCAGAATTGCTTCTAGGACACCCTTGGATGTCCTAATGTGACAGATCCCTTCTGTAGTAGATGTTTGATTCTTCCCATGGACGTTATATTGACCAAGAGTCAGCAAACTATATATAGCCTGTGGACCTCTGCTTGTTTTGTTTGTTTGTTTTTGCCAGTCCTTGGGCTTGAACTCACTGTCCTTGGGTTTTCTCACTTCTAGTGTACTACCACTTGAGCCACAGCACTACTTCCAGCTTTTTTTTTTGTTCTTTTGCCAGTCTTGAAGCTTGAATTCAGGACCTGGGCATTGCCCTTGGACTTTTTGCTCAAAGCTAGCATTCTGCTACTTGAACCACAGCATCACTTCTGGCTTTTTCTGAGTATGTGGTACCAAGGAATTGAACCCAGGGCTTTGTGCCTGCTAGGCAATCACCCTACCACTAGGCCACACTCCAGGACTCCAGGCCCTCTGCTTGTTTTTTTTTTTTTTTCTTTGTTTTATTTTTTGCCAGTCCTGGGGCTTGAACTTAGGGCTTGAGTACTGTCCTAGGGCTTTCTCAAGGCTAGAGCTCTTCCACTTCAGCCACAGTACTACTTCCAGCTTTTCCTATGTATGTGGTACCCAGGAATTGAACCTGGGACTTTCGTGCATGCTAGGCAAGCACTCTACCACTAGGCTAAACTCCTGGGCCCTCTGCTTGTTTTTTGTTAGTTTTATAGTCTCATAGCCAAAGCTATCATAGTATGTGATGGCTATTGTGCAGCTTTGCTATAGTAACATAATTGAACAGTTGCAGAAGTAACCTGCTGGCCTCAAGTCCTAAAACATTTTACTATCTCATTTTACAGAATATATCAGATATATTCTTCCCCAAAGACAGAGACCTTAGAAATCTGCACATTACTTGTGTCATTTGTGATTCTCTCTAATATTTGCAGTCTTAAGTTTGTCTTATTTTACTAGTGGAGACCTAAAATGAAGTGTTAATTTTTATTTTTTTTTGTGCCAGTCCTGAGGACTGTACTGAGGGCATGAGCACTGTCCTTGGGCTTTCTCAAGGCTAGTGTACTGCCACTTGAGCCACAACACCACTTCCAGCTTTTTCTCTATATGTGGTACCCAGGAATTGAACCCAGGTCTTCATGCATGCTAGGCAAGCACTCTACCACTAGGCCAAACTCCCAGCCCCTGAAGTGTTAATTCTGAAATAAGGAATCCTTCATCTTAATTTGAGCATGGGGAGGCTAAAACAAAACAAAAAACCCCAAAATGAAACCCATGAATGTTCTGATCTAGTCTTTGTATATTTTGGTTAATTCCCTAAATTAAAAGCATTGTTGATTTTTTTTAAAGGGTATTCAGAAATACCTCCCCCCTTACCTTTCCTTTTTGTCATCTCTTCCCCTCCCAATGGGACTCTGCAGAGATGATTATTGTTACCGATTTGGGGTAGTTCCTGTTGTACTTGACCTATCTTTTTGCCTTTTTTTTGTTAGTCATGGGGCTTGAACTCAGGGCCTGAGTGCTATTCCTGAGCTCCTGAGCTTTTTTTTAATTATTATTTTTTTATTGTGATTAATAGTTGGGTTACATTATATTCACCAGGTAGAAGGTGTATAACTTCACAAACATTGATACCCTTTCTTATGACATGGTCCCCGTTTCCCTCCCACCCTCCTTTTTTTTTTTTTTTTTTGGCCAGTCTTTGGGCATGCTTTGTTAAAGGCTAACACTTTGCCACTTGAGCCTCAGTGCTATTTCTGGCTTTTTCTGTGTATGTGGCACTGAGGAAGCAAACCCAGGGCTTCATACATGCTAGGGAGCGCTCTACCACTAGGCTACACTCCCAGCCTCTATTCCTGCACTTTTTTACCCAAGGCTAGCTCTCTATCACTTTGAGCCACAGCTCCATTTCTAGTTTTCTGATGGTTAATTGGAGATAAGAGTCTCGTGGGGGCCAGGAGTTTAGCCTAGTGTTAGAGTGCTTGTCTAGCATGCACGAAGACCGGGGTTCGATTCCTTGGTACCACATACATAGAAAAAAAGTTGGAAGTGGTGCTGAGGCTCAAGTGGTAGAGCTCTAGCCTTGAGAAAGTCCAAGGACAGTGCTCAGGCCTTGAGCTCTAAGCCCATTTCTGGCAAAAAGAGTCTCATGGATTTTCCTACCCATGCTGGCTTCAAACTGTGAACCTCTGATCTCCCCCTGCTGAGTGCCTAGGATTACAGGGGTGAGCCTGTATGCCAGTTATTGAGCAAAATGCAAAGGATATAGAGTTGACTGTCTTCTTTCACGGAAGGAGAATGGTGTTATTTTCTTCCTCATTGATGAGTTGCATTTAAAACTTTCTGTTTTCATTTCCCCCAGGAATCATAATCAAGTAACTTGTGCTCTTTTCATAATCATTGGTTTGGCTTATTTTCAATAGGATTTTGTTTGTTTTTCACAAAAATGGTCACTTGAGCTATAAGGCAAAGGTGCAGCCCCCGAGGCTGAACGGTGTGAAGACAGGAGTGTTCTCCACACGAAGCCCTCATCGCCCCAATGCCATAGGACTGACCCTGGCCAAGCTGGAAAAGGTAGAAGGTAACCCACACTTTCAGTATTACGAGATCATCACATTTTCACAGCTTGCTGCTTCTACAGAAGCACAGCTTGAAGACATTACGAAATAAGTTTTTGTAGGATTCTTGGAATTTTATCATTCTTGCATCAAAAACCATTAAGTTGTCTTAATTTTATTTTTTGTAGACTTATGGCTTCCAACTGAGGGCCTTGTGTTTCCTGGGTAGGATCTGTACCATCTGAACTATGTCCCAAGACCTATCTTTTTTTTTTTTTTTTTTTTTTTCCGTTTTTGTGCTGGTCCTGGGGTTTAAACGCAGAGCCTGAACACTATCCCTGAGCTACTTTTTCTCAAGTCTAGTACTCTCTCTACCTCTTTGAGCCACAGTTCCACTTCTCGCTTTTTGGTGGTTAATTGGCAATAAGGGTCTCATGGACTTTCCTACTGGGGTTAGCTATGAACCTTGATTCTCAGGCCTCAGCTTCCTGTGTAGCTAGGATTACAAGCATATGCCACCAGCACCAGGCCTTTTGTGCTTTAGTTATTTTGGGTGCTGGCTGGAGCCCCCTTCAGTTTCTGAAGGTGGCTGGCACATCATTGCCCAGGTAGACCTTTCCAGAATGCCTCTTTACTACATCAGGGCACAGGTAGTACCTCTCAAGTGAGTCTACTGGATGGCGGCAGTCTTACATGAAAACCTAATCCCCAAAGGTTGTCACAACTCCTTTTCCATACTCTGTGAGCTAGAATCAGCTTGTGCTGGAGGAGAGAATACTCAGGGCAGGAGCAGCAGAGGAGAGGACTGTGATGGGCAGCTAGAATCTGCTTGCCTCAATGGAAACTTTTCTTGGTCCCTCAGCAATGTTCTGAGGATTATCATGTGTCTAGAACAGTTAGAAATACCAAGGACACAAAAAGAAATTGATTCCGACTTTGCTCAGGGCCTGCTTCCTGTCTAGGTATAGGCAGGCTTTTGCAAAAGGTTATCTAGTAGTGATTTATACAGGGTCCACTGTGAGACCCTGTGTACAGAAGAATATGAAAGATTTGTAGATTTGAGGCTGTGAGAGCCTCAAAAAAAAAAAATAGGATTTTTTTTTTTTTTTTGGATGGGTCATGGGGCTTGAACTCTGGGCCTGGGCACTGTCCCTGAGCTTTTCAGCTCAAAGCCCCGCCCTACCCCTGGAGCCACAGCCCCACTTCCCATTTTCTAGTGGTTAATTGGAGATAAGAGTCTCATGGTCTTTTGTGCTTGGACTGGCTTTGAACCTCAATCCTCAGATCTCAGTCTCCTGAGTAGGTAGGATTACAGGTGTGAACTACCACGCCCAGCACAAGTAGGATTTTGTCAGGTAAAGTAGAGACTGGGTTTCCAGGTAGAAGGAGAAGCAGATGTTGACAGTATGTATAGAGAGAAATGTGAGTGGATTGAGTTGGAGTATAATTCTATTCTCTTGATTCATGGCACTGTTCTCCACTGTGAATGCATGTAAGATGATTTTTTTTTTACCTTCTAGGTGGAGCTGTATACCTGTCTGGCATTGACATGATAGATGGCACCCCTGTGCTAGATATAAAACCCTACATAGCTGATTATGACTCCCCACAACATTTGATGAAGCCTTTAGGGGACTTGAATCAACAAAATAACCAACTTAAACCAAGGACTGTGTTTCAGTCTGATGGCCATGCTGATAGCTGTGAGCAGCAACAGCTGTCAGGGTCTCATAAACCCCAGCCCTCTCATATAACTAATGAGAAACCTAGACGTCCTGCAGACGGAGCTCCAGAAGAGCACTTCCCAAAATGCAACAGCACAACAAAAACCCAGCGAGCGTGGCCTGAACACACACAGATAGCTGTGGGTTTGGGTTTGAAATCAAAAAGTAGTAAGAGGCGGACTGTGGCAGAACAGTTTGGTCCACCTGTTCTGGAAAAGAACTTTGTAGAGGAAGGTGCAGACAGGAGACCAAGGAATGTGGAAAGCGCCTTGGTCCCGCAAGCAAGCAGTGTGGAGACACAGCATGTGGCTTCTCCCTGCCCTGCCGGGGTGGCTGACAGAGCACCCCACAGCCAGGTTCCTGCCTGGGTGAGGGAGGCCCCTGCAGCCCCTTTGCAAGTCCGGTTTACTCCTCACGCAGAGATGGACCTTGGACAGCTCAGCCCAGGAGGTGAACCAGGTATCTTGAATTTCCTAGCTTTGAATGTAAGATACAGGGGGTGATGTCAACATTTTACTTTTGTATTGTGGTGTTGGAGATCTAATGCAGGTCCTCACACATGCCATGCAAATACTACCCCTGAGTAGTATCTCCAGTCCAAGAAGTAAGCTTTGTTTCAGCCATGGTTAGTATTTCTACTATTCAGGCAAATCTGTCATGTGATGACAGGTGCCATAGAGAATGACCACTACTTCACAGAGTGGCCATGGTGGACTTTGTCTTCCTGTAAATCCATCATGGGGTTTTTAGACAGCATTCAGAAACTGAGTTGTGCTTTTTTCTACTTAGGTATTGTTCCCCCCCCCTTTTTTTTTTTGGTATTACTCATTTTTTTCCCCATGTTCTCCTATATGACTAGAGAAATGTTTCTTCTAACATTCAGGAGGCCAACAGTTCAGTATTTTGGCATAGAGGAGCACACAGGAAAAGAAATGTCTCTTCATGTAGGACTTGCCTCACGGACATGTACTTTCCAGCAGAAGAGAGGCCACAAGGCCTTTTACGCACATGTTGTTTGGCCTTTCCAGGCCATAGAAGATCCTAGAATGGAGTAGCTGTTAAGAAGTAGGAGAGAATGGTTATGTCTGTAAGAAGTATTTAGTTGCTAAGGAGATGGCAGATTTCCAAAAGATGGAAAGCTATTTACGTTGCCTTTCTGCAAAGAGCTAACAGAGCTATGTAAAGAGGGAATGGGCCAGGGATGATGGCTCACACTTGTAATCCATTGCTAGATTACAGCAGGAGGATTGCAAGTTCCATGTCAGTCTATGCTACATACTGAGCCTACCCTATTAAAAAAAACAATAACAACACACAAAAAAACCTGGGATAGTGGCTGGGAGTTTGGCCCAGTGGTAGAATGCTTGCCTAGCATGCACTAATATCCCAGTTTGATTCCTCGGTACCACATACATAGAAAAATCTGGAAGTGGTGCTGTGGCTCATGTGGTAGAGTGCTAGCCTTGAGACAGTGCACAGGCCCTGAGTTCAAGCCCAAGGACTGGCAAAAATAAAAAAACAAAAAAACAGAAAAAAACCCCAACAACAAAACCACCAGGATATACATTCATTTATTCTACACTTGTTCACTGAGCTTCTTCTGGGTATCAGATACTCTTCTAGGTCCATGGGATACAGAAGTGAAGAAAACAGATTAAAAAAAAAAAATCCCTATCTTCATGCTTCATGGATCTTCTATTGTAACGAAGATGGTCAAGCTAAAACCATAGTAAACACACTGTTGTACAAAACATAAAAACATGACTTCATGTGAGGTGAGTGAGGATGGCTATAGGAAAATGTCAAATAGGAGAGCAAGATATCAGGGTGTTGTAGCTTTGGTGGTGGTGGTAGTTTTTTGTCCTTGTGAGTCCTGGACTCCAGGCCCAGGCATTGCCCCTGAGCTCTTCAGCTCAAGGCTCTAATCCTGTAATCCTAGCTACTCAGGAGGCTGTGATCAGAGGATCAAGGTTCAAAGGCAATCCGGGCACAAAAGGACCTGAGACTCTCCAGTTAATCTCTAGAAAATAGGAAATGGGGCTTGGCTCAAGGGTAAGGTGGTAGCCTTGAGGTGAAGAGCTTAGGGACAGTGCCCAGGCCTAGTTCAGGCCCCATGCCCCTCCCTCCCCAAAAAAGGAGATATATGCCGGGTGTGGTCCTCATACTTACAATCTTAGCTACTCAGGAGACTGAGATCCTGGGGCACTAAAGTCCACAGAGACTCTTATCTCCAATTAGCCACCAGAAAACTGGAAGTGGTGCTGTGGCTCAAGGGGTAGAGCGGTAACCTTGAGCTGAAGGCCCTCAGGGACAGTGCCCCAACTTAGAAAAAAAAGAAAAGATTTATGATTTTTTTTTTTTTTTTTGCCAATTCTTGTGCTTGAACTTAGGGTTTTCTCAAGGCCAAAGCACCACTTCCAGCACTTTTTCTGTGTATGTGGTACTGAGGAATCAAACTCAGGGCTGCGTGCATGCTAGCAAGCACTTTACCACTAGGCCAGGCTCCTGGCCAAAGATACATGATTTTGAACACCAGCTTCTGTTCTCTTTGCAGGTGCTGGAAAGATGTCATTTAAGTATTTTCAGTCAGCAGAGGAAGCCAAGTGTGCCATCCAGGCTGTGCTGTCGGCTGATCCCCGGTCTGTGTATCGGCGGAAGCTCTGCCAGGACCGTCTTTTCTATTTTACTATAGACATAGCACATGTCACTTGCTGGTTTGGTGAGGGCTTTGCAGAGGTTCTAAGGATCAAGCCAGCTTCTGAACCCATTCAGATAACAGGCCTTGAGGAGTCCTTGATGTCTTTGTGATCTTAAGAGACTTCATGTCTTTGGAGCAGCCTCTTCAACCTTTGAACATAGCTTCCTGTTTAAGCTAATGATGGGTGTCTTAGCGGAACCATGCAACTTCCTGCTTTGATTGATTGAGACTGTTCAAAGTATTTATTTGAAAACATGTATTCAATAAACTTAAGACACAAAAAAGCTAATCAGCATATACTTTTTTTTTTTTTGTCAGTCCTGGGGCTTGAACTTTGGGCCTGGGTGCTGTTCCTGAGCTCTTCAGCTCAAGGCTGGTGCCACTTGAGCCACAGTGCCACTTCTAGCTTTTTCCATGTATGTGGTACTGAGGAATCAAACCCAGGGCTTCATGCATGCTAGGCAAGCACTCTACCACTAGATGATGGTCCCGGCCCCACCATATACTTTTTAACTTGCTAATATACAAGAATTAAAAAGTGACACTATTTTGGTAATTTCTAGAAGCTGATTGTTGTTGGCACATGATAGAGTTAGGAAGAGATCATTCTATCAAGGATTTGTTTTAACAGTTCACATTGGTTTTCCTGTCTGGAAGATAGCAATTATAAAGTAAAATACATTAACAGTCTCTTAGGAAAGAACAAGTGGTATGAAGATCTTTAGAGATTTAACTCCTGTTTCAGAGACACACACACACACACACACACACACTCACTCCTGATTCCAAGATAAAGGCTTAGATTTCTTCGGGTGTTTTTGTATCAAATCAAAAATACAAAATCAGGGGCCAGGAGTTTGGCCTAGTGGTTAAAGTGCTTGCCTAGCATGCATGAAGACCCGGGTTCGATTCCTTGGTACCACATATATAGAAAAAAAAAGCCAGAAGTGGAGTTAAGGCTCAAGTGGTAGAGCTCTAGCCTTGAGAAAGTCCAAGGACAGTGCTCAGGCCCTGAGCTCAAGCCCAGGACTGGCAAAAAAAAAAAAATACAAAATCATTATTGATTTATTTCTTATGTGTTCTGAGACTATTGTGTTAGGTTTTGGTGGTAAAATGGATCAACAGAATGCAGTTTTTGTTGTAAGTCACGGGTTGTGCAAGATGTAATACACAAGCAAATTAGCACATCATGTTTGATAAACACATAATTGACTCTCCACAATTTCTGTACCATGTAAGAAGCAGTGGGAAGCTGTTGTAAGAATGTGTTGCCTAAACAGAATCCCAGGGTCACAACAGATTGGAGAGAGACTCGATACATGGGACTACCTAAAAATAAAAAGTGTCTGCACAGATAAAAGCATAGCCACAAAAGTAGAGAGGCAGCCAACCAACTGGGAAAAGATATTTATCAATAATACATCTGACAAATGCTTAATATCCAGTATCTACAAGGAACTCAAGAAACTAATCCCCCCCCCCCCAAACCCAACAAACCATTCACTAAATGGGCAAGGGAACTAAAGAGAAACTTAGCAAAAGAAGAGATTTTAAATGGCAGAAAAGCATATGAGAAAATGTTCATCATTTATGGTCATAAAGGAAATGCAAATAAAAACAACCCTAAGATACCACCTTACCCCAACAAGAATGGCCAAGATTTTGAACTCGGACATGACAGTTGCTGGCGGGGTTGTGGAAAAAAAGGAACCCTATTGTACTTCTGGTGGGATTGTAAACTAGTTCAGCCACTCTGGAAAGTAGTGTGGAGGTTTCTTAAAGAACTGAAAATTGACCTTCCCTATGATCCCGCCATACCACTTCTGGGCATCTACCCTGAACATCATAACCCAAGATATGATAAGGACACCTGCTTAGCTATGTTTATCTCTGCACTATTCACAATAGCCACGCAATGGAAACAATCCAGATATCCTGTTGCAGATGAATAGATCAGAAAATGTGGTAAATATATACACACACACACACACACACTGGAATTCTACAGAGCCAACAGACAAGATAAAATAATGGCATTTGCAGGGAAGTGGATGAATCTAGAGCGAATCATGTTGTGAGACAATTCAAGACCAAAGGAACAAAAGGCGCATGGTATCCTTAATATGTGGCTATTAGATGCAAACAGTACAAGAGTGAGAACTCAAAAGTTGTATTCCCAATGCTATGGACATAGTACTGGAAATATAAACACAACTACATAGTCATAAAAACTTAATGCCTCTATAGACAGAATGTTTTATTACATAGATTCTTATGTATCTATGACATACAAACCCCCAGCCTAATTTTGATTATGTTCTAAAATCTAAGTGCCAGTGATTGTATATAGATTCCCTTCTTGAATACCTGTTTGTTAAACATGTCATTTGAAATATAATGTAAAAATCAATGTTAATAAATTCTTTAATAAAAAAACCTATGTCTCTATAGACATAATGTTTTATTACATAGATTAATATGTATCTATGATATATAAACCCTTAGCCTAATTTTTATTATGTTCTAAAAACTAACTGCCAGTGATTGTATATAGAAACTCCCTTCTTGAATACTTGTTAAACATGTCTTTTGAAATATAATGTAAAACTCAATGTTAATAAATTCTTTTTTTTTTTTTTGCCAGTCCTGGGCTTGAGCTCAGGGTCTGAGCACTGTCCTTGGACTTTCTCAAGGCTAGAGCTCTACCACTTGAGCCTCAGCACCACTTCCAGCTTTTTGCTATGTATGTGGGGTACTGAGGAATCAAACCCGGGTCTTTGTGCATGCTAGGCAAGCATTCTACCACTAGGCCAAACTCCCGGCCCTGTTAATAAATTCTTTAATAAAAAAAAGAATGTGTTGCCTATAGGTGATTTTTTAATAAGGCAATCTGAGATCATCGAAAGTTTATGATCAGCATATCCAAATTAGACACCAGTCGACATGTTGACTTTCCTAGTCCAAACTGTAGATCTTAAAGCTGAAAGATCTATGGCTTGGGAACAAAGCCCTGCCTGGGGATACAGTCCCTTGTGCTGCAGACATTGCACTCCTAAGCCAGAATGATTCATGGGTGGTGTCTCTGATGCTTCTTACTTAGACTGTCCTACATGTGAACATTTGGTAATCATGGATTTGTAGGAAGTTGTAAAAAGGGAACAGAGGTCTCTGTAGCCTTGCCTACCCTCATTATACATAACTGTAGCATAACACTGGAGCTAAGAAGTTGACACTGCAGATTGATTCTTGATTTTTTTCTCTTAAAAATTATTTCCAGGGCCGGGAGTTTGGCCTGGTGGTTAAAGTGCCTTGAGAATGTTCAAGGACAGTGCTCAGACCCTGAGCTCGAGCCCAGGACTGGCAAAAAAAAAAAAAATTATTTCCAGGGGCCAGGAGTTTGGCCTAGTGGTAGAGTGCTTGCCTAGCATGCACGGAGATCTGGGTTCCATTCCTCAGTACCACATACATAGAAAAAGCTGGAAGTGGTGCTGTGGCTCAAGTGGTAGAGCTCTAGCCTTGAGAAAGCCCAAGGACAGTGTTCAGTCCCTGAGTTCAAGCTCCAAGACTGGAAAAAAAATATTTTGAAATGTGTCAGGGCTTAAAGCCCAAAATGTCAGTGTTTACACTTTATCTTCACCAAAAGACCAATTCAAATGTTGATGTTTTAATTTGGAGACGATACCAACCAGTCTTCAGTTAAGAACTCAGGTGTTCAGAGTTTTACTGTATATTCTCAGGATTTTATAGCTAAAAAGAATTTTATGCATTACTTGGCTCTTTTTTCTGCCAGTGGGTGAGTCTTCAGGTCTCCCAGCTTCTGCTTGAGCACTCTGAGATAGGCCTTCACCCTGCCCTACTGAGCTTGTTCTGGATGGACAGTCCCCAGGGTTGAAGTACTTTTCCTTTATGAGAGACCATCAACCCCCCCCACCACCCCGCAAGAAGACTGTCCTCCCCAAGTAGGCCTGGCAGCCCATACCTTAGCAGAGCACCTCCGATTTCTTCTGTTATGTGCTTCACATAAAATGATCTGAAGTGGCTTCCCATCCCCCCTTTTTGATTATCTCGTGGGCTTTTGTCTCTGGTGTAACCTCAAATATCCTGTTGGATTTCTAGTTTGTCAGTTTGAATCATAAAAAGAAACAGGTTAAAGCACAAGTCTGAAATGAATTTATTCTTTTCTTAGTTAAAATTGTATTTACCTAGAAGCATTAAGAATGTTGACAAAACAGCTGCAACTTTTTTAAAATTATAAAGTGGTATTGTTAACAGAACAATTATTTTGAATAAGCTGCATCAGAGATAGCTGAAGATGAAAACTATGAAAGTGTATGTAATTTGTGTTTTGCATCTATAAGAACCTGCTTTAAATGTTCATGCCAATATACAAACCCCAAACTATACCAGGCTAGGTCAGGGGCTGTTGAAATTACCATCAGGACAGTCTATCTAAAGACATGCTTGGTGGTATGGTAACTATTCAAAAAAGGACACCAGGCAGTTTAACAATCTTATACAGCCTTACATTTCAGGGTTTTTTTTCTTTTTGGTTTTTACACATGAGTACATTTATATATCATTCACAACAGCTAAAAGCTAGTAACAAATACTAATCAATACGAATAATATGCACATGCAATGGAATAGTATTCAAACACATGATAGTAAAATTCTGATGCAGGTTGAAACCTTTTTCCTTAAGGGAGTGAGTTGTGTACAGGGGGGTTAAATGTTTTTTAGACAAAAAAAAATGTGCTAGAACCCACTGATTCCTCATCTTTATCTTTAGCATCCTCTCTCTTTCCTGTATGCTAATGAGAGGGGAAATCTGATGATGTGGACAAGGCTTACTATGAAAAGAAATGAAAGAAGGAAGCTCACGGACCTGATGTGCCCAAGGGGCTGCCTTCAGCATTATGGTCTGTTCAGAGTATCATCCTAAAAATCAAAGGAGAGCATCTGGTGTGTCCATGGTGATGTTGCAGAGGAGCCGGGCGAAATGGGAAGCAACAACACTGCCGAGGACAAGCAGCCACAGGGAGGGAAGGCTGCTACACTGAAGGAAAAATACGAAAAGGATATTGCTGCTTACTGAGCTAAAGGAAAACCTTGATGTGGTATAAATAAATAAAAGGAGGTCTAGTTACTCAGGAAGCTGAGCTTCGAGGATTATGGGTCAAAGCCAGCCTGAGCAAGAAAGTTCAGTGAGACACTTATCTCCACTTAACCACCAGAAAAATCAGAAGTGGCTCAAAGTGGTAGAGCTCTAACTTTGTGCAAAAACAGCTCAGGGATAGCACCCAGGCTCTGAGTTCAAGTGGCATGGCCAACAAAAAAAAAAAATTATAACGACTGAAAAGGGGCCAAGAGTGTGGCCTAATGGTAGAGTGTTTGCCTAGCATGCACGAAGCCCTGGGTTTGATTCCTCAGTCTCACATACACAGAAAAAGCTGGAAGTGCTGCTGTGGCTCAAGGGATAGAGCTTTAGCCTTGAGAAAGCCTAAGGATAGTTCCCAGGCCCTGAGTTCAAGCCCCAGGATGGCCCATCCCCTCCCCCCTGCAAAATAAAAAGACTGAAAAGAGCAAAGAAAAGAACGAAGCTTATACTTTTTGTCTTAGAAAGGTTTTCAAAAAGCAAGTGGGATAGCTGGGCGCAGTGGCTCACGCCTGTAATCCTAGCTACTCAGGAGACTGAGATCTGAGGATCAAGGTTCATAGCCAGCCTGGGCACTAAAGTCCATGTGACTCTCATCTCCAATTAACCACCATAAAATGGTACTGTGGCTCTAGGGGCACAGTGGTAGCATTGAGCTGAAGAGCTCAGGGACAATGCCTAGGCCTGGAGTTTAAGTCCTATGGCCAAAAAAAAAAAAAGAAAAGAAAAGAAAAGAAGCAGGTGAGAAATCCTCTGCAGGCTAAAAATGACACCTGTATTTTTCCTTTTAAGTACCTATAGGGGGAGCCTTTGATGTCTGATTTATTATTATTATTTTCACCAGTTTGCAGAGAAACTCAAATTTTCAAGCTGTTTGGGTAATTTTTCCTTTGATAACACCTGCCTCAGCTTTGTTTTTTTCTGGTCTTAAAATAATAATTTTTTCATATATTTTTAATTGTAATTAATAGAAGGGTCACATTATATACACCAGATAGAGCGTGCATTACTTCACAAACATTGATACCCTTTCTCATGTCTTGGTCCCCATTTCCCTCCCCCCTATCCCCATGCTCAGCTTTGTTAAACAGTAATTTCTATAAGAAATGTCATGTGGCCGGGGGTGGGGGGTGACTCAAGTGCTTTCTTTGCAAGTATAAGGTTCTTTATTCAATTCCCAGTACAGGTGGAGAGGGCAAGAGAATGCTGATGGATACCAACCATATATAGGAAGAAATCACCATGTGTGGTATAGATATAGGTAGTAGATATATAAACTTCTGTGGCCCAGGCTGCCCTAGAACTCAAAATCCTCCTCACTTAGCCATGTGGCTGTGGGGAGGGGGGTTCACTCTCTTGTCCCCCAGGCCAATTTGTTCACTGTCAGAACTCAGAGCTCAGGCAGTTCAGGTAGCAATAAAAGACACAGTGAGGCTTGAGATTGGCTGTGCCCACTGGGTCAAGGGCTGTGCTCAGGAGACTCATGAGAAAGGCAGCTCTAAAGCAGAGCCTGAGTGTGGCATTCAGCAGAGCTCTCAACAGATCTGGGTGGTCAGACTGGGATTATAAACCTGAGTCCAAGAGGTTAGGAAGCACATGCAGGGGCTGTAGATTGAGATGGAGGCTTTTTCCTAAGATTTCTCCCAACATCCAAGATCACCTATGAGGACATCTTTGATGTAGGATAACAAAGACTGCTTGTATGTGCTCAGGGGCAGCAAGTCGGAAATATGTGACATAAAATGGATTGATTAGGGGAGCCCTGCACAAAATGCCCTCTGGGATTGGGGGGAGAAGATTAAATATAAGAGCTTGTTCTCTCTTCCTGCGTGGGTCAGTCTGCTGGGTGCTGAGAAACACAGGATCAAGTCTCAGCTGATACTGGACCAGTTCCTGAGTATGTAAGGCAGACCTTTCCAACCCATTCAGCTCTGCGGTGTTGTCTAGATTGGAAGAGCTATCCTTCCAACAAGGTAAGAGGGGCCACATCATTAAGTTTGGAGGTGGCTTTCTATAAAGAAGCAACTCTCAGGGCCAGGAGAGTGTCATACTGGTAGAGAACTTGCTTAGCATGCATGAAGCCCTGGGTTCAATTCCTCGGTACCACATACACAGGAAAAAACTGGAGTGGTGCTGTGGCTCAAGTGGCAAAGTGCTAGCCTTGAGAAAAAATGTCAGACAGTGGCAAGCCCTGAGTTCAAGCCCCAGGACTGGTGAAAGAAAGAAAGAAAGAGAAAGAGCTCACACATATAGCTACTGAAGAGCAATGGAATGTTATAGTTATCTGACGAGATATTTCAATAAAATTTCCTTAAATGATAGAGAATGAAATTCTGTAATGAAAATTGTGAAAGAGCAATAAATCACAGCTAATATTTATCAGGTACTATGGGTCAGATATGGAGTAAATGAATATTTACTCTTATATACCCATGCATATACACACATATACATGTATATATATATAACATATGTATACCTGTGTGTATATGTATATAATGAAATACTATTCAGAATAAAAAAGGTAAAATCTTTTCATTTGCAGCAACTTGGATGGAACTAAAGGTCATTATATTAAGTGGGAATAAAAAAGCTAGACATAGAGCCAGGAGTTTGGCCTAGTGGTAGCAGCTTGCCTAGCATGCACAAAGACCTGGGTTCAATTCCTCAGTACCACATACATAGGAAAAAGCCGGAAGTGGTGTTGAGGCTCAAATGGTAGAGCTCTAGCCTTGAGAAAGTCCAAGGACAGTGCTCAGGACCTGAACTCAAGCCCATGACTGGCAATAAACAAACAAACAAACAAACAAACAAATAAACAAATAAATAAGAAATAAATAAATAAGCCAGACATAGAAAGGCAAATATCACATTTTCTCATTGATTTGTTCTCAAGGTAAAAAAATTGATATAGAAGTGGAGTAGACTTAATAGTCACTAGGAAAGACAAAGAGTGGGGGAATTGGGATACAGAATATGGAAATGTATTTACATTGGAGGAGTAAGTTCGGCTGTTCTGTACCACCATAGGGTGACTATAATCCACAACAGTTCTATCAGACATTTCAGAATAACTAGAGAGGACTTTCAAGGTTCGTAATGTACAAAAATTATAATATTTGAGAAGATGCAAATGCTAATTAGTCTGATTTGATCATTACTCATGTGTACATGTAAGGAGACAGACACACTTGTTGTTCCCTCCTCTCCCACCTTCCTACTGAAAGGGAAAGGCAGAAACCTTGAAACTGACTAGAAAGCCTCTTCATAGAACTTTAGATGCTACCAACCTAAGAGCCTGCAGAGGGCCTAGGAGAGTTGAGCCAAAGCATCCACAAACCCCAGGAACCTCAGGATCTGGTCACACCAAATTAGGACATTAGGACATCATGGAGCTGAGCAAGGAGAGATAGGCTAACCAAGCGGGTAGTTCTTATCCATCCCCACTCCTCTGTTCCTTATTCCCCAGCCTGTGGTCACTGCTTCTCAAGCAAATGTTTGTAGCAGGGGTACAGGATGAACTGAAAACGTGTGTCCTACTCTGTGGAACCTCCTTTCTAGGCCACTATCTTGCTGTCTCTTGTACTAGGAGTTACATCAGCAGATACATGACCCCTGGCAAGAGACTCCAGTATATTGCTCTGGGGAAAGCAAAGACTCCAGACTGTGAGTCTCACACAAAATCAGCTCATTTTTCAGTGAAATGTCCCCCACAGAGTCTAAAAGAAAAGTGTTACATAGTAATATAACCATAGACACTGAGCGCAGCAGATTGAAACAGATCTCAGCCTCCTGCGTAGCTAGGATTGATTACAGGTGTGAGCCACCACACCTGGCTAATTGTTGGAAGTCTGTTGACACTGTTTTATTGAAGAAAACAATAACGATTTAGGAATATTACTTGGGGTAAAAACCTGCCAAATGAATTTATAAAAATGAAATAAAGAAGGCTGGGAATGTGGCTTAGTGGTAGAGTACTTGCCTAGCATGCATGAAGCCCTGGGTTTGATTTCACAGTTCCATATAAACAGAAAAAAAAAATACCCAGAAGTGGCACATTGGCTAAAGTGGTAGAGTGCTAGTCTTGAGCAAAGAAGCGCAGGAACAGTGCCCAGGTCCTGGGTTCAAGCCTCAGGACTGGCAAAGGGTGGGGAAGGATTGAGCTACATTTCCCTCTTTCATGTTTACCTTTTAAAGCATCCATCTCCCTCAGTTCTTTAAGTAGGGGCCATTTCTTAATCCGATCTGTCCCTTCTCTACAGGGACCTGCACCAGGCCAAAGTGGAATGGCATTAGGCCAACTTAGTTTGCGACGAGTTTTCTCTCATCAGACAGCTGCTCATCCTTCACACATGTCCATCCTGGTGGGTCTGTGCTGTAGCTTGCATTGCTCCAGTCCTGAGACACTGGCTAGGTTCCAGGGCTAGGTACACACACAGCTTGAGGAAGCCAGAGGAATGCCTGCAAGCGGCTGAACACATTCCTGTGCCGTGTGCAAACAGTGATGAAATCGCTGCAGCTTCCTGGGGAAGGGTTGGGGAGTGATGCTATAACCTCAAGCTCCAAAAAGAATGAGCTGGTGAGTACAGGAATAGAATACAAATTTGCTGGGTGCTTACTTCATCTTTGTGTTGGACTCTAGCTAGGATTATTTGCATTTGAATATAGCTTTCTCTGTTCCTTCAACTTTTCTACTCAGTGAAGATCGATTTTTTTCTCATCATTTCACTTGTTCAGTGATGAAATGGACTGCTGTGGGAAGTTAGGAGGTTTCTTGCCGGGGGTGCTGGATAACTAGTTGGCAAGATCTGTGGTGGAGGTGAGGACGACTCCATCCTCAGGACGCTATGAGTCTTAGGGGCCCACTCTTCCTGGGACGCAGCCAGCAGGACGCAATCTGATGCAGATTTCACAACCCAGCTCCTGAGGCGAGTGATACACATTCATCCAGGAGAAAGTCAGGCTTCTCTGATGGACCTGGGCAGTGGAAGCTGGAAGGGCCTGACTCAAGCTTCACAGACCCTGCCAGCATTTCACAGGGAAGCGATGTTGTCTCCCTGTCTTTTCCTTCTGCTTATCCCCTACAGGCAGGCGAATGCCTGTCAGCCCTTCTCTCTTTTGTTGTACTCAGGCTGCTGGGAAATCTCAGCCCCCTCGCCCTGCTTCTGGGATAATGCCTAATTTTGTGTTGTACTCATTGCTGAGAATAAACCCGTGGAGCCAACTCCTCTGTCCAGAGGTTGCACATGTTATCTCCCTACATTTCAGCCTGGCTTTTTTAATATGTATGTGGTACCGAGGAATTGAACCTGGGTCTTTGTGCATGCTAGGCAAGCCCGCTACCACTAGGCCAAATTCCCGGCCCCGCAAATCTATACATTCTTCACTGTGATGTGTCTTTTTACCTTATGCTGGTTCTAAGGGGTTTGGGCTTGGTCCCTTAGTTTTTTTTTTTTTTTTGCTCAAAGCTAGTGTCCACCTACTGGAGCCACAGCTCACTCTGGCTTTTGGTGGTTAATTAGAGATAAGGGTCTCAAGGACTTTCCTGTTCAGGCTGGCTTTGAACTGAGCTCTCCATAGCTCAGCCTCCAGGTAGCTAGGATTACAGGCATGAGGCACCATGGTCCCAGCTCTTGAAGTGTTTTCATTCAGCTCCATCACTATTGATTTGATCACCCATTTCTTTGGTGTCCATAAGCAGCTGTGTTACTGGTCCCATTTGCCCTTACCTCCCTCTTTAATCAGTGATCTCTCTTCTCTCTGCCCTCCACACTGCCCCAAAGTACCCTTGCATCCAAAGGGGGGGGTGCCCTCCCATGCCAAGCAGTTATGCTCCTCCAAATAGGTAGCAAACAAAAAGTCTGGCAATTCCAGATGCAGACATGGATATAGAACAAGCAGAACATCTACACACCTGCTAAGTGTGTAAGTAGGTAAAAGAACACTGGGGAACTACAACTAACTAGGCAAGTAGATATATGCAAATCCTGTGACCCAGTGATTCCACTCCTAGATCTGAACCCAGCAAATATTCACCCATGTGCATCAAAACACATGTGCAAAGTTGGTTGCTTGTGGCTCACATTCGTAATCCTAGCTATTCAGGAAGCTGAGATCTGAAGATTCTGGTTTGAAGCCAACCTGGGCAGAAAAGTTCCTGAGAATCTTAGCTCCAATTAATCAACAAAAGCTAGAAGAGAAAACAAAGCACAAGTGGCAAAGCGCTAACTTTCACTGATATGGCCAGGCAAGAATATGAAGCCTTGAGTTCAAGCCTTGAGTTCAGTAGCAGCACATGTGTGTATGTGTTTACACATGTGCACCTAAAGTCATGTGCAAGAAGTTTAAGAGCCCCAAATGGAAACAGCTCACCAGCCATGTGCGTCCACATGATGAAATGTTATTTTGGAGTGAGAAAGAAGAGACTATACTTATGTGTAGCAACTTGGATAAGTCTCGCAAACATATTTTGAGTAAAAGAAGGCAACACAGGAGGGGGAGGGAGGGAGAGAGAGAGAGAGCGCGTGAGCCAGCAGCCTCTTTCTCTTGTGTATAGGAAGTTCCTTGAAAGGGCCCCAGTGGGTTTCCGGAGTTTTCCTGTTGATTTGTTTTCAGTCTGAGAAAAAGCTGCATGTTTCCTGTATGTATATCGTGTCTCCATGGCTCATCATACCCCAAGGGGAAATTCCAAATCCTACAGACCAGCCGCTAGACTGCCTCCTTCACCCAGGGACCTGGGTGCTATCGATCTCCCCTCTCCCATTCTCCTCACCTGTCTGTGCTCTTGTTTTGTCACCCTTTTAGCCTTGAGTCCTTTTTTTTTTTTTTTACTTTGGCACTATTTTGAAGATGCCACCTCCTCTGTGAAGCTTCTCCTGATTTCTCAGATGGAATTATTACATTACCATGCATGCAATTTGTTGTTGATGGTGATGGTGGTCATGGGGCTTGAACTCAGGGCCTGGGTACTTCCCCTGAGCTCTTTTTGCTCAAGGCTAGTGCTCTACCATTTTGAGTCACAGCACCACTTCTCATTTTCTGGTGGTTAAATGAGGATAAGAGTCTTACAGACAGACTTTCCTGTCCAGGCTGGCTTTGAACTGCAGTCCTCAGATCTCAGCCTCCTGTGTAGCTAGGATTACAGGCGTGAGCCACCAGCTCCCAGCCACACTGTTTTTCTTGTCTCCTAGCTTGCCGGGCTTGCTGTGTTCCCTAGATGGAAGGGAAATCTCAGAGGTGGTAAGAACGGTGTCTCATTCATCTTTGTAAAACCTCCTAGGGCCAGTGCTATGCTTGGCACAATGCATGAGCTAATGAATCTTTGACAAATAATTGAATGTGTGTGCTGAGTTAAGCTGTAGGTTGTTCTGCCAGAAAGCCAGGACATCCAGCATGCCTGTGAAAAAGCTTTTGCCAAGAGCCAAGTCCCTTTGGAAGTAAACACATCCTGCAGTCCTTTATTGGCTGCTGACAGCCAGGTAGATGTAAATGCGTTCTGCAGCATTGTGGGCGTGTCCAATTAGACTCGGTGAGACCCAGCAGCCCAGCGAACATGAATAAGCCGTGCAAATATGTGGTTAATGACCATGTCGCTCCGTGTCAATTCTTAATCCTGGATAATTAGCAGATAGATAATTGGTGGAAGAATGAGAGGTGCTGATGGACATCCCATCACTTGGGTGAAGCTAATGATCCTGTATGGATTAAGGATTAAGACCCACCCTCTGTGAGCGGCGATGGCTCCTATTCCAAATGCTCCTTTTCAAAGGGCCTACATCCAAAAAGAGGTGTCAGGAACTCTAGCATGGGGCGTGGGCATCAGGACTAATTCCCTGGGCTGCTTCCTTGAAGGTGGGTGGATGGGTGTACTGCTGCCAGCCTAGCACAGGCAGCTCAGAGCCCTGCCCTACTCTTGTCCTACTAGAGTTCTAGAAGGCCCTTCCCCTCTATTTGGTTTCACCTGGTGGCTAATGGAGCCGGGCAGGAGGGCTGTGGTGGGCACACTGACGTGGGAACGCTTAGTAGACAAGTGTTTTCCCTGCCTGCCCCTCTGATACCCCTGAAATGGATTGATTGGGTTTTTCAGGGCCTGGATGTTCGGTTGTTGAGGAAGGGACATTTTGGGGGTGAAAACAGATAGTTGGAACATGAAGTGGCAGTGTCTTATGTGACCTGACACAACGTCCAGCTAGCTGTCCACCGTGACAGGCACACTCAGATCCACAGCAGTGAGTCATTCGCAGTGAGTCGCAGTTGCTTCGTTAGTGACTCCATTTCCCAGACCCCCTTGCCTGAGCCAGGAGTGGTTCTCACCAATGGAAGGTGAGGCTAGGAGTATGTATCATGTCTGGGCTTCACCCTGAACAGCAGCAGGCTGCCATCTTCCTGCTTTTTCCTTTTTCTTTTTTAACCTTTGGCTACCTGGATTTATATAGTAAGACTGGAAGTTAGGCCATGGCCACAATAAAGCCCCGAGAAGGCAAAACCCTAAGGTCTCTGATTTTGTCCCAGCAAAAGTCACCAGAAAAATGTCAAGTTAGTACTAGTATTGGTTGCATGCAGATATGGCAAAAACTAAGGTTGCTTGTGGGTGAATGATTGGTGGTAAACCCTGCTATGTATCTGAATATTCCAGCACATTGCCTGAAATGGAGAGATGTCTCATACGTTGAATTTCATACCACAAGGCAACTTGCCTATGCCAGGCTAATGTCAGATGCACAGGAACACAGAGTGAATAAGGACCCTGCCCAGTCAGAGTGGTCAGAGCTTGGAGCAGTGGCTTTCCATATGAGTGATTTGAGCTCTAGCAGAATTTGCGGATGTCTGGAGATACTCTCCATATCACCTCTGGAGGAGATGGTTCCTGTGTACTGTGCCGAGGCCATAGATGCTACCATATATAAAATGGTCCCTAAGACAAGTGGCTATCGGGCTTCAAATCTCAATCGAGTGCAGAAGCTGAAAAATTCTAGTCTCATAGAGGACTAAGAACGAAGAGCTGAAGAGATGACTACACTAGCAGCTTCCCACTCACAGAGAAGACAAGTGTCAGAGGAGTGCTCTCACGGGGCAAGAAAGACCCATTTCTACCAGGAGCTTCTGTAGAGGTCTTGAGGTGACTGGATGTGAATGGGCTGCAGACTGGGATTTTGCAGTTGTATTGCCCCAGGAGCTGTGGAGGAGAGAGAAAAGCATGTAGGAACATCACTCAGCAACTCACCAAAGCCAGAGATCAGCTGTACATTCTAGCTGTGGATTGATAGGGTATACACTGACCAAGGGGCTGGAAGGAGGGATGTGAAGATGCCTTTAAAAGGGTTAAATTTGGGCCCAGAACAAGGTGGCACTTTGTCTTCTTTGGATAGAGTCTTGCTATGTTCTTTCACAGCTTTCCTCTGTCTCTGTCTCTTTGTCTCTGTCTGTGTCTGTGTCTCTGTCCTGGGGATTGAATTCAGGGCTTGGCATTGTCCCTGAACTTTTGTGCTCAAGCTTAACACTCTACCCTTTGAGTCACAGCTCCATTTCCGGCTTTGTTTTTGAAAGTTAATAGAGATCACAATCTCAAAGCCTGGGCTGGCTTTGAACTGTAATTCTCAGCTTCTTGAGTAGCTAGGATTATAGATGTGAGCCACGAGTGCCTGGCCTTCTGTTCATTTTTAAACATTAAAAAAAAAAAAGACAGCTGGAATTTGGCCTAGTGGTAGAGTGCTTGCCTAGCATGCATGAAGACCAGGGTTTGATTCCTCGGTACCACATACATAGAAAAAAAGCCAGAAGTGGTGCTGTGGCTCAAGTGGTAGAGCTCTAGCCTTGAGAAAGTCAAAGGACAGGGCTCAGGCCCTGAGTTCAAGACCTGGGACTTGTGAAGAAGAAGAAGAAGAAGAAGAAGAAGAAGAAGAAGAAGAAGAAGGAGGAGGAGGAGGAGGAGGAGGAGGAGGAGGAGGAGGAGGAGGAGGAGGAGGAGGAGAAAGAAGTCAATCACTGGATCTAGGACAAAATGCTTGGCTATGCCAGTGAAATCTTAATCAGGAATTATAAAAGATAGAAAGTCTTGAATCTAAACCAACTTCCAATATCTAGTAGTTCTTCTCTTCTCTTCTTCTCCTCTTCTCTTCTCTTCTTCTCCTCTTCTCTTCTTCTTCTCTTCTCCTCTTCTCCTCTTCTTCTCCTCCTCCTCCTCCTCCTCCTCCTCCTCCTCCTCCTCCTCCTCCTCCTCCTCCTCCTCCTCCTCCTTCTCCTCCTCCTCCTCCTCCTCCTCCTCCTCCTTCTTCTTCTTCTTCTTCTTCTTCTTCTTCTTCTTCTTCTTCTTCTTCTTCTTCTTCTTCTTCTTCTTCTTCTAAAAATACAGGGTCCTCTTTGCTGATGGAAGCAGAAAGCCTCATGTTTTTCTCTTTTTCCCAGTCCTGGGCCTGAACTCAGGGCCTGGGAACTGACCTTGGGCTTTCTCAAGGCTAGGGCTCTTCCATTTGAGCCACAGCACCACTTCTGCCATTTTCTGTGTATGTGGTACTGAAGAATTGAACCCAGGGCTTTGTGTATGTTAGGCAAACACTCTACCACTAGTCCATGCTTCCATCCTTGTCCCTATATTTTTCTCAGAAATATCTTTATGCCCATAGCTAGAAGGATCATTGTTTCTAAGGACCTTGCCTTTATATGCACCTGTTATATGGGTATACCTTGCACTTGCTAGATAAGCACTCTACCAGTAAGTCAAAAGCTTTCTTCCTTTTCCCTGTGGCCCTGTGTACCAATTATTGGGTTAGGAGAGCAGAGTTGTCACTGCACTAGAATAAATTTGAAGGAACAGACACTACAGTCCCTTTGACAAGTCCTCATTGCCTTACCTTGGCAAAAGCAAGGCCCAGATCTTATACTGTGCAAACACAATAGCCCTTCCTTTCAATGACTTCTCTGATTTGGCTTTGTGGTAAATTCTTCTTTACTAGATTTGGTCATGATTGGCCAACATATCCTGTCTTATTTAGCCATAAGGATAGTGGGAGTGGCTTGTGATTCTGGAGAAATGAGTCAGACAGTGTCCCTGGATTTTGAGTTGTGAGCTCAGTGGCTCAGTGGCTTCCAGCCTGCTTCACACTGACAGTGGGTTGCAGAAGAGTGCACTCATTGGTTTCTCATCTTAGCTGCTGTATTGAATCATGTCCTTTTAAGACTTGATGGCTCCATTTTCCTTTTATTCTGTGAACTATCCTGTGCCTTCCAGTCCAATCCTGTCCCTTTTGAACTATTTAGACTAGTATGTTGTTGCTTGCAATCAAAGCACCCTGATGATGCTATAGGAAGGGTTGCACCGCTTTGTTCTTCTTGAACCCCACTCTATTGCCAATTAGAAGAGGGGCATGGAACCAGAAAATGAGTGTGCACATGAGTCTTCATTGTTACCTGATATCTCAGAGACCTGGGCCTGGAAAACTCTTCAGGAGTCATCAGGATTCAACCCCCACCCCCGGAGTGACAGCATTTTTACTGAGGGTTTTTTCAGGAGACTTTGACACCTTTCCAGACTGGGGAGCTTTTTAAACACCACCCTCCCCAATGCTGCCAGCTTCACCCCTGCTCGCCTCCTACCATTTCAAACTTCTTTCTCTTATTAGTTGAAATCTGATGTTCCAGAGTATTGATCTTCTCTGTGTGACTCCTGCTCCCCCTTGTCCACGCTGGAGGCTCCTTGGAGACTTAAAGAAAGGAAAACATGTCCTAGTCTTCAGGCTGCACAGCTCATTTTCCCTGTACTAAGGTTATAACCCCTTAACCAGTCCATGGGTCCTCTCACGATGTAATTCTAGTTAATGTTCACCAAAAAGTAAGAGGTTCAGGGACAACTTGGAAAAGGGCAAAGCCAGGCAGAATCATTAATTTCTTTGCTCTGGGTAACTACTCTTTTTTTTTTCTACCTGTTTTAGGGCTTAAACTCAGGGGCTGAGCTCTGCCCTTGAAGTCTGGCTTAAGGTTGTGGCTCTACCACTTGAGCCACAGCTTTGCTTCCATTTTCTGGTGGTTAATAAAGAGTCTCATGGACTTTCCTGACTTTGAATCACGATCCTCAGATCTCAGCCTCCTGAGTAGCTAGGACTGGGGGGTGTGAGCCTCTGGTGCCTAGTTCTACTTCTTTTCATACTGCCTCACACAAAATTCACCATTAGAGCAGGCTTATGACATCCCTGACTCATAGGGAGCTTAGCAGTCACTAAGCCTTTTTCACACATGCTGCTACCCATCCTGGCTTCTCCAATTGGCCCAGGTGCAGCATTTTTTTTTCTTTTTAAAATTCACAGCCCTACTTAAAAAATAAAACAGATACTGCCTTCCTCTGCTTTGGATCAGTCAGAAAGCTCTTGCTCGCATCTAGATTCCCCGTGTAGTCTTTCTTCGGCAGAAGGGGAAGTTAGCAAACACTGCATCCGTCTCAAAGTGTCCAAACACAGCTTGGAGCAGAAATCAGCCTTAGCCTGGCTCAGCGTTGGCTGAGGTCTCCGAAGGTAAGCCTCTCGCTTAAGGTTCTAAAGCCAGTTACTCATTTCCTTTTGGGAGCAGTTAATGCTAATCTTTAATGTCAGCTTTAATGTCCAAAAGAAAATGGGTTGAATGTACATTTACTAACACTGAACATAGTTATTTTTTTGAAGACTACAAAGTGGATTTGGATATTGTGAAACTTGGATTCCATCCACAGAATTCATGAAATACTCAGTGTTGTTGGGCTGGATAAGTGGGGTCTGGAGCCCTGGTTCCCTCCCCCACCCCCCACACACAGTTGAACACAAGGCCTGAACACTGTCCTTGGGCTTTCCTTAAGGCTAGGGCTCTACCACTTGAGTCACAGCACCATGTCTGGCTTTCCTATGTACATGATACTGAGGAATCAAACCTGGTTCTTTGTGCCTGCTAGGCAAGCACTCTACCACTAGCCCAAACTCTTGGCCCAGTCTCTTAGCTTTTTCAAGAATGCTGAATTATGGGCTAGAGTCATGGCTCAGGTGGTAGAACAATGGCCTACCAAGCACAAAGCCCAGAGTTAAAATGCAGTACTGAAAGAAAAATAATATGCTGAGTACCAGGTCCCCTGGTTTCAAGGGCCCTCTTAAATAAATAAATTTTGGCTAACCTGCAAAATGAACCAAATCTTACACCCATGATGGAGTGGAACAAGGCTAAGAGGACAGAGACATCCATGTATGCCTGCATGTGTGTGTCTGCATGTGTGTGCCCCAACATGTGTGTGCCTGCAGGAGTGTTCAGGCACACTGGCTGGGAACTGGGCTAGGATTGAGGAAGCCCCATGCATACTAGTTATTTAATTCAATTTAACAAACTACCCTGAAATCACAGTGGCTTAAGACCACAATATTTAGTATCTCACAGCTTCTGTGGCCTGGTTTATCGGGTCCTCTGCTTCATGGTCTCCCATAGTCACTGCAAGCCAGAAGGAGTTGCTTTCTAGCTCATTCACGTGACTGTTGGCAGCATTCTGGACTTTTTGGCCAGTTGGAATAATGCCTCAGCTCCTCCTTAGCCAGGTAGTTCCTTATGGCATGGGCCTCTCTAGACAGACTCTTGCAAAAGGTAAGCTGGCTTGTTAGAGTCAACAAGGGGAAGGGAATACTAGTCAGGAGAATATACAATTCCTTTTTAAAAATTTTTAAAATTGTTATTATAAAGGTGATGTACACAAGGGTTACAGTTATATAAGTCAGGTAAAGATTACATTTCTCTTGGGGCTGGGAGTGTGGCCTAGTGGTAGAGTGCTTGCCTAACAAGCACAAAGCCCTGGGTTTGATTTCTTGGTACCACATACATACATAGCCAGAAGTGGTGCTGTGGTTTTAGTGGTAGAGTGCTAGCCTTGAGAAAGCTCAAAGACAGTACCCAGACCCTGATTTCAAGCCCTAGGGGGGGAAAAAGACTGCAGTTCTTTGTGAACAGTGTCACTCCTTCCCTTGCTCTCTCCCAGTTTTCTCATCTCATTCCCACCCATAATGAATGCACAATCCTTTGTAACTTAATCACACAAGGGGCATTCTGTCACTCTTGCCATTTCCTAGTCATTAGTAGGAATTAGCAGGGCTATCCCACTCAGGACTACATAGGATTACTGGGAGCCAGGACCAAAGCTCCTGACCATGTGCTTTCTGGATGTGGAGTAGATAGGGAGGGACGAAGAGGGCAGAGTCTGGGACCCTGGGCATTCCTGAACACACATCAGTGCTATACCAGCTGGGTGCTGATAGAGGTTATTCCCCAAACATTATGAGAAGAAATGGCATAAAGGATGTGAAAGTTGTGGTCAGTTGTGGCATGATAGCTTGTGATTTTCCAAGCCTCGTCTTGACACTATCTGAAGCCCCCAAAGGAGCTGGTCTGTGACTCAAGGCTCAGATCCAGCACTCTTCCTGCCACACTGTGCATTTTTGCACATGGAAACCTACAGTGTATGAACAACCTCCTCTGCTGGGAGGTTATAGGGGTTGGCCAGCAATATTTAGGAAAAGTGGTTCAGCAGCATGAAGTGTGAGAGGCCATTCTGAGCTTGGTTTCTCAGCCAGGCTGATTGACACCCATCTGCTCAGACCTGCACAGGAGTCAGCCTTTGAATGTTAGAACATCTAGACTCTCAGAAAAGTAAGGAGTTGTTTTTGTTTTTGTTTTTGTCATGGGGCTTGAACTCTGGGCCTGGATGCTGTCCCTGAGCTCTTTAGGTCAAAGTTACCACCCTACCCCTGGGCCTGGGCATTGTCCCTGAGCTCTTCAGCTCAAGGCTACTGCTCTACCCTTTGAGCCACAGTGCCACTTCTGGTTTTCTAGTGGTTAATTAGATTTAAGAGTCTCACGAACTTTAGTACCTGGGCTAGCTTTGAACTGTAATCCTCAGATTGCAGCCTCCTGAGTAGCTAGGATTACAGGTGTGAGCTGCTGTGCTTGACTTTTTTTTTTTTGGTCCTGGGAAGCTCTGGAGACACATTGCCTGGCTTCCACCTCTGCTCCCAATTGATAGCCCCTGAAACACCAGCACAGTGCTTCCCATAGAACTTCCCAGAACTTGAGCTCTTGGAATGGTACATGGTCAGTACCAGGGAGGGAAAGGGCTGAGGTACCCATTTTATTGCTAGGCAAGTTGATGCTAAGACTTAACCTAGTGCTTTTCCCATGAAGCCAGGCAGCCTCTTAGAAAGCTGCAAAGTACAGAGCAAAGGCCACATTAGATATGTTATTATTTATCATTACTACCACCGTACAGGGACCAGGAACCTTTGCTGCTGCCTGTGTATATAGTCTGCAGGGGGGGCGGGGACCACCCTAGTTTCCTCACTGGGAGGCCTGCAAGCCTCTTGCTGAAGAGCCAAGTGTGTGAGTGTGTGTGTGCCAGGGCAGAGTTCAGCAGGCCAGGTTGCCTGGCAGGAGTGATTGGGGAAAATTGTGTATATTAACTACAGTAACCACAGTTTGGAGTTTGGATAGGAAGCCTGTTTCAGTCCTAGCTTCGCTCTCCTCTGCTGCAGGCCCGAACGGGCCCCTGTTGGAAGGGAGTCAGGCCTCCTCCCGGCAGGAGGAAGGGCCCTCATGTCTGTGGTCTGTGTTGGTGTTGTGTGCACTGGATTCCTGGGCTGTCAGACTCATGGGAGGCTGAGCGCTGAGATGCTTAGCTAGCAGATTGTTTTGTTAGGTTTCTCCTACAATTAATTTGGAAATTACCCGGTTACCCACAGCCTTTCCTGGTATCTTGTATACTCCTGGCCTGCTCCTGCAGCTTTCTCGTTGGTAGAATCAAGCTGGGAAGAGTCCAGGTAGACTGCTTTGACCGACAAAGGTGCGGCTCTTTTAGCAACAACTAGTCCCCAACTTTGGCATCCCTGGTCCTGCTTGCTAGCTTCTTTGAAGCAGTCAGATCCATGAATTCCACAGGCAGAAAGACACATGCTCCATGGCGGTTATGGGGCTTGAACAGCCTGGGTATACAGTCCTGAAGCTTTTTCACACGAGGCTAGTGCTCTGCCACTTAAGCCATATCACCACTTCCAGTTTTCTAGTGGTTAGAGATAAGAGTCTCAAGGACTTTACCTGTCTGGGCTGGCTTCGAACCATGATCCTCAGATCTCAGCCTCCTCAGCAGGTGGATTACAAGTGGGAGCTACTGGCATCTGGCTCAAGGACATTTTTTTAAATATATTAATTTTCTTCTTTTTTATTGTAATTAATAGAAGGGTTACAGTTATATTTACCAGATAGAGGGCGCATTACTTCACACACATTGATACCCCTTCTCATGTTTTTGTCTCCATTTCCCTTTCCCCACCACCTCCCCTCATTTTGTTTCGCCCCCCCTTTCCTTTCCTATTTCAAGCAAATAAACATATATACAATATACCAGATAACAAGGTAAGATACTGTAACAATATGAGAATAACCAAGGGACAACAAAAGAGATAAGAAATAACATAGCACATTAAGACCAACAATCCCATATTATATGGTTCTTGTTTCCATATCCTGGAGGTCCTTTCATTTAACCTCATCCTGTATGGCCTACTTGGTTCTTAAATCCATGCTGATTTAAAGTTTTTTCCCCAGATACTTATATAACCACCTACCTTTCTTTTGTCTGCTATTTTCCTGACATTTTTCTCTACCTTTCACTTTCAATCCTATGTCTTTGGATAGAAACTGAATTTGGGGGCATTATGGAAGGCTAAAGCAGGAGGGTTGTGAGGTGAACTTCCTGTTGACAACATATAGTTGGGCGACATTTTTTGTTGTTGTTGGGTCATGAGGCTTGAACTCGGCCTGGGCACTGTCCTGAGCTCTTGAGCTCAAGGCTACTACCCTACCCCTGGGCCTGGGCACTGTCCCCGAGCTCTTCAGCTCAAGGCTACCACCCTCTCCTTGAGCCAAGCTCCACTTCCCATTTTCTAGAGCGTAATTGGAGATAAGAGTCTCAGGTCCTTTTGTGCCCAGGCTGGCTTTGAACCTCGATCCTCAGATCTCAGCCTCCTGAGTAGCTAGGATTACAGGCATGAGCCACCACGTGCAGCAAATTGAGTGATTTTTAAAAGCCCATTTTCTAATCTTCGTTTGGATAAGGAGAGACTTACTTTAGTCACTTTGCTAATTTTTATATTCCATCCAACTTTTTTGTCCTTCAATTTGGCCATTATCATGTTTCTGTGTGTTTTCTTTTTCTTTTTTTTCTTTTTCTTTTTTGCTAATCCTGGGCTTGAGCTCAGGGCCTGAGCACTGTCCTTGGACTTTCTCAAGGCTAGAGCTCTACCACTTGAGCCTCAGCACCACTTCCGGCTTTTTTCTATGTATGTGGTACTGAGGAATCGAACCTGGGTCTTCATGCATGCTACGAAAAGCACTTTAACCACTAGGCCAAACTCCCGGCCCCTGTGTTTTCTTAAATATATATTTATATATGTGTATATATATATATATATAGAGAGAGAGAGAGAGAGAGAGAGATATACACACACACACAATTTGATTTCTTTCCAATTTGTTTCTTATTGTTTACGACAAGCATTCCAAGTAATGGTCTAAAGCAATATGATCTTAGTTTTAATTTATACAATTTAACTTCACAGTAATTTAAAAGTCTTCTATATCAAGGACATTTTTAACTTGAATGATATTTGTTATTTCTGACAACAGATATCTACAGGTAGAACCAAAGCTATGTTGATTAGCAACATAGCCCTTAGACCTTCGCTTCTTCCCATCTTTCTGCTTTGTCATCATCTATAGGCTTGTATATTACCCTAGGCTGCACCTACTGGGTCCCACATGGCAGCTACACTTCCAGGCATGAAACTCAACATCCCAAAGTAGAAAAGGGTGACTGTTCTTGTTCCTTTTCTTTTTGCCAATCCCGGTGTTGAACTCAGGACCTGAATTCTGTCTCTGTGCTTCTTTTGCCAAAGGCTAGTCCTCTACCATCTGAACCACAGTGCCACAATTAGCTTTTTCTGAGTAGATTACTGGAGATGATAGACTTCCCAGCCAGGGCTGGCTTCAAACAGTGATCCTCAGATCTCAGCCTTGGAGTAATTAGGATTATAGATACAAGCCACTGGTGCCTGGCTTCACTGTTCTTTTCTTGTCTCTTCCCCCCCCCCACAGTTCCCAAGTAGACTTCCTTGGACATCTCAATAGTCTAGAAGGTACCTGTATCCATTTCTAAACAGACCTTTGACAAGAGTGACAGGACTCTTGCATCCATCTGAGACAAGTCAAGATTTAACTCCCAGAGGGTCAACTGAAGCCTAAACAAAACTGGAGTCTTGCATCTAGTAGTGTTTGACAGTCCTCCTCTTGAGCACCCTAGGGAGAGGATGCACTGCCCTGTGAGGGCCCCCCCCAATCGTATTATCAAAAGTCCTGTGCACAATTCCCACGCGAGGACCTGAGCTTTCTTCATGAGCTCCAGGCAGAGAAAGTGAGTACAACTGCACTTCATCCAAGGTTTGATCATGAACTTGTGATGAAAGAAAAGGGAAATTTCTATGAACACTTATTTTAAATGCAAGCTAAAAAAAAATAGCATGAGAAACTTCCTTGGGGCTGCTCAGGGCATGTCATAGTCTCCCTCTTGGTCCTCAGGTCTGTCTCCAGTCTGAAGGGAGGATGCAAGTTCTAGCTAGGGCACATGCTGGCAACTGTGCCGGGAGCAGGGTGTCCAGATAGCTAGTGGTGTGACTCATGGAGGTGAGGGGCTGCCACTGGCTGAAGCTTCAGAGATGGGACAGAAGGTCAGGATGAACAGATGGCAAATGAGATAAAGGGTGTCTGGAAAAGAGCAAGAGGTGTGCTGGCTGGAGTCTCAAGTGCAGGAATTAAAGCTGAGGGAGATGAGACTGAGAGGAGCCACCTGGGACTGTCCATACTGACTGACGGAGAGCTTGCTGTGTTGGACTGGACCTGGCAGGATGAGCTGGGAAAGGGAGCAAGGTGGATGGAGGCAGGGAGCAAGAATGTGGATGCGTGCTGGAGTGCAGAGGTGGGTTAAGCCCCAGGAAGCTGTGATTCTAACACTCTTTCTGGGTTGCCGAGCACCTCCATGCCTGCAGAACCATGGTTGGCTCTGAAAAAAGTGCTCTAGCTGGGCCTGGTGGCTCATGCCTGTAATCTTAACTACTCAGGAGGCTGAGATCTGAAGATCTGGCTCAAAGCCAGCCTAGGCACTAAAGACTGTGAGGCTCTTATCTCTAATTAATCACTAGAAAACCAGAAGTCGCGCTGAGGCTCAAGGGATAGGGCAGTAGTTGTGAGCTGAAGATCTCAAGGACAGCACCCAGGCCCAGAGTCCAAGCCCCATGACTGACAAAAAAAAAAAAAGTGCTCTAGGTTCCCAGATAGCCTGACAAGTCAGCCCTCTACACCAATCTGAAGTCTCCTTGATTTCAATCAGTCCCTGCCTATGGAAGAGCTAATGGCTAATCCCGAGGCCTCCCAGACTGCCTCTCGGTGGTGCTCGGTTAACCCTTCTGGGCTAACGTAGAAACTGGTTGTGTGCTGGCTGAGGGACATGGGATGCTTTAGCATTCTAAAGTTAAGCAAGGGAGAGCCACTCTACTGCCAAGACCACAATGGCCTCAGCCAGAGAGAAGGCAGAAGCATGGGAGACCAAGCACCATTCCATTAAGGGACACCCTCCCCCCATATCTCTCCCTGTCCATCTCAATGTTTAACTTGGCCAGGCTATAAAAACATTAGCCACACTAACGCCCTCTAGATAGTTTTGAGCTACTTAACCATCGAGCAGTTCAATCTTCCCATCCATATAGCAGGGGCCCTCACAGGGAAGTTCTGTGGAGCTGTAACTCATCCCTAACCTGGAATCCTTACCATCAACCCCCCCCCACACACAATTGAATACATCTTCTTCACAGTGTCTTTCATTTTGATATAATCACACTCTCACATTCTGTCTCCCTTGGGAAAGGCAGAGGTTCTATCAGCTTTGAGATCTTGGTCAAGTCACATGCCCCTTGTAGATTCTACAGAGTCCTGTATAGCCATCCTGTTGATAATATTGAGAACTCACAGTGTTATGGGGTCAAGAGGAGGGGATTCCACATCCCTCCAGGTGGGGATTCCACATCCCACCAGAGTCCACCACCAGAGACAGTCTCATATAAAAAGGTGAATTTATTGGGGAAACAGATGGTGAATTGACCCGCCAGGGACACAGTGCAGACTCGGGAGCTGACACTGTGACTCTGAGCAGTGCTCATGCTGGGTTTTTAAGGGCAAAACCCATGCGGTTGAACCGGGCCACACACAGGTGGCCAATGGGATAGTTACATACACAGAGGGACCATAGCCAGCTCCAGCCACACGCAGGTAGCCAATAGGGTCACAGCCCAGTGTTTGAATTTACCTATCACCTTAGTTGGAGTTGGCGGGCAAATTGGGAAGGTCTCCACACAAAATAGGCCCACCCCCACCCAAGTGGATATCCCTCCTCATGGGGGGTGGGGAGAAGGTCAAGGTTGCCCCTCCCTAGAAGGGCAAAGGTGGCTGGGCTGTACCATTGTTGACCTTCCACAATGGGGCGGGGAACTCTTAGGCATTCTAGATGGCGCCAGTCCCTCCTCCCCTTAATACTCCTTGCTCCCCTTAACAACAGGAGCACTGAAATGTGAGTCCTGGTTCTCCCAGTGTCAACCTACAAGATCCTGAGAAAGTGCTGCCTTGATCTGGGTTCCTGCTCATCCTTCAGGATACATTCTCTTGCTGGAATTGCATCCTATCAGGGATGTTTTCCGTTTGTCATGTCACCACACCCTAATCCCCCAGTCAATACTTTCTGGGAACAGGATATACCACAGATAGGTAGGAGTGTCTGAGGTGGGGGAGATTCCACCTAGGGCCTTGGCTGTCTACCGAGGATCTCCCTGCTTAGCCTAGCTCAGGGATGAGGACCCTTCCTGCTGGACACTATTTCCTAAACCTCCAACTATCCCAGATTTAGGGCTAGAGCTTCAGGGTTGTTTTTTCCTTATATGAGTTTAGGGAGAATACACTACAATTTAGGGAAGATATAGAGCCTAGAACCCAAGGTTCCTAAAATGCCTCAGATGAGAATCATGAGCTATTCTGGCTCTGCCACCTGACCTTTGCTTTCTAATACATTCTCATTGAGTGTTATTGCCACAGTCACCTGTATAGCTGGAAACATGAGATGAGATGTATTCTAAGGTCCAGGATTCTGAGACTCCTATCACTCAGGGATGAGGTAATCCACTCCTTCCAAGCTCTGTCCCTGGAAATCCAGCTCTCCCTCTTAGTAGTGACAGCCACTAGGTAGTGCTGTGGTGCTGGTTAGGGGTGTGTGTGTGTGTGTGTGTGTGTGTGTGTGTGTGTGTGTGTGTGTGTGTGTGTGTGTGTGTGTGTGTGTGTGTGTGTGTGTGTGTGTGTGTGTGTGTGTGTGTGTGTGTGTGTGTGTGTGTGTGTGTGTGTGTGTGTGTGTGTGTGTGTGTGTGTGTGTGTGTGTGTGTGTGTGTGTGTGTGTGTCCTGGGGCTTGAATTCAGGGTGTGTGTGTGTGTGTGTGTGTGTGTGTGTGTGTGTGTCCTGGGGCTTGAATTCAGGGCCTGGGCACGGTCCCTGAGCTTGCTTTTTTGCTCAAGGCTAGCATTCTACCATTTCAGCCACAGCTCCACTTCTTACTTTTTTATGGTTAATTGGAAGCAAGAAGCTCATGGACTTTTCTGCCTGGGCTGGCTTAGAATCTTGATTCTCAGATCACAGCCTCCCACGTAGCTAGGATTATAGACAAACATGAGCCACAATATAACCACCGCTGGCTGGTTAGGGTCTTAATAAGAAACAGCCAGTGGGGGGGGGAGGGAAACGGGTACCAAGACATGTGAAAGGGTATCAATGTATGTGAATTAATGCACCTTCTATCTGGCAAATATCATGTAACCCTTTTACTAATTACAATAAAAAAATGCAAAAAAAAAAAAAAGGGACAGCCAGTGCAGAATCTCAGGTCCTATCCTCAGCTTAATATACCAGAACCCATCCTTTCAATGACCATGTCAAATGACCATACTCTCAAAGAGGCAGAACTTAGAAAAAGTGGGGCGGGGGGACTTACGAGTTATGTTATTGAGAGCAAAGACTCCAACAGTATACTATCCTCAGTCTCGTTTCTTATTGAGAACCCTAACCAGCCAGCGGTGGCTCATGTATGCCTGTGGGACACCTAGTATTCTTGCTCCATTAAAATGACCAAAGAGGAGTCAGAAGAGTCAGACAATAGGGGGGCCCATGGGACTGATACCTAGTTTTAAAGATGGCAAAACTGAGGTCTATCCATTTCCAAAAGGAACTTGATGGGAAATCTCAGAACAATGCATGAACCAAGGAAAGACTTGGGCTTACTCTATTGGGGAAAATATCAATAATAAAAAACACCCTCCTATTAACCCTCCAAACCAGAAAAAAATACTATAGTACTGTACTCTGGGTTCCTTCCTTTTTCTTTTGTTTTCCTCCTTTCCTCTTCTTTTTTGATTTTTGTGTTTTTAAAGTAGTTGTACAAAGAGGCTTAATTCAACAAATGAGTTTATAAGAACAATGCATCTTGACCAGTGTCACCCGTCCATCATTTCCCCTCATCTTCCTATCCCTATGCATCTCCTCAAGTTATATGAGTCCATTTTCACATATGCAAATCCAGTATTATCCACCTTTCCTCTCTCCAGTCATCTGTCCCTCCCCTTATCCCCTAAAAAAAACATGTTTCAGCTTCCTGGTGTCAATTTGTTAAACTGTTCATTAGTTGTCCAAAGGAATTACACCATTGAAATCCTCCCCTGATATTCCATACTTTAATTAATTTGTTTATGTATGCACATAACCCTGCATATGTTTTTATATATATTTATAAGCTTGTGTGGGAGGGTCCTGGGGCTTGAGCTCAGGGCCAGGGCACTGTCCTCCAGCTTTTTAATTCCAGGCTAGTGCTCTACTAATTGAACCACAGCTCACAAACTTTAACACTTGAGCCACAGCTTAAGGAATTTCCTGCCAGGGCTGGCTTTGAATGGCAGCCATCCTCAGATCTCAGCCTCCCGAGTAATGCATAGGCTACTGGTGCCTGGTTTAGCTCTTTTTTGGTTGTTTGTTTACTTAAAAAGTGTTATTCTAGCCTGTTGAGGTGGCTCACACCTGTAATTCTGCTACTCAGGAGGCTGATATTCACACCTGTAATCCTAGCTTCTCAGGAGGCTGAGATCTGAGGATCACGGTTCAAAGCCAGCCCTGACACTAAAGTCCTAGAAACTCTTTATTTCCAATTAACCACCAGAAAACCTGTAGTGGTGCTGTGGCTCAAGGGGTAGGGCAGTAGCCTTGAGCTAAACATCTTAGGAACAGCGTTCAGGCCCAAAGTTCAAGTCCCATGTCTGACAAAAAAAAAATGTTATTAGAAACGTGAGGTAAGGTGTATTTTTTTTTGTCAGTCCTGGGGCTTGAACTCAGGGCCTGGGCACTGTCCTTGGACACTTTTTGCTCAAGGTTAGTGCTTTACCACTTGAGCCACAGCATCATTTCCAGCTTTTTCTGTGTATGTGGTACCTAGGAATGGAACCCAGGGCTTCCTGCATGCTAGGTGAGCCGTCTGCCACTAGGCCACACTCCCAGCCCCACTCTGTAAGTTGTTTTTTTTTTTTAAAACAACGGACACATTTTATATTAAGATTTTATAATAAGAAAACTATTTTAATAAAAGAAACTTTTCTACAGAGTTCATAAACATGATTATGAATGTGGCTGGTGAGCTGCACTCACCAGGCTTCTTGTCCCGGGCGTTCCCATCCTGGCTTCACGTCATGGAGTTCAGCTCCACCGTCCTTAAAAGCCATTTCGACAAGATTCTGTGTACTCCTGGAGAACGGACAGCCCGGCCCCTGGGAGGGTCACGCCGTGCGGAGGGCCACTGCAAAGTCACGCACCCCACCTTCTGCCTCTGCAGCCCCTCTAAGCCTCCACGGAGGGGACCCCCCCTCCCCAGCATCGCCAGCCGCGATCTTTCCCCTTTCTCCCTAAACGGTTTTCCCAGGACCTGGGGCCAAGTCTACTCTTGTTGGTGGTTTCCTCAGCTTAATTGCAAAGCAAAAGTAATTTGAAAGAAAATAAACGCTGAGGCTCGGGGGACGAATTCTAACGAGCCTAGGGCAATTAGGGAAGAACGCGCGTAATTACGCCGAGCCCCCGGGCGTCGACCCGCCCGGCCGCACACTCTCCCAGCTCCGTGGAGGGGGAGAGGCAAGATCAAAAGAGACGACCCCGCTGTCCTGGAACCCCCGGAGCGGGGCCGGCTGGGCGGCCCGCCGGCGAGGGCTCCCCGGGAGTCAGGCGGGCCCCGAGGCGCAGCGGCTGCGGATCGCGCGCGCCGGACGGTCCGCGCGGGGCGTCCGTTCCCAGTCGCCCGCCCGCGGCAGCTAGCTGTCTGCGGGGAGACCCCGAGACCCAGGAACGGAGGTCGGTCGGTCTTCAACGTCTGGATCTCAACTTTCTCGGGTCTCCAGGTCCTCGGAGAACGCACGCAGTTCCCTCGGCAGCGTCCGCTCTCCCGGCCGGAGCCCAGGCACCAGGCACGGCCCCCGCACCCAGCCCCGAGCCCCGCAGGACTGCGGGGAGGAGGAGCGAGCGGAAACTTCGCTCTTGGCAATCCCGACCGGGCCGGCGATTTATCGGGAAGCTACCGGCTTGAGGCGGGGCGGCACTTAAAAACAATCTTCTCCTTTCCGCCTAGGTCCAGTCTCTTGATTTTCGGTACTCATCTCCTTTCCCTTCCTTTCCCCCCTAACCAAGAATAAACTTTTTTGGCACCACCCCCTTGCTTTTCAGGGGGACCATCGGAGGTAGCAGCCACAGTTTCCCATTTTGTAAATGAGGACATTGGAAAAGAGACTGGCTTAAGGTTAATGGCGTGGTCGAAGGGTTACGACTCGTAATTAGCAAAGGAAGGTGGGGGGGGGGGAAACGAAAACAAAAACAAAAGCCCGATTCCTGCACTAACCAGTCTGTCCTGCCACAGTTAAGGTTTGAAGGGAATGGAAGACTCAATTTCTACTCCGGCCAGCAAGGCTTCTTGACCTCGGTGCCTGGGGGAGGTTCCGAGGGGAGCTGCGCCCCCAGAACCCTGGAATTTCATACCTGGAAGGATCCACAGGAGGAGGAGGGAGGCCCAACCCTTTTTCTAGGTTGCTGGACTAGGTCTGGACTCCCGAGGCATCCCGGTGGAATCAAAACTCCGGTTGGCATTTGTCTCCAACTGATTAAACACGTATACCATCATAAAAGTCAAAATGAAATCTTTAGTCTTGGAATGTCCAATGATCACTCCTCAGGTGTTAGCCCCCAAATCTACTAATAATGCGCTACAAAATTTGAAGATACTGTATTTTAACAAAAGACAAAATATCTCAAAAGTTTTAATGTTGACATATGTTGAACTGTTTAATATATTGGGTTAAATACAACGTATTGTTAAAAAAAACTAACCTCATCTGCTACTTTTTAGTTTACTAATGTGGTTGCTAGAATATTCAATTTTACAATTCTGATTTTTGCTATATGCTTATTGGGTTGCAAAAATTCAAACAAAATTCCAGTTTGGACTGAACAGAGCTTACACAGGAAGAGGATACTGCAGTCTCCAAATTTAAAAATTGAACAAACCCCCAAATCCGATATTTTACAACCCTTTTCACAGTTCCACTCTTTTCTACTGAAGTTAACTATGCGGAAGAGGTTGTTTCTTTTTATCAGAGGACAGTTAGCTTTTCTCTGATTTTGGTGAGCCTACTGCCTAAAAAACAACATAATATGAAACAAAGGTAAAAGTCCAGTTTTCTTCCCCTGAAGAAATTTTCTCTTTCTTCCCTTTCATTTCCCTTCCTTCTTTCTTTCCTTCCACTTTTTGCTGAAAAGAAAGCATGAGCGATGCACAAGTGTATTTCTACCTGCCTCAACGGAGAATCAGATTTATGACTGGGCGGTTATGGCTGTGAAATGGCCAGCACAGCTGCTCAAAACATTGCTGCTAGAAAGGAACCCCGAACTTTAAGTTAGCTGCCCCATAGTTCCCTGGATGGTGGTTAGGCTTTGTGTGGCTGAAGCCCAGGGTGCCAAACTTGCAGGGTGGCATCCAGGAGGCCTGTAAAAACAGAGGGGATAGGACCGTGCAGCTTTTCCAAGTAGCCAACGGAGGCACAGTTTCCACAGCCAGCTACATCTGCAGTTCTCTGAATCAATGAACACCAGTTTGGTTCAACCAGGACAAAAATAACTTCATGGAAAAAAAAGGGGGGGTTGGGGGGAGGCTACTTCTTTTGCAAACGTGTCGGCCCACTAAAAGGCGCTATTGGAGCCTTTTATTATACAGTAAGGTAGCAGAGGTAGGCACCAGAGCAGGAGCCCCGTCCAAAGGCCAGAGTGGGTGAAGCCGCGACTTACTACAATTCGGAGAACCTACGCTGTCCCCTCCTTTTGTCGCTTTGCACCCTCCCTGAAAGAAGACCGGAACGGATGGGATGGGCGACCCATCCTTTGAGACTTCGCCTAATCAAGGGTTCCTCCGGTCCGTCTAGACTTTCGCGCTAGCCTCTCCCGTCTCTCGCCATTTTCAAGGCGCGCGCCCAGGAGACTGGCAGGCCTCTCGGGCCCTTCCACGTGGGTCTCTACGAGGTCCTCTCTTTAGTCCCGTCCATGGGTCTCGCGGACCTTTAGTTCGTGTGGACCGCGGAGGTATCTAAAAAAATCTGCGTGCCTTTCGGTTCATATGGCCGACACGAACCGATCCACCCCTCCGGGATAGGCGGCGTGGCGGGCGTGGTAGGCGCCGGCACTGCTCCCTCCTAGCTGCCCGCCAGGATTGTAACAGGGCGCTAACGCCCCGAACTGGCCGGGAGACGTGCGCCCGTAGAAGTCCACGGCGGTCTCCACGCCGCCACCGCTGCCACCCGAGGAGGGCGAAGCAGGTCCCGCCAGGCGGCCGGCGGCGGCGAAGAGCGCACCGCCTGCGCCCTGTGGGTACGCGCCGTCGGGGCCCGCGTAGGCGGCCGCGTAGGCCGACGGGTTGGCCGGCCGGGCTCCGGCGCAGCCGGCGGGCTGATAGCCGGTGGTAGTGGCGGCGGCGCCTGCGGAGGCAAAGGCGCAGGAGCCGCCGGGCCCAGACGGTGCGGGGCCCAGCTCCGGGCTGAGCGGCCGTTCGGGAACCAACCCGAAGACCCGGCAGGGACCTGGCGACGCGGCGGGGTAGTAGACCGGAGGCGGCGCGGCAAGCGAGGGCGGCGCGTAGCCCGCATAGACGGCCCCCGGGTAGGGCGGCCGCGCCGTGGGCACGGCACCCGGGAAGATGGCAGCGGCGGCGGCGGCAGCGGCGGCGGCGGCGGCGGCGGCCGCGTCGTGCATGTAAGCCGGGTACGTGGAGAGGTCCGAGCGCTTGAAGCGCTTTCGGCGGCGCAGGAAGCTGCCGCTCTCGAACATGTCCTCGGCGTTGGGATCCAGCGCCCAGTAGTTACCTTTGCCCGGGCGGCCGGCCTCGCGCGGGATCTTGAGGAAGCAGTCGTTGAGCGTGAGGTTGTGGCGGATGCTGTTCTGCCACTTTTTGGGGTTGTCGCGGTAGAAGGGGAAGCGTTCGGTGATGAACTTGTAGATGCCGCCCAGGGTGAGGCGGCGCTCGGGCGCGTGCGCGATGGCCATGGCGATGAGCGCGATGTAGCTGTAGGGCGGCTTCCCGCGCTGCAGGGGGCGCTTGCGCCGGCGCCCCCCGGCGCCCCGGCCCGCCGTCTCCGCGGGGACCCCGGCCACCGCGGCCTCGCTGCGCTCCTCTTTCACCGACGCCAGCGCCTCGGGCTGCGGCGGCGGCGGCGGCGGCCCGCTCTCGGCGGTCATGGCGCGGCGGTCTCTCCCGTCCCCCGGGCGTCTGTGCCTCTCGTGGGCGTCGATCGTCGGGAGTAGAGGCCGCGTGGGAGCCGCGGGTTCGGGACCCGAGTAGCGGGACAGCGACGCTAGGCGCTGGGAGGTGCGCTACGGGTTGGCTCGCACCCGGCGCACCGGGGCTCAGGCTCCGCGCCCCGGGTCACCGGGCTAGCGCTCAGGGGACCGAGTCTCCGCGGTGTCCCGCCCACCGACGGCTCGGTTCCTTTCGGTAGGCCAGGTGGCGGCGGGAGTGTCGGGACCCGGGCTAGGTTTCTTGGCTCCCGCGTACCAGGAGATCCAGGGGTCCGGAAGTGGTTCCAAGATTGGGGCAACTGTAGCTGCTCCAGAGTCCTTGCTGGTCACAGGGTCGCCGTCGAGGTCGTGGCCGCGGAAGAGGCTGCAGACGAAGGACCCCAAACCGGAGCAGTCCGAGCGGAGGGGCGCGGGACACTTTGGGGATGGGCCACCCGGGCCCGGCCCCCACCGCCGCCGCCGAAGCGTCCGGCCGTGCCGAGAGCAGAGAGGTGAGGCAGGGCAGCAGGAGCGGGGCGCGGGCCAGGCGGGGCGGCGGGCATCTGCTCCCCTCCTCAGCGTCGGACTCGGGGACCACTGGCGTGGCGCTCCCCCGAACACACCCGGACCAGCTCCTCCCTCCGCGCGTTTCTCCTCCTTAAAGGCGCCAGGAAGCTTGGGGCGTAGCCGGTTCCCCGCCCGCCCCCCGGACTGCCCGCCCCCCAGGCGCACCTCCCCGGGCGCCCGCCGCTGTGGCGGCCCGGCGGGAGCCTCGCAAACGCTGGAGAGCCGTGGGGGCGCCCGGAGTGTCGGGGGTCCGCCCCCCCTCCTGCAGGCCAACGGGGAGACTGAGCCTGGAAGTTTCCACGGACGGGAATTCAGTGCCCCCCGGTCTTTGCAAACAAGGGCGGACGGAGACGCCCAGGTGAAAAGAGGGGGTCCGCTCTGCTTTTCTTTTCTGCCCAGAAAGGCTGAGGACGGGCCGGGGGTGGGAATGGAGCAATTCCGAGAGCCTGGCCTTGAGGACGGTTTCCCCCAGCCAGGTCCTCGCCGCTCGGCGCGCTCCCGGGTCCCAGCCCACCTTTCACACCAGGATTCCCAGACCCCAAAGGGAAGGTGATTGGCCGCAGCTCCGCCGCGACGTCCCGGCTTGGACGAGCCTCCCGCCGGCGTCTGAGAGCTGCGCTTCCCAGCGGGGGGCCAGACGTGTCCTTCCCTGCTTCCAGGGGTCTTTTTTTTGGGGGGGGGGAGGTGTCCTAGGTTCCTTAACAAAGGCTTCTGATCTCGAGTCTTTCCTTTGTGGATATTTAGGGAGAGCCCCTGCGCGCCTGCGGACCCCTCTTTGTATGGAGAAGGTAAGTGTCTGTGGGGGGAAGGGGGAGGTGGCCACCCGTTTGCTTCGCAGGCGTCTAGTTTTTGCTGTGGCGCGCTGGGGTCTCCAAAGGCTCCAGGGAGCCCGGGACTCCCGAGCGCAGCCCGTTACAATGGCCCATATTTTGGTTTACCCCTTTGACCTGGAAGGCCCTCCAGACCTCCCCCCCACCCCCCGCTGTTCCAACGTTCCCCCCTACCCCGAGGATTCCTGGCCTGCAAGAGGCTAGGGTGTAGTTTTCTGAGAGGAACCTTGGGGCTGGGCCCAGAAGAGGGGTGTGGGGAGCCCGGGAAGCGGGATCTCACCCGCTGAGTTCTGGCTGAAATGGATTTTGAGGTTTGAGTAAGCATTGGGCAGCTTCCTTCGGAAGAAAGACACGGAGAGCCCAGAACCTCACTGCACTGTTAGCTAGACGACTCCCTCTCAGGGGTTCTCTGAGGGATGGATGCGGGGGGGGGGGGTCGTCGGTACATAGGCTGAACACCTCACCCAGGTCCTTTCTTCCAAAGGGAGAAAGAAACAAAAACCACACACACCACCACCACCACCACCACCACCACCACCTAACTTATTAAACCAGATTATGTCCTTGGGTCTTTTATGTTTACTTTCGTCTATTTTTAAAATTCACGGGTTAAGATTCCCAGAGTTTAAATTCTAGACCATTATCCTGACGTGATTCCATGAACCAAGAAACATGGTTACATATTTCTGTGGTTCTGAGCTCCTGGTGAAAGCCCCAAAGCTTATTATAATATTAAGATGTGAGGACTAGGGTTTTGTTTGGGGAAACTATGATGCTACTTTCTGGAGCTGCTTCTTCTCTAACTTTAGGGTTTGTTGCTGTTTGTTTTTTTAAATCAGTTCCAAGGTGTGTCTGATCGTAAGACATGTATCCTGTAAATCTACAGCTTTTCCTTAATTCCAATATATATATGCTAGGTCCATTGTTTTGCAGCTCAAAGAATTTTACTCCAATAATTCTAGTATTTATTATAGTGTGCTTTAGTGATTTTTCTCTTTTGAACCCAGTGATTATGACTGAGCCTCCTCCATGACCCTCCTGGATGGTGTCCTGTGCCTTCATTCTTTTAGAATTTGGATTCCTCTCTCTCTCTCCCCTCCCTTTTGAAACTTTGATACTGGCCAGCTACATTTCTCTTCTAGACCAAGCAGTAGCCCCTTGAGAAAAGAATTCTGCAACTCAAGAACTGGGGATGTAGCTAAGTGGTAGAGAGCTTGTTTAGCACGGGAAAGCTCTGGCATTCCATTCTCAGCATAGCAAAACAAAACAAACTCACTCTAAAAATCTCATGAACAAAGGACCCCTAAGATTCTGTACCACAATTTTATTTTTTTAATAATGCAAGACACTTCAATATTCTATACTTTGAAAATTCTAGGACTCCAGGATGTGAGGTTTAGAGAAATGGTTTGATGAGTATGAGTATGCATATATAAAAATCTTGGTGCCAGGGCATTTCCTCATCTTCCCTTAGCTTCCTTCCTAGTTTCATGAGTAAGGTCTTCCTCTCTTAATGTTGTGGGGACTTCATTAATAATCATTTGGGGCCAGGAGTTTGGTCTAGTGGTAGAGTGCTTGTCTAGCATGCATGAAGACTGGATTCCATTCCTCAGTACCACATACATATGGGGGAAAAAAAGTCAGAAGTGGTGCTGTGGATCAAATGGTAGAACTTTTAGCCTTGAGAAAACCCAACGACAGTGCTCAGGCCCTGAGCTCAAGCCCAGGACAGGCAAAACAAAAAACAACAACAAAAAGAATCATTTGGAAGTGAGAGAGTTCCAGCCTCAAGGAAGTCCAGTGGAGGTGGGGTTTTATGGCTGGAATGAGCTAAGTGATTTCCACCTGCTCCCTCCAGTGTTAGGCCCGGCGAGAGTGCCAGCACTGGGAGCAGCTCCCCCCTCCCAGGCCCTTTCCTGTATTTGTGTGAGGGGAGCAGTAGCAGGGGAGGGATTCACTGGGGCTCAGTAGAAGATCTGGACACTCCCTTGAAACAACTACTTTCCAGGATTTGAAGCATCCTTGGAAGGTTTGTAAAATGAGAGGGGGATCCAGAGGATGATGAAAAATTCTTCCACATTCTGTGATCCAGATACCCAGTGCTAACCAGCTCTTTTATTAACAGAGGCCTTGGAAATTAGAGCTGCAAGAGCTTGGGCACAGATCCTGGGTTGCTGGATTGGAGAGTTTGAAGAGAGCTGAGCTAAGAGAGAAACAGGGACACTCTCTCTCTCTCTCTCTCTCTCTCTCTCTCTCTCTCTCTCTCTCTCTCTCTCTCTCTCTCTCTCTCTCTCTCTGTGTATGTGGTGGTGGGGGGGTGATACTCTTACTTTGGGGCTGCATGGCCTATATTTTTCTTGAGTTTTTGAAGCCTATTTGGTGCCTAATTCTCTAATGTGGGCATTCTTACCCAGCATCAAAGAAAGCACTCTATCAGATATTTACAAACTTATTCTAGAATCTCCAGCAACATGTATGTTTGGGGGTGGTTTCACTTTAGGGTGTTCTGTCATGTCCCCAGGGAAGTGTGCATCCAGAGAGCACCAGAGTGAGACCCAGAAGTCGGTCTGTGTCACAGCCCAGTCTACCTTGGGGAGGAGGGAGGGAGGGTCTGTCTTTTGTGGCTGTTTCTGGGTGTTGTTGGAAGGTAGTTAGCTCCAACCCTAGATCCATCACCAGCTCGGTGGCTTTGAGCCATGTTTGGCCCCTCTGAGGCCTCAGATTTTGCTTCTATGAAGCTGAGTATCCTGTCTTTCCTTTCTCCTCCACTGAGGCTAGAGGGTGGAATTGGGATGCATCACCCACCCACCATCATTACATTATTATCAGGACAAAATGGGAATGTGGGAAAAGCCGCTGGAGAAATTCAAGTCTGTGCCATTCATGGGTAAAGATAAAGAAGTGTAAGGACTGAGTAAGTGAACTATTTTTGTTGATCCAGCTGCGATTTTGTTTTTGCCAGCCGGCTGGTAGGGTATGGACTTTTTTTCCACTCCTACAGTGGCTGCGGGACCCCAGAACCAAGCCAGACAGCTCGGTTGTCGGTTCCTCATTGTCGATTTACTTAAATACTCAGCTACCCTTAGCTGTCTCCCAACGTAGCCTGCACCGGAGCTGGAGTGCCAGGACCGGGTACTGGGGGAGCTGGGCAGAGAAGAGGAGGCTGAGTCGGCTGAGTGTGCAGACGGGTCGGGGGCACCCAGACCTGGGCTGTGCAGCTGGAGTGGCCTTCCTGCCACTGCTCTCTCGCCCAGGGCGCTTGGCAATCATTGTCACCCAGCGAAAGAGGAACACAGGGTATTAAATGGGTCCCCCTGAGCGCTAAGCAGGAGCCACCAGGTGTGGAATAATTGCGGTCTTTTGGTCTTTTCTTCTTCCCTTTCCTTTCTCTTTTCCTTTTCCCTTTTCGTGTCCTCCCTTCTCCCCCCCTTGAACTCAAAGGTTGGGCACCATTCCTGAGCTTTTGTTTTCAAGGCTAATCTTCTACCATTAGAGAGCTACAGCTCCACTTTTTTTTTTTAAAGTTTAATTTAGTTTATTGGAGATAAGAATCTTCTGGACTTTACTGCCTGGACTGGCTTCAATTCATGATCCTCAGACCTCAGTCTCCTGAATAGCTAGGATTATACGTGTGCACCATCTGTGCCTGGCAAAACCACCAATCAGGCTGGTAGTTTTCTCAGCTTGGCTGGTAGACACATGTTCTTTGTGCATAAGGACAGGCAGTGCTGCCTGATTGGCTGCTGTGGGTCCACAGTATGAGGCAGTTGGTTGCCATGGGAGCTGGAAGATGTTTTTAAGCTCTGGACCCATGCAGGGGCTGCCTGCTGGTCTTCTCAATCATTTTTTTTTTTTTTTGCCAGTCCTGGGCTTGAACTCAGGGCCTAAGCCCTGTCCTTGGACTTTCTCAAGGCTAGCACTCTACCACTTGAGCCTCAGCACCATTTCTGGCTTTTGTCTATGTATGTGGTACCAAGGAATCGAACCCAGGTCTTTGTGCATGCTAGGCAAGCACTTTAACCACTAGGCCAAACTCCTGGCCCCTTCTCAATCTTTTGAGTGTTTAATTGGCTCAGGTTTTGTCTTTGGAGTGTGTGTCTGATAATTTTCTCTCTCTCTCTCTCTCTCTCTCTCTCTTTCTCTCTCTCTCTCTCTCTCTCTCTTTCCTTCCCCAGTCCTGGGCTTGAGCTCAGGGCCTGAGCACTGTCCTTGGACCTTGGACTTTCTCAAGGCTAGAGCTCTACCACTGAGCCTCAGCACCACTTCTGGCTTTTTTCTATGTATGTGGTACCAAGGAATCGAACCCAGGTCTTCATGCATGCTAGGCAAGCACTCTACCACTAGGCCAAACCCCTAGCCCTGTTATTTTTCATCTATTACACTTACCTCCTGTTCTCCCTCAAGTCTTTCTCCTTTAAATGGGGCTGTCCACTGTCAGGTGGCTCATGCCTGAAATCCTAGCTACTCAGGAGGCTGAGAGCTGACGATTATGGTTCAAAGCCAGCACTGGCAGGAGACTGTGAGACTCTTGTTTTCAATGAACTACTAAAAAGCTGGAAGTGGAACTGTGATTGAAGTGGTAGAGCGCCAGAATGTATAAAAAAGCCCAAATGGCAGGGCTCTGAGTTTAAGTGGGGAGGGGGAACTGCAGGCGGTGGGAAGTAATGTGCTGTGGTTCCTGATGGGCAGTTCCCCTGCATGTCTCCTCTCTCCTGAAGAGCAAGGAAGAGTCAGGGCTCCTGGGCTTTCTGCGTGAGTGCTTTTCAGGCCGTCATTGCTAGGGTGTTTGACAGACTCCTGGTAGATCAAGAAGGACTTCCTACAGGAGGAGACATTTGAACTGAAGAAGGAAGAACCTTTTCCAGCTTGGGATTAGAAATGTGGTCTGACAGCCCTGGGCCCCCAGATCACCAGCCTGGCTCTCAGGGCCACTTAGTCTTGGATCAGTGCCTGTCTTTGCTGTGCAATCTCGGGCCCAGTATGAATGCATTCTGAACCGCAAAATTTCAGTCTATAAAATGGACCTAATATTATTATAAGAAAGAGTGAATTCCAGGTGCTGGTGGCTCAGGCCTGGGATCCTAGCTACTCAAGAAGTTGAGATCTGAGGATTATGGTTCAAAGCCAGCCCAGGCACCAAAGTCCCATGAGAATCTTATCTCCAATTAACCACCAGAAAACTGGAAGTGGCATCGTGGCTTAAATGGTAGAACACTAGCCCTCAGCTAAGGAGCTCAGGGACAGTGCCCAGGCCCAGAGTTCAAGCCCCATGACTGACAAAAAAATAAAAAAAGAAAGTGAAAGTCAAATATATATACATATATATGTATATGTATTTGTGTGTGTGTGTGTGTGTGTGTGTGTGTGTGTGTGTACTAGGATTGAATTGAATTTGAGGCTTCATGCTTGCTAGACAAGTACCACTTGAGCCACACCCCCAGACTTTTTATTTTTCCTGATAGGGTTTTGATAACATTGTCTGGGCTGGCTTCAAACTACAGGTCTTCCTGACTCTACCTCTGGAGTAACTGGGATTATAGTTATGATCTACCACACTTGGCTGAAGTTATAAACTTATACATACACAAATCTTATATGCACAGACACTGCCTAAATTACTTCACACACGTAAAATACATTATGTACCATGGGGCACGTTTTGGGCCTGTCATTAAATGGATATTGGGGTTTCATCCCAGGGAAGCCTGCAGAGAATGCTGAACCTAGATGTTGGTAACTGGAAAGACAGGCCATATAGGCAAATGGGCAGCTTCTCGGGAGCCCAAAGGGAGCTTACAAGCAGGCATTCTACAGAAGATAAATGGACTTGTGGGGAGATTCCGCATGCTCTCTAACAATTGGTATAAGGGAGTCTTGGATGATCCTAGAGCCAAAGATAAAGCAAACCAAGAAGGGGCAGTATGGATGATGTAGCCTGGATGGACTGGGATCTGAGGGTCTCATGGTGGGAGGGCAGTAGATTCTGCCTAGAACTTAGGGATTTGGATCTGCATGTTGCTCTGGCCTCTGCCTGGGCAAATCTTGCCCAACCCTTTGGCAGGAAGGTGGGGAAATCTTCAGTGTTGGGCTGGATCCCAGCTTCTGTGAGTTCAGATGCAGTCGTTAGTCTAGAAGCCATCCATACTCTGCTCATCAGCTCCTTGGGCAGGACTCCAGGAGATCACGGGCTAGTGAGTGGGTTTCGAGAGAAACTTGGAGTGAGGAAACTGTTCGGGTGTCTTTAGGGGTGGATGGTGTGTGTGTGTCTCCCTGCCCTCCCTGAGACGTGGTCAGCCTGAAGCCTCCCCAGATGATAGGACAAATGGCCTGTTGAAACTCAGCTAGGGGTCAGTGCACTCAAAGGCATGCAAAGGTTGTAGGGATGGGAGGAAGAAAGGAGAGGGAAAAATCTCTGGAAATGGCCAGGAGGAGGAGTTGACAAGACTTGGGAAAAGTCATCAAAAGCTGCCATAAGGTGTCACGGTCCCAGTAGGCTGGTCTGTCTTCTAACACCTATTTTACAGGAAGCAGGGTCCTAGTGATTATCTATGGAAGGAATCATGTTAATGTTCCCTAAAAGCCTCTGTAGGCTTCCATCACTTCTCCCAATTCCAACCCTCTCCTAGACGTTGACTTTTTCCACAGCTGGTTTATGGCATTGCCTTATCATTTGGAGATTTGCTGCTCAGAGATGATTGACATCAGCTTTATCCAATGAGTGAGCAAGACCATCCAAACTCATATAAGCAGCTTCAACTCTGGCTGCCCAGATTCATGTTGCTGACCCGGTCTTCCTTGGGAACTGTTTCTAGAATTTGATGTTTATGTTCATTTTTAGATGAACAGAACTGGAGGATTTCCACCATGAAGGAAAGAGAATGTCCTGCACAACCTGCATTTTATCATTGACCTAGAAGGCAGGCTTGTCTGACCACATGGAAGTAGGTGCCCATGCTGGGAGCTGACAGACCCAAGGTATGCAATAATCCCAGGAGACTCAGCCAAAACCAACAAGAAGACGCTTTAAAAACTGTTATGAAAACATTGTAACTTTACAGGAGACAAACCAAGAAGAAAAAATGTCCCCCAGATGCCAATTACCTGTCATTCATCTGCTAGGTTTTTCTGTTCTGTGTGTTTTCTTTTCTTTACATTCTTATGCATAAGGAGAACATGTACATTTACAGAGGTGTTAACCAGAATGGATGCACACACAGTTCTGTGGTTTTTGCACACCGTGTGTTTGTACTACTTTGTAAACATAGCTACATGTAGCTCCTCACTTTGGTTGTAATTGTGGATGCAATTGTCTAATGTTGCTCTAACTCTTTCATGGTAGCTGAGCAATTAGGTAATTTCCAGTATCTTTGATATAGGTGATGCTGCTAGGAATGTGTTTGTACAAAGAGCTCTTTATTGCTTTTGAAATATCCTCAAGACAAATTTCTAGGAGCAAGATTTATAGGGCCATGAATATTTTTATACTTCTTGGTATAGTGCTACTCATTGTCTCTTAATATATCATATAATTAATCATATAGCATATTGTCTCTTAATATATCATATAATTAATCATATAGCATATTTATCATTCCTACAAGTTTCTGCATGCCCTTTGGTGACTTAACCATCTCTCCTCCATTATCTGTAACCAATCATTGATCTGATTTATGTCATTATAGATTAGTTCACATATTTAAAATTTATAGCATTTTTAAACAATTGAAATAGTATACTGTAGTCTTTTTTTTTACCTTACTACTTACCACTTAGCATAACTGTTTTGACATGTATCCATCCTTGTTATGACAAGGATATGTATTTCTGCCAAATGTTAGTGACTTAGGCCTGCAAACCTAACTATTTGGGAGGCTGAGATCAATGTTGGAAAACACCCCAGACAAGAGTTTTGTGAGACCCCCTTCTCAACTAATAATTGGAAGAGGTGATACACATCTGTCATTCAACTATAGTAGGAAGGCCAAAAAGAAGACTGCTATCCAAGCCAGCCTGGGCAAAAAGTAAGACCCTATCTCAAAGCTAACAACAGCATGTAAAACGTAATAATGAGCTCCCCCTCTGTATAATGCAAACTAATAAAAAATCAACCCCCTAGCTGGGTGCTGGTGGCTCTTGACTGTAACCCTAGCTACTCAGGTGATTGAGATCTGAGGATCACGGTTTGAAGCCAGTCTGGGCAGAAAAGTCCCTGTGAGACTCTTATCATCAGTCACTCAAAAACCAGAAGTGGGGCGGTGGCTCACAGTGATAGAGTGCTAGCTTTAAGCATAAGAGCTCAAGGACAACACCCAGGCTCCAGGTTCAAGTAAATAAATAACACTCCCTTCCCAAAAACAAAAAACTTAGGGAAAGCAAAATGTGCCAGGGGCACAGCTCAAATTGTAGAGTGCCTGCCTTGCAAGCATGAAGTCCTTAGTCCAAACTCCAATACTGTTGAAAGAAAATCTCTTAAGTATGTATGTATGTATATATATATATATATATATACATATACACACACGCATTTATGTGTGTATGTGTATATGGATAGATAGGTAGATAGGTAGGTAGATAGGCAGATAGAGATGTTACTGAAGGGTTTTTTTGGGGGGGGGGATTGGGATTACAAATTTCTCAATGCTTACTAAAAAAGTAAAGTACTTACCTGACATATGTGTTATAGTGAAATTTACAATCATGGAATTTATGGCAGTTGAAAACTATCCTTACACTCAAAACAATTGGGAAGCTCTAAGACTTTCCCCCAAGGTCTCAGCTTGACCTGAAGGAGAAGTATACAGGAAAAAAAAAAAAAGATTTAAAGTGTAGAGTAGTGAGGTATATTGACCAATCAGAATGCATGTGCTGGAATAGGGGACCTATCAGAATGGAAGCTTACCAGAACTGCATTCCAGGTTTTAACCCCTCAGTTGCAAGACCTTGAGTGCTGCTCAGGATGGAGGTCTTCCACTGGAAGACCTAAGACAACCAGAACAACTGCAAGCACAGAGGAGAGAGGGGAATGGAAGCTCCTTCTTTTCAATGGTGCCATTATTTGTGGGCATGGCAGTATTTGAGTATCAGTGTTCAGAGATCCCGTACAAGCCCTTCTCCAGCTGCTGCATTGAGATGACATTTCAATACCTACAGCAAGGGCTTACTTACCCTTAGCCTCTTGTCTCCAGTGCAGCTGATGCTACGGCTACAAACCTACCTTCTATTGATGCACTCACCCTTCTGCCCAAAATTTGACTTTGAAATGCTCCACTGTGCTGGGCAGTTTTCCACCCAGGTGGTAAACTTGGGAACCTCCAAATTTGGTTTTGGTTGACTGAATTCATCTCATCACTACCTGTTACAGGTGAGCTGTGTAAAGAAGAGAACTGAATCTGGGGCTGAGGAGGCTAATTTTGGTCACATACCTCAGCTCTGCTACCAGACAAGGTACTCGATCCCTGTGATGACTTCAGTTTAGTGATCAGTAAATGTACGGCCTCCATAAGACTGCTCACAGGACCATGCCAAGACTTCGATGAAAGGAAGGGGAGTGTTCTGCAAATTCTGAAGCAGGATATATTCACAAGCAAGTCTCTGTCCCTTAGCTGAAAGATGCATCTACTCACAACATTCACTTGCCTACTTCTGAATAGAGCAAGAGGACCTACACTTGCAGAGAATTCCAAAACTATCCGCACACGTATGACAGCTTCAGCTTTTTATGAAAGGAGGCACGTTGGGCTATAGTGTCATCTTTCCTTTCTCTTAACTCTCAAGGACCACAAAAAATCAGAGCTGCAATGAGTTGCCAGAGAGAGCCAAATTCGCTTTGCTCTTGTTTATAAATGTGATCGCTGAGGTCCAGAGAGGGCCAGTAAGTGGCCTAGGGCCACAGAGTAAGTTGTTGGTGGAGCCAGAGCCAGGTTTTTATACCATGGCATGTTATCTTGTGGCAAGATCAAATTCATGTCTTCTTCCACCAGCAGTTGTGGAGCCCCTCGGGAGTGTTAGCAACTGTGGTGGCTTTTGGGGGATGCAGCCTTGCTGTTAGTTTGTTTGGGACTGTGAGCACAAAATGCTTGTCCAGAGGCCTAGTACATGCAGATGTGGCCACCTCTCTTGGGGGTACAAGTGGTTTCTGAGACATGGCAAAAGGTAGTGTGGAGTCCGCACTGCTGACCTAACACCAGAGCACCACTATGTGCCCTCATCTCTGAGTCTTATGTGTGGAAGCCGAGGCTCAGAAAAGAGGACGAACAGGTCAGTGTCACTGAGCTGGGAAGTATCAGAATCTTTTTGGGGATACAGGGGAACAGCTGGATTCTAGGACCTGTGGGTCTTGTGAATGGATAGTCTCTATCCAGGTAGAGCACAGGCTCAGGAACCCAGTGACAACATTTCCCCGCTGTGTGACGTGAGCCAGTTTTTTTTGTGAATATTCAGTAGTCTCATGTGCACAACAGAGGGTTGCAGTATCCTTACTCACGCAGGTGAATCTGGTTGAGGTAGAGGCCCTAGCTAGAGCGTCTTATCAGTGAGCATCAGATACCTTCTCCTTTCTCTTCCTCTTCTTTTTGTTTTTTTGGCCAGTTCTGGGGCCTGAGCTCAGGGCCTGGGCATTGTAATTGGATACTTTTTGCTCAAGGCTAGCACTCTGCCACTTGAGCCACAGAATCACTTCTGGCATTTTCTGAGTAGGTGATATCAGGGAATCAAACCCAGGGTTTTGTGCATGCTAACCTTTTTCTTTAATGCTGATGTTGGCAGCCTTCTCAGTATAAAGGGTCAAACACTCCAGGCTCTCTACACCTCAGTCCTGTACTTCCAAGAGAGAGGGTTGGGAGGTTTTCCACCATTGAACAGTCACAAAAGCGGTCTGCTGAAGGATAGGCCTGAAAATTGATTGCCCCACCTCAAATCTCTTTCTTTCTTTTCCTCCCTCTCACCTAGGTGAGGCTTACTCAAAGCTTCTAGGCCCAGTTTGGATACTGGTATGGCCACCACACCTGACTGCACAGGACAGCAGTTTTGCCCTGTGCCTGCTGTGTTCCGGCCTTGTATGTCAGCACCTCATGAAAATCTCCCAGACCCTGGCTTTGAATAGCCCCTTGGCTGCTGGGAGCCAGGAGGCTAGTCCTGCTTTGCCTGTCAAATCATCTTCTTTGTCTATCTGAGGCAGTAAAGCCAAGTCTCCTTCCATAATGGTTAGAGCCAACACTGCTAAGGCAAGGCTGCAGGGATCAGATGGAAACAACTGCTGAAACTTCAGCAATGCCACCTTGGAGTGGGAGCTCCCGTTCTTAGGTTTGATGGTAGTCTGGAAGCAGAAGTCTAGCGCCACACTGGAAGGAGCTGGGCTCCAAAGTGCCTCTCTAGCTGGCAGATTCTTCATGCTTAGTTAACTGAGTCAAACCAAAAGGACTCCTGACTTCACTCCTGTACTAGATGTGCTGTGTGTGTGGAACAGGAAGTAGGCAAAAAGAAAGACTTGAGACCGACATTCCAAGCTTGTGAATATATATGGATACCCCCACATTTCAGCTAGGAGGATCCAAGTTAGTACTTGTAATAATTAAGTCATCCCAACTGCCTGGCAAGAGTCTAGCTCTCTTTTTAATGGTTCTCGTAGACTGTCCATCAATCTTTTTTTTTTTAAAAAATATATTTCATTGTGGCAATAAACACATAATATGAAACTTTTCATTAGTGACACCGTGGACATTCACAGTGCCATGGAACCATTGCTGTATCTAGTTCTGGAACATTTATATGGCCACAAAAGGAAACGCTCAGTCCTTCAAGCAGCCATACTCCCATTCTTTAATTTTGTGAAGACATTTCAACTTTGTGAAGAGAGTACAGAGAGGTATGGAATCCAAGACTAAAATAAAATAAAATAGCAGTCAATTCATACATTTTATGGCATTAGCTGGAGATACCCAATCTTTATTTTAGTGCTCCAGATTTACTTTTATTTCATTTTCATTTTTGTAGAGTTAAAGCCTATGTCTTGCTTGTTTTGGATGTGGCTGTCCCATTTTAGAATCTCTTCTCTTTTTCTTCCTGCCTCTCTCCTCCTTTCCTTTGATCTTCAGACACTTTCTACCTACCTATTGCCCATTTTCTGTTTATTTATCATCTACCCAAAACTGATCATCTATTAAGAATATGTTTACCAATCCACTGAATATTTTAAAATTTCTTCCAGGTTATTCTGAAGCATGGTGAAGGTTAACAACCACATATCTAGACTAATCTCTCTGCTACTTAACCATCTCCAAAGAATTGTTATTTGGTCTACTTCTTACACAAAATGGGAATTTATCATACAAAATGATTTATAATCTGGCTTTTAGCAACATGCATAGAAGTGCTCAGGCGCCCAGGCCCAGAGTTCAAATGCCACAACTGACAAAAAAAATTAAAATAGAGAGCAAGAGATCAAGTCAGGTACTGGTAGCTTACGTCTAAAGTCTTAGCTACTCAGTAGGCTTGGATCTAAGGATCATGATTCAAAAAGCCAGCCTAGGCAAGAAAGTCTGTGAGAGACTTTTTTTTGTTGTTGTTGTTTTTAGCACTGTCCTTGGGCTTTCTCAAGGCTAGTTCTACTACTTGAGCCACAGCACCACTTCTGGCTTTTGCTATGTATGTGGTAGCTAGGAATCAAACCTGGGTCTTCATGCATTCTAGGCAAGCACTCCACCACTAGGCCAAACTCCCAGCCCCTGTGCAAGTCCTGGGATGTGAACTCAGGGCCTGAGTGCTGTCCTTGGGCTTTCTCAAGGCTAGAGCTGTACACTTGAGTCACATTACCTTTTATGTATGTGGTACTGAGAGTTGAACCTGGGTCTTCGTGCATGCTAGGCAAGCACTGTATCCGGAGGCCAAACTCCTGACCTACTTTCAATATTTTCTTTAAAATTGAGTTCAGGAACAGAATCATGCCACAAGGTGTCTCTATATATTGTTTTCTATTGAACTATTACTGCCAAATTTCAGGTAGGTTTTTAGTAGAATTCAGGAGCAATCAGTCCAGGACTGACCTCTCTGAAAGAGATCAATGTGGAAAGCTGCTTCAGTTCCCTTGCTGTTCAACACTTACAATTTATTTATTTATTATTTTGCCAGTCCTGGGCTTGAGCTCAGGGCTTGAGCACTGTCCTTGGACTTTCTCAAGGCTAGCACTCTACCACTTGAGCCTCAGAACCACTTCTGGCTTTTTGCTATGTATGTGAGATACCGAGGAATTGGGCCCTGGTCTTCATGCATGCTAGGCAATCACTCTACCACTAGGCCAAACTCCCGGCCCCAACACCCTTACAATCTTAGTGATGTGGGAAAGTTTATACTTTCTAGAGCAGGAGGGGAAAATTCTGGTTGTGTATGAGTGTGCTAGCTTAGCCACACAGACGATATCTACCCTTAGATTGAAATTTTTAACTCTTGGGTTGTATAACTCCAGCTACAGACACTAATGTTAGCTCTAGCATGAATCATGTGTACCATATTCATTTATGCAGTCTAGTCAGAGTCCTTTGAAAGGTTCTCAATTTGTTAAGCGCCTCCCCATGATATCAAATAACAGATTTTATTTGATATACTTGTCCAGGGCCCTGAGGGTTAACACTTTTACCCTTGGATTTGTCTCTCCTTTCCTGTCAGGCCCTAAGAGTATATGAAAATGACCTTGTCAAGGTCAAACACCAGGTTAGGGTAAAGCTAGCTTTGGAATCTGGACTCTGAGAACCTAGTGCTAAGAAAAAAACTAAACACATCAGCACAAGCACTGGGTCTGTGCACTTAGTCTAGCTCATGCATTCCTTCAGTCTGTTCCAAGTTCTCCATCCTCCATGCTGGCTCTTCCCAGGAGTATCTCCTTACTTGTCCTTTCCTGTCTCTTGCTTTACTTTTATTCTATTCTGGCTTTCCCTAACTCTCTGCCTCAACTTTTACCAGATGAATCTCTGATTGCCACTTCTTTCCTGGCAATTGATATGTTTTACTGCTTCCTCCTCTCCTCCTCTTCCTCCTCCTCCTCCTCCTCCTCCTCCTCCTCCTAGACTAGAAGCTGCCTGTGACCAGGAGTGGGTCAGAGCAGGTCCTAAGCAAATGTCTACTGAATAGACCAACAAGTAACTGAAAGAAAAGTAAGGGCATTTGGGTTGTTTTTGCTTTTTGTTTTGTTTTGTTTTGCCAGTCCTGGGCTTGAGCTCAGGGCCTGAGCACTGTCCTTGGACTTTCTCAAGGCTAGAGCTCTACCACTTGAGCCTCAGCACCATTTCCGGCTTTTTTCTATGTATGTGGTACCAAGGAATCGAATCCTGGTCTTCGTGCATGCTAGGCAAGCACTCTACCACTAGGCCAAACTCCCGGCCCAGTGAAGAGCATTTGTTGATCTTCTTGAGTGAGGATTTGTTTGAAGATCAGCAGACAAATATTTAAAAAGCATTTCCCACAGAAAGGTAGGAAAATGAAGTAAGAATGGCAGTCAAAATGGCTGCTAAAAACACCAGTCTTCAGGATCTTATTTTTCACACCTGGCTTAGCCCGTTTTGTTTATTCAGAATTTTCTTATACCAATGTAAATCACATTCCCTGATATGAATCTGGCTTTGACTCTATGGCTTCCTGCCTCTCCCCCCTTCCCTGCCCCCTTTTTAAATGCTGTGGTTAGTGAGCTCTTGGTCTTAAGATTCTGCTGCTATGAAGAACTGTTTACCAGAGCTTCCTGTGTCAGAGAGGACACTGCCTAAGCTGTCATCTGCTTAGATCCTACTGTCAGAGCTGTTGCTTCCACTTTGGGAAAACAACTCCAGACTTATTCAGTCATCCAGGACATGAGCTATGAAGCTAGGACTTGAACCTAGGTAGGACCTTTTCATATTCCTATTCTTCTCTTACCATTTTATCCATTGTCCATCACTTCAATGACCACTGTAAGGCTCCCACCTTCTGCACATGGAAGATGAGGAGTGGTACGGTCTGCGTGTATCCCTCCAAGCTGGTCTGTGGAAAACTCTCTTCCCAAGGTGGTGGTGCTGGAATGGAGAGCTGATCAAAGGTGTTTGGAAGAGGGGGACATGGCCTTTGTGAGTGGATTAATGACATTATTTCATATCTGATTCCTTATAAGAGGGAGTCTTTCCCTCCACTGTCCATGGGGTAGCTGCTATGTTTTTTTTTTTTTGGTCGGGGTAATGTATAGAGGGGTTACAGTTATATTCATCAGGCAGTGAGTATATTACTTCTCACACATTGATACCCCTTCTCATGTTTTTGTCCCCATTTGGAATACCTGCTCTGTTATTAGGCAGTAAGAAAGCCCTGGTCATATGCAATCCCTCAATCTTAAGAGTTCTTCAGTCTTCAGAATGGTGAGCCAATGATTTTTCTGGTCATTATCAGTGACTAAGTCTGCCATAGTCTGTTGTAACAGCACAAAGTGATTGAAGACAGGGCATTGAGAGCAAACTTTGAACTTGAACCCTATTGAGTAGATCTTCGTTTAACCCCTGCATTCCCTTGCCAAATTTCAGAGTCCTCCTCTGCAAATGGGGGTCATTGAAGAGCCCCACCTGAGAGGTTTCTGGGGGTGAAGCTGGTATGGCAAATTGTCTGCAGGAAGCTGGAACCTGTCAGGCAAAGAGAAGCCAGACAGAACCTGGGGATTTAAAGGAATGAAATGAGCTGGAGCCTCTAGAATAGCCAAGACTGATGGCTGAACTGATGGCAGGCTTTGTAGTGAGCTCTCCAGCTGGGACCATTAGCGTATTGAAGGGTCTAAATTTAGAGAATGACCAAGTCCAAGCAGCTATGATGATATCAGGAAGGCCATTAATTTGTATCCCTGTTTCTCTATCCTCCCTTTTTCCATTTCTTCCTGTTCATACTTCTGTAACCACCTATCAACATTTTCTTGTCCCTTCCTCTATCCCTCCCTCCTTCCTTCCTATCTTTCTTTCGTTCTTTCCTTCTCTTTCTTTTTCTTTCTCTTTCCTTTCTTCCTTTTTCTTTCTTTCTCTTCCTTTTCTTTTTTCTCTTTCTTCCCTTTCTCTTTCCTTTCTTTCTTTCTCTTTCTTTTCTTTTCTTTCTCTTTTTCTTTAATAGAAAGAATCATCTATGTAAGCTTAGGCTGGCCTCAAACTCATTGTATAGCCCAGGCTAGCCTTGATCTCATGATTCTCCTACCTAAGCCTCCCAGGGCTAGGGTTATAGACATGTCATGACTGGCAATATGTACTAATTTTTCTGTAGCATGCCATGTAATCCTCTCAACCACCAAACTGTCAGTCACTGTGTTATCACCTCTGACTTCTCAAGTTGAGAAGCACATAGGCAGAAACCTGTTTAACTCAACAAAAATACAGTCACCAAAATCTTACTTGTCAAAAATGAAAAGAACACTGAAGAGATGCCAGGGCCTTGTGGCTCTGGCTACTCCTGACATCCTATGGCCATGAGTGAAATCTCTTTCACCCTCTGTAGTGTCTCAGCTCCTCCCTCTTCCCCAAGTTAAAGGAGGAGGTAGAGCAAGATACATTATCCCTGCTGGTGTTCTGCAGGTAAAAGAACATACTTCGGGTGGTGGAGGTGAACTGAATTGTTGAATAAGTGCAGTTTTCTTGCCGAAAAGCTTGCAGATCATGGAGGAGGAGAAGGATTAGTTAGGGCAGTTGGAGGAGGCAGACATGTAAAGGGCATATTCCTTTTTATTATGGGCAGGTGTTTGGGCAATCTTTCTCTGATTCTTTACCAACCTTCTGATTCCTCCACACAGCCAACACCCAGCAAGTACCTGAATGCACCTGGACAGCTGTGCTCAGCTGGTCTGAAGACACTCTGACTTCCCTCCTTCTCCAGGCTGGGCTGCTGACCTGCACTGCTGCTGATCTGTGGGCTGTTCACTCATGCATATCGAGCACCTGTCTGAACTAGGCAGGGTGAGACATTTGCTTATTTTCCAAGAGCAGCTTCACTGAGATGTAATTCACACTCCATCTGACTCATCCATTGAGATATTAGTAACCCATAGAGCTGTGTGAACACCACCACAGTTAATTTTAAACATACCCATCTCCTCTAAAGTTCTACATCTAGTACTATTAGTAATCTCTCCTCATTCATTCCTCTCTCTCCCTCTCCCCCCATCCCCCTCTCTCTTTCTCTCTCCCTCCCTTCTGCACCACTGAGATTTGAATTTGGGACCTTGAGTTCACTAGACAGTTACTACTCTGCGACTTACACCACACTTTTTATTCACATTTCTTTCTAACACCAGTCTTTCTCCCTTCATAGCCTTAGACAATCACTAACCTGTTTTCTTTCTCTATAGATCAGCTTATTCTAAAAAAATTGCACATAAGTGAAATTATACAAGACATGGCCCTTTATGACTAGATTCTTTCATAGCATATTAAGTTTTTTCAAGGTTTATTCATGTTGTAGCATTGACAAGTACCTCATTCTCTTTTGTTGTTAAATAATATTTCATTGTATGGGTATAGTAGTTATTATTTATGGTATTCATCAGATGAATACACAAGTTTCTGTGTAGATGTCTGTCTTCATTTTTGCTGGCTGTGTCTGTCTTCACTTTGTTGTGTCCCTAAGAGTGGATTGTATGCTAACTTTTTCTATGACTGGAAATGGCCAGACTTTTCCAAAGTGGTTACAACATTTTACATTTCTATAAGCAGTGTATAAAGGCTGTGTCTTTCCCATGTTTGTGCCAACATTTGTTGAGTGGGTTGAATGGTGTCTCCTACCCTCTGGGCAGAGTGTGGTGGTACACACTTGTATTCCCAGCACTTGGAAGGCAGAGACAAGAGGATTTCAATTTGAGGCCAGTTTGGGCTATATAGCAAGATTCAATTTCAAAACAAAGCAAAGCAACAACAGAAAAGACAAGGTGCCCTCACCAGGATGTGTCCATATCCAAATCCTCAGAACCAGTGAATCTGGGCATATTTGGAAGAAGAGATGCTGGAGGTAGAATTATGGATCTCAAGATGAAATCAAGTTGAACTGTCCAGATGGGCCTTAAATTCAATGAAAAATTTTTTTTTACAATGGATACACCAGGAAGATGGAGGGAAAGACTGGGGAAGCCAGAAGCCAAGGAAAGTTTTAAGCTACCTGGTGAGGTGGGAATGGATTCAAATTGTCTCCAAAGCCTCTGGGGCAATGGAGCCCTGCTGACCCCTTGATTTTGGACTTATAGCCTCCTAGAAAATAAACCACAAGAAAACAAACTTCTATTGTTCAAATTTCTGCTGCTTATCAGTATTATATTACTATACATGTAAGTACATGGCATATAAATTCTATATTGGTAGTCAGGCCTGGTGGCACACATAGGATTTGAGATCCCCTTAGATATTGGGAATCTGGACTGAAGGCCTGGATGTGACTTGTCTTTGTGAGGATCCAGGTCTATGTGCGCAACATGGGACATGGAAAGAAAGAGCTCACCTGAGCACTGATTGCTTTTGAATAAAACGTCTTTCTTGGGTCTGGAGCTTGTCCTAGTGGTAGAGTGCTTGCCTAGCATGCACTAAGATCGGGATTCAATTCCTCCATATCACGTACATAGAAAAAAGCCAGAAGTGGCACTGAGGCTCAAGTGATAGAGCTCTAGCCTTGAGAAAGTCCAAGGACAGTGCTCAGGCCCTGAGCTCAGCTCAGGACTGGCAAAAAAAGAAAAAAAAGAAAAAAGCTTTTCTCCAGGGAGTGGATGGTTCTAACCTGCCCAGGATCCGGGCCACCCTTGCCCATGGGCAGTCCCCTGGCAGTGAGTCACAGGGAAGAAGACAGTTCCATTTTTGAAGGAGGCCACCCACTGGGGCATCATTATCCAACACAATGAAAACTAATTGCCTCCATTTATCCAGTGCCTAATATGCACCTGGCATTATGGGAGACTCTTCCTAGGCTTTATCCAGCTTAATCCTCCCAGCAGCACAGCACAAGGTAAGTGGTACTATTTACATGTTCCCAAAGAAGAAACTGAGGCTCAGGGTGAGGCAGCCTGGTAGAGGCATTCCCTGCCCTCTGCCTACTGAGTTCAAGCCTCAGGACTAGCACACACACACACACACACACACACACACACACACACATATTGTGTGTGTGTGCAATATTGGAGCTTTGTATTAATGAGGCTTCAATCTCTTGCTGGGCCTTCTAGGTCATGGTTGGTGCTCTACTAGTTGAGCCATGCCTCCACTCTAACATTTTGCAGGTTAATTGAAGTTTTAAGGTCTTTTCTGCCTATGCTGGCTTTGACTTACCATTCTCTGGATCTCAACTTTAAGAGTAGTTTGGATTTCAGTTATGAGCCACAGGTACCCTGCTAAGATAATTAATTTAATGTGATTACATGGGCTCATTTTACCATATAAAGTAATACAGGTTCCAGGAATTAGGACATGGATATTTTTAGTGTCACCCTGTCTATGAGAGTTCTTACTAACCAATCCCAGTTGTCTGTCCTCCTTTCAGGCCCCTGATCATGTTCTACATTGCAAGATAGTGATTTGTCCATGTTTATTCTGCTGGAATGTGAGCCCCAAGGGCCAGAAGTATGGCTGATCTCCAGAGTTGGGTACCCAGGAGGAACAAAATTGTGCAAAATAAAGACAACAAAACAAAAATACTAAAAAAAGAAAAAAAAAAAAAGCCTGGCGTGGTGGCTCATGCCTGTAATCCTAGCTACTCAGGAGGCTGAGATCTGAGGAACATGGTCCAAAGCCAGCCCCGGCACTAAAGACCAAGAGACTCTTATGTACAGTTAACCTCTAGAAAACCGGAAGTGATGCTGCAACTCAAGGGTAGGGCGGTAGCCTTGAGCTGAAGAGCTCAGGGATAACACCCAGGCCCAGAGTCCAGGCCAACAAAAAAAATAAAATTTAAAAAAAAAAAAAGGAAAAGAAATAACAAAATTTCAAAAGTAATTGAGTCAAAGGAGTTGAATCTCCCTTGGGGGTGTTAGGGATATTAGAATATGCTGTGATTGAGAAAGACCCAACAAATGCTGGTGCCCCAATGTCTGAGAGCAGAGCAGTCCTACTGGGCTCTTGTAGGACTGTGCTGAGCTCCACTGTCTCATGCTTACCTGCTGAAAAGCTAGGAGTGGAGAGAAAGTTGGCTGACCTCTTACTAATGCCTTTGATTCATTGACTCATTCAGCAGATGTTTATTAACTATCTCTACATGTTAGTAACATCTTTAGCTGAGGCAGCTGTGGCCTCAGAAACCTGTTTTTTGGTGCCATGTGGAAAGATGTCAGTTCACACCCCCAGAAGCAGTCCTCAGGCAAATTCCCAGCCAATGAAGAAGGGGGACAATGATTGGGAGAGCTTCACTCAAGTCCTAACCTTGATGCTTTTTGAAGTGATATCTATTATTGCATTTGTCATCATCATTATATATTGTGATTCTCTATGATTTCTTCACCCTCTTTTGATGAAATGAGAGGACAATCTCATTTTCCTCTTCCCATTCATGAGCTTGAGACCTGGTATATCAGGTAGGGTGTGTGTGTGTGTGTGTGTGTGTGTGTGTGTGTGTGTGTGTGTGTGTGTGTGTGTGTGTGTGTGTGTGTGTGTGTGTGTGTGTGTGTGTTTATATGTGCATGTTTGCATGCTCTCATAAGTCTTGGGCCAATTGTTGGAGATGGGTGGCAATATATTGGAACAAACAGCAACCAGACAGTGAGGGAATGTGTCCAACTTCCAGCTCTGCCATTACCTTCTTGTGTGATCTGGCAGGTTTGGCAAGTCACCAAGTATCTTTGGGTTTCCAAGATGAGGGGGTGGAATCTGAAGATCTCCAAGGCTGAGATGAGTATTACCAATTTATAAGTCTCCACACCAAGATTTCAATGAATGAAAATTCCTTGCACATCTGTTTCTACCAAAGTAGTAACTGGGGACTGAACTCAGGGCCTGGGTACTGTCCTTGGGTTCAAGGCTAGCACTCCACCACTTGAGCCACAGTACCAATTCTGGCTTTTTCTGTGTATGTGGTACTGAGGAATGGAACCTGGATCTTCGTGCATGCTAGGCAAGCACTCTGCCATTAGCCAAACTCCCAGCCCCTTGAAACCCTTTGTACAACTATTATAATAATACACAACTATAAAGAAACAAATGCATACAATTAAAATATCCTAAAATCAGAAATGATCATTATTAAAATCTGACAGATATCCTTCCACATACTTCTTTCTATATATATTTTTTGTTTTTGTTTTTTGCCAGTCCTGGACTTGAGCTCAGGGTTTGAACACTGTCCTTGGGCTTTCTCAAGGCTGGAGCTCTACCACTTGAGCCTCAGCACCACTTATGGCTTTTTTCTATGTATGTGGTACCGAGGAATCGAACCAGGGTCTTCATGCATGCTAGGCAAGCACTGTACCACTAGGCCAAACTCCTGGCCCTCTCTATATATTTTAATTAAAAATTAGATCCATAGATCTGGATAAAAAATTTACTATAAGAATGCATGCTGGGAGGGAAATGGGGACAAAAACATAAAAAGGGATATCAATGTGTAAGAAGTAATGCACCTACTATCTGGCGAATATAACGGTAACCCCTCTATACATTGAAATAAAAAATTATAAAAAAATAAAAAATTACAAAAAAGAAAAAAGAATGCATGCTGGAGCTGGGTGCAGTAGCTCACACCTATAATCCTAGCTACTCTAGAGGCTGAGATCTGTGAATCAAGGCTCAAAGCCAGCCCAAGTACAAAAGGATCTGAGACTCTTATTTCTGATTAACCTCTAGAAAACAGGAAGTAGGGCTTGGCTCAATGGTAGGGTGGTAGCCTTGAGCTGAAGAGCTCAGGGACAACACCCAGGCTGAGTTCAAGCCCCATGACTCCCCTCCCCCCCACACACAAAGAAAGAAAGAAAGAACAGAAAAAAAAATGCATGCTGGGCCAGGAGTATGGCCTAGTGGTAAAGTACTTGCCTGCTGTGTAAGCCTTAAGAAAGCTCAAGGACAATTCCCAGGCCCTGAGTTCAAGCTCCAGAACTGGGGAGAAAAAAAAAAAAAAGAATACATGCATTTCTGCATGTCACATCAGTGTGATAGGACAAAATTGTTTAGAAAAATCATTCTGGCCGCTCACTCCTGAAGCTTTTCCAGATGTCCCTGGTAGATTTGGGAAAGAAGCTTTTAGAAGTGGCACATGCAGGTCAAGATGATTAAGTTCGTATGTTGATGGCAAATGGCGCTTTTACTACAGACTGCCTGGGAACATCTCCTCTTCACCTGGCAGCACAGTATGGGCATTACACTACCACCGGGATACTACTCCAAGCTGGTTGTAAGTGGAGATGCCAGAACCAAAGTGGACCGAACACCGTTACACATGGCAGCTTGAGAGGGCCACGCCAGCATAGTAGCGGTTTTGCTCAAGCATGGTGCTGAAGTGAATGCGAAAGCCATGTTGAAGATGACTGCACTGCACTGGGCCACAGAGCACCATCATCAAGAAGTGGTGGAAGGGGCCGGGAGTTTGGCCTAGTGGTTAAAGTGCTTGCCTAGCATGCATGAAGACCCTGGTTCGATTCCTCGGTACCACATACATAGAAAAAAGCCATAAGTGGTGCTGAGGCTCAAGTGGTAGAGCTCTAGCCTTGAGAAAGTCCAAGGACAGTGCTCAGGCCCTGAGCTCAAGCCCAGGACTGGCAAAAAAAAAAAAAAAAAAAAAAAAAAAAAGAAGTGGTGGAAATTTTAATCAAATATGGTGCCGACGTACACACGCAAAGTCAATTTTGTAAAACTGCATTTGATATTTCAATAGACAATAGAAATGAAGATTTGGCAGAGATTTTACAGATTGCTATGCAGAACCAAATCAACACAAACCTAGAAAGTCCCGACACGGTGACGATCCATGCTGCAACTCCACAGTTCATCCTCGGCCCTGGAGGGGTGGTGAACCTAACAGATGAAACAGGAGTATCTGCTGTTCAGTTCGGAAACTCTTCCACGTCAGTATTAGCTACATTAGCTGCCTTAGCAGAAGCATCTGCTCCCTTGTCCAATTCTTCAGAAACTCCAGTTGTGGCCACAGAGGAAGTGGCCACAGCAGAATCTGTAGATGGAGCAATTCAGCAAGTGGTTAGCTCAGGGGGCCAGCAAGTCATCACAACATTCACCGATGGAATCCAGCTTGGGAATTTTCACTCCATCCCCAACAAGTGGGATAGGACAACCCATCAATCATTGTGACCATGCCAGATGGACAGCAAGTACTGACAGTACCAGCCACTAACATCGTTGAAGAAACTGTCATAAGTGAAGAGCTACCAGGTAAGAGACAGTGTATTGAAATAATTGAAAACCAAGTGGAGTCCACAGAAATAGAAGTAAGGAGTCTTTTACCTGTTGTGCTTTGCCTCAGTCATCCAAAATAAATTCCATTTATTTCCCTTTATAATTTTTGTCATTTATATTTATTACTGACAGTGTTTGCATATACAGAATGAAAGTGCCATAGTATTATTAATTTTTATTTTGCCTTCTACATAGAACAAGCCCTCAATAAATAAATATTGAGTGAATAAAAAAAAAGGAAAAAAAAGAAAAATCATTCTGAATCAGTCATGGTTATATACATTTTAATCCTAGCACTTGGGAGGCAGAAGCAAGGTAGAAGTCAGCTTGGAGTACGGATCAAGATCCTCTCCTAGAACAGAAAAGAAAAGGAAAGAAGGAAAGGTTTAGGGAAGGTGAGAAGAATGTCTCCCTGGCTTTAGAGAAAGAATTGGAGGAGTAGGCCTTACTTAGAGTGACATGATAGTAAGCTTGTGCAGTCTCCCTAGTGAGCCAGTCTGCAACAGCAACTGTGGGAAGAGCATGGGGATGTTGAAGAGGTAGAAAGATGAGGCCTCGCAGCTATTTGGCTGGCAGGAGGATGGACAGAGAAAAGATGTTAAGCTGGCTCAAAAAGCTGGAGAGGATGTAGAGAACTCGGAACTGCCATGTAGTAGTGTTGATTCCCCCTCCCCTTCTTTTTTTTTCTTTTTTTGGCTCGAACTCAGGGCCTGAGCACTGGGCTTTCTTAAGGCTAGAGTTCTACCTCTTCAGCCACAGCACCACTTTCAGCTTTTTCTAGGTATGTGGTACAGAGGAATCAGACCCAAGGCTTCATGCATGCTAGGCAAGCACTCTACCACTAGGTCAAATCCCTGCCCTGATTTTTTTTTTTTCTGAGGACTGAACACGGGATATTGAGCTACATCCTGGCCCATATGTATAGTTGTGATATAGAAAGATGTGTTCAGCTTCTTGAATATGATGTTACCATGGGACCATTTGAAATATTCTATAAATATCTGGGTCCATAGAAAACAGATCTGGACTGCAATGCCTGCTGGGAATTGAAGTCCTGAAGAGGATGCAGTTATCAGACCACAGGCTCTTGCAGAGGGCTGTCTGAGCAAGCCTCAAGATACAACAAGTCTTAGGAGAAATGACAAGGGAGGCAAAGCAAAGAGAATAGGAAGCAGCCAAAAGACAGGAAGAAAACCAGAGGTGCTTGTCATGGACACTAAAAGGAAGGGTTTTTCTAGAGAGGGCAATGCTAAGCAGTGTCACTTGGTCAGGTCCCATCTCATTTAATCAGCCTGACAAAAGGTGAAGCAGGCACCATCCTCCACTCAATTTCAGAAAACTGAAGGCCAGCCAGGCGTGGTGGCTCAAGCCTGTAATCCTGGCTACTCAGGAGGCTGAGATCTGAGGATGGCAGTTCAAAGCCAGCCGGGGCACTAAAGAACGTGACTCTCATCTCCAATTAACCACTAGAAAACCAGAAGTGGTGCTGTGGCTCAAGAGGTAGGGTGGTAGTCTTGAGCTGAAGAGCTCAGGGACAACACCCAAGCCTAGAGTCCAAGCCCCAGCAACGAACGGGGGGTGGGGGAAGAGAAAACTGAAGATCAGAGAAGGGAGGCACACTTTCCAAGGCCTGAATTCAGCTTTGATTTGCAGCACAAGAACCACAGAATTTCAGCGTGGCTTCCACGGGCTTGGACCTAGTGTGTGCCTGGCACTGTTCCAGGCTGCCATCGCAACACTTGGAGTTCTTTCCTCCCAATCAACAGCAGGGTGATGATTTTATTATTCCGAGTACGAGAAGTCCGGGGCCCAAGGAATATTGTAGGTGGCAGCGGCTGGGCCGGGGAGGTCTCTGAGTCCAGGGTGGCAGGCCCCGCCCCCAGAATGCGTCACAACCATGACCACGCCCCCTCACGTCCCCGCCCCCGCGAGCATGCCTGGCCGCTGAGGCGTGAGACCTGCTGCTGCCGCCGCCCCAGGCCCTCCGCCTCCCGCGGCATTGCACAACCTGCCTAGGTAAATGCTGCGTCTCTGGGCAATTACCGCCCTCCTGCCGCCGCTAGGGCTGGCTGGGTAAGAGGCCAGAGGCCGAGGGACTCTCAACCACCCAAGGAGAAGCCGGCCAGGCGGCCACCAGCACCATCGGCGCTTTCACAATGCCCGGGCTTGGGAATGGAGGCGGGCGACAGCGCGGTGCGATGACGCCATGCAAGCCACGCCCCGGAAGCACGCAGGCCACGCCCCTCCCGTGAGGAGAAAGTGCTCCGACCCCGTCTGCGAGTTGCTTTGGTCCTTCATTTTCCTTGCTGTCTCCTTATCCGGCCTTTCTTCCCTTCTGACTTCCCTCGTGCTCTCCATCTCTCTCGCCTTTCTTTCTTCCACTCCTGCAACCCCCTTGGGTTCTTTTCTCTCCTCCCCCCTTCTCACCTCTAACCTTTTCCATTGTTAAGACACATTTTCTTTTACCATCCAAGTGTTAAGTGTGCCATCGTGTTAACTGCATTGACATGGATGTACAGCAGATCTGTCGAACTTCTTTCATTTTGCAAAGCAAAGTCTGTCCCTTTTAAACAGCTTTTGAATCCCCTGACACTGTAGTTACCACTGTATACTTTCTTCCTTTTTTTTGTTTTCCTCCTCCTTTCTTCCTTTGCCTTTGTCTTTCCCTTTTTCTAATCTTCTTTTGAGTTCGAAAATACCCAGTGGCCCCACTGCCCCCTTGGCAGCCCTGTTCAATCCCTGCTGGGCTGGGCCAGAGACCTGTCAGCAAGGCTGTTAGAGGCTGTGAATCACCATTCTTCCCCCGTGTGTCAGGGCCAGTAGGCGGCCCCTGGAAGCCTTGCCTGGCTTTTTGCTGGTAGGCAAACATGTCCTGCAAGAAAATCTTGCCAGGAGTTGTTAATTAGAGAGGCCTGCAGAGTCCTGGGGTCGTCTGGGAGCCCCTCTCTCCTTTGGGCCTTCTCCATCCCTGGGGCTTCCCTTCTAGACACCCCAAGACATCCATGCTGCTGCTGATGGTGATGATAACTTGTACTGGTAGAAGACTTTACAGGGTACAAAGCATTTCCATAGACATGATCTCATTCTGGTTCCCACAACCATCCTGGGAGGTAGGCTTTCGTATTCCCATTTTACAGGCAAAGAGGCTGAGCCTGAGAGGTAAAGGGATTGCCTATGGCCACGAAGCTAAGCTGCAGAGTTGGCAAGGTGGGAACTGAGATGACTATCACAAAAGCAGAAAGAAAAAAGCAGCTAGGTTCAAGTTTAAAACATTAAAAAAATTTTTTTTATTGCTCCCTCTGCTGTATTCCCAAAGCATTCTTCAGACCTCTTACTGGTAGGGCCTGGAGATGGGTTTGGGCAAAAGGGTATGCTAGAACGTGAGCAAGGAGCAGGCATCTGATGTTAGGCATAGTAAGTGCAAGAAGCTGACTTCTAAACAACAAAAAGAAGACATTTCTTAATAGAGCTGCCACCCAGATGTTGCCTGGTTATTGGATTTTTGGCTGTTCATACATGGAAAGTATCATGAGTATAGAGGACATTTAGTGTGGCTGAGCTTCAGCTCTCCCTCCTTTTCTGGACAGCTTACATTCTTTTGAGTATGCTTTCATCTTTTTACAATATGACAATATGGAAATTCTTTTACTACCATGGGTGACAATGATAGATTATTGATATTCTCTTATCTAGCTCTCTTTTCTAGGTACATAAGTCATATACTCACTTGTCTTCTTAAAGCTTGGTCATGTGACTCTTGTCTAATAAATGTGAGTAGAATTGTGTCTTGTGCTTAGCTCTTCTCTCTTCTAGGACCACATATTCCAGCATGTTTGAGTTTTGTTGGGCTTGTATTTCAGGAAAAATACCATGAAAACCTAAAAGGAAGTAAATCTTGTTGGTACTAAGCCACACTTATTTGAACTGTTACTGTGGCTTCATCTAGTCTATTCTGACTCACAGAGGAATGAGCCATTTCACTGAATGCTCAGTAACTTTTGTTTTGTTTTTTTTTGTTTTTGTTTGTTTGTTTCTTTTTTTTTTTTTTGCCAGCCTGTCTTTGGGTTTTCTCAAGGCTAGGCTGCACCACCTCTGGCTTTTTTCTAAGTATGTGGTACTGAGGAATCAAAACCAGAGCTTTGTGCATGCTAGCAAGCACTTTACCACTAGGCCAAATATGTGTGCATATATACACATATATATGTATATATACATATATATGCATGCCAGTCCTGGGGCTTGAACTCTGGACCTGGCACCCATTTCTGTGCCTCTTGTGCTCAAAGCTAGCATTCTACCACTTGAGCCACAGTGCCACTTCTGCTTTTTATTTTTGGAGTAGTTTATTGGAGATAAGAGTGTCATAAGGACTTTGCTGCTGAGGCTGGCTTTGAACTGCAATCCTAAAATCTTAGCCTCCTGAGTAGCTAGGATTACAAGTGTGAGCCACTGGCACCTGGCTTCCCTAATTATTATCATCACATATACTTAAATTTTGTTTTCATTGAGATATAACTAAAACATAATAAACTTCACAATTACACATCATACAATTTGATAAATTCTGGCATATTTGAAACTACTGCCATTGTTATGATAGTGAATCTATTCATCACCCAGACACGTTTCTTATTTATTGATGTCTTTTTCTCCCATCCCTTCCCAAGCTCTTCCAGAGTTGCCAACTGACAACCACGGAGGTGTGCTTTTGTCATGAGAACTTTTTTCCCCCTCAAGTTTGAATCTTTTTATTTCTTTTTTTATTAAAGAATTAATTAACATTGATTTTTACATCATATTTCAAATGATGTGTTCAACAAATAAGTTTTCAAGAAAGGACTCTATGTACAATCACTGGCACTTAGATTTTAGAACATAGTTAAAATTAGGCTGAGAGTTTGTATGTCATAGATACATATTAATCTATGAAGTTTGAATCTTAAAACATCAAAGTTGTTTCCTCTCTCTCTCTCTCTCTCTCTCTCTCTCTCTCTCTCTCTCTCTCTCTCTCTCTCTCTCTCTCTCTCTCTCTCTCTCTCTCTCTCTCTCTCTCTCCCTCTCACTTTTGCCAGTCCAGGGACTTGAACTCAGGCCTAGGCACTGTCCTTGGACACTTTTTGTTCAAGGCTAGTGCTCTGACACTTGAACTACAGCACCAATTCTGCCTTTTTCTGAGTATGTGGTACCGAGGAATCGAACCCAGAGCTTTGTGCATGCTAGGCGAGCATTTTACCATTAGGTTACACTCCTGGCCCCTAAATTTGTTTTTTCTCTTACTTCTTTTCATTCAGTCTAATTCATCCAGAGTGCGTTACATGTTCATAGCTCATTCTTCTTGTATTATTATTTTGTTGCCAGTTCTAGTACTGCTTGTACTCAGGGCCTGAGCACTGTCCTTGGGCTTTCTGAAGGTTAGAGCTCTACCACTTGAGCCACAGAACCACTTCTGGCTTTTTCTATATATATGGTATAAGGAATGGAACCCAGGTCTTCATGCATGCTAGGCAAGCACTCTATTATTAGGCCAAACTCCTGGCCCCAATAGCTCATTCTTCTTGTATTTTGAATGTATTTCATTGTATGGATATACCACAATTTCTTATCCATTCCTCATTTGGAGAACTTTACATGCTTCAAGATTTTGGCCATCTTAACAATGTTAATATGAACATTTCTTTAGCAGAGGTTGTGCACCTGTGTTTTCACTTCTCTTGGGATACCTAGGAGAGGAATGGCTAGATCATATAAGTGTTTTACATTTAACTTTTCTTTTTTTTTTTTTTTTTGCCAGTCCTGGATCTTGAACTCAAGGCTTGGGCGCTATCCTTGGGTTTTCTCAAGGCTAGAGCTCTACCACTTGAGCCACAGCACCATTTTTTTTTCTATGAATGGGATACTAAGGAATTGAACTCGGGTCTTTGTGCATGCTAGGCAAGCACTCTACCACTACACAAAACTTCTGGCCCCTTATTTAACTTTTTAAGAAACTGCCAAACTTTTTTTGTGTGGGTGTAACATAAATTCAGTGATATATAGCAAAGAGTTTCTCCACATCCTTGTCAGCACTTGGGTAGCTACGAATTCTCTTTTTATGTAACTCTTTAAGTACATTTATCTCAGTGTGGTTTGAAAAATTCTGCTACAACACACAAAAAATTAATATGACAATTTTAACTATTTTAAAGTGTGCATGCAATTTAGCAACATTTAGTTCACAGCATTGACCCACAGAGTAATAAGCTTAACTCACTGAATGTTTAGAAGGTTTTTTTAAAATTGAACTGGAATCTGGATATTTTATAATGGAATATGGGATATGGTATATGGGATACATGGAACCACAAAGATATAGACTGGCTTCTTTCTCATAGCACAGTGTTTTCAAGGGTCACCTGTGTGGAAATATCAGGACTTTTCTCAATTTCATAGTTTTCTATTGTACGCATGTCTGTTTGCCCTTTCATTGGTTGGGGATTTGGGTTGTTTCTGCCTTTTGAGCACTGTGAAGAAGGTCATCATGAGCATTTGTTTGGAGGTTTTAGGAGTCTATACCTAGGAGTAAAATTTCTGCAGCATATGGTAATTTTATGGTTAACTTTTTTTGTGTGTGTGGGAGATTTTATGGGGTTTGAACTCAGGACCTTGTGCTTACAAGACAGCCATTGTTGTATTTTCAAGGTAGAGTTGTATTTTTATGCCTGAGCCAGCTTTGGCCCCAACTCTCCTACTTGTGCTTTTCTGGTAGTTGGGATAATAGGCGTGAGCCACCATACACACTGACTGCATGAAGTGGAATCTCATAAACTCATATCCAGCCTGGCCTGGAACCATGATCCCCTCACCTTTGTCTCCCAAATAGCTAGGATTACAGGCTTGAGCCACCGCATCTGTCTATCAGAGTTTTCCACAGTGTCTGTATCATTCTACATACCCATCAGTGAGGCACAAGCGTTCCAGTTTCTTCATATCCTCTGAAGACATATTACTTACAATTTGGAGATCTTGTCTAGCTTTGTCTTCTATTGTATTGCTTCCAGTGACATCTGTCATCACCATTTTTCCACTGCATCATGTATTTCTTCATCTGATTAAATTTCCCCTTTATCTCATTGGGCACTTTGTGATGTGTCTCTGTGTGGAGTTTTACTCATATTTCTTCTCTTTGAGAATCTGTATTCCTGTTCTCTGCCTACCTTCACATTTGTGCAGATGAAGCATGATTTATCCACATTTACTAAACAATATTCTTTAATTCATCAGCTGGATCCTCTGGCTTCTTTCTTTTTCAAAGGATCTTGCCTTTTTTTTTTTTTTTTTTTTTGCCAGTCCTGGGCTTGAGCTCAGGGCCTGAGCACTGTCCTTGGACTTTCTCAAGGCTAGAGCTCTACCACTTGAGCCTCAGCACCACTTCTGGCTTTTTTCTATATATGTGGTACTGAGGAATCGAACCTGGGTCTTCATGCATGCTAGGCAAGCACTTTAACCACTAGGCCAAACTCCCGGCCGGGGATATTTTTTTTTTTTTTTTTTTTGCCAGTCCTGGGCTTGAGCTCAGGGCCTGAGCACTGTCCTTGGACTTTCTCAAGGCTAGAGCTCTACCACTTGAGCCTCAGCACCACTTCTGACTTTTTTCTATGTATGTGGTACCGAGGAATCGAACCTGGGTCTTCATGCATGCTAGGCAAGCACTTTAACCACTAGGCCAAACTCCCGGCCCCCAGGATCTTGCTTTTTTCAAGACGCTTCACTGTCTTCTTCTATCTCTGCTGCATCTCTAGTTTCTTCTCCTTTCAGATCATTCTCAACAAAATATACCTCTGCCTCAGTGTGTCCAGTGTTTACACAGCTTTCCTTTAGCCCTGGTCTTCCTGTAGTCGATATCCCCGACACGCTGTCCTTCATAGCAGTTTTTATCAGGGTCTTGTGTCCTGCTTCTGCTTCTTCACCTCCAGTTCTCTGCTTAGCCCTCTGTGATGGGCTTGTCTCTCCTCTAGCCCACTGAGAGGTTCTCATGATGACCCCACTGGTCCTTCTCTGTTCATACTTCATCTCTAAGCTGTTTTTGATACAGTTGACCATATCCTTCTGGATCTGTTTTCTTCTCTTGGCTTCCAGAATACCATATCCTTTCAGTTCCCCTTTTATGGTCTTTCTAGCAGGCTGCCTCTTTTTTTTTTTTTTTTTTGCCAGTCCTGGGCTTGAGCTCAGGGCCTGAGCACTGTCCTTGGACTTTCTCAAGGCTAGAGCTCTACCACTTGAGCCTCAACACCACTTCCAGCTTTTTTCTATGTATGTGGTACTGAGGAATCAAACCCGGGTCTTCGTGCATGATAGGCAAGCATTCTACCAGTAGGCCAAACTCCCGGCCCTTTTTTTTTTTTTTTTTTTGCCAGTCCTGGGCTTGAGCTTAGGGCCTGAGCATTGTTCTTGGACTTTCTCAAGGCTAGAGCTCTACCACTTGAGCCTCAGCACCATGTCTAGCTTTTTTCTATGTATGTGGTAAGGAGGAGTCGAACCCAGGTCTTCGTGTACACTAGGCAAGCATTATACCATTAGGTCAAACTCCTGGCCCTAGCTGCCTCATTTTTTGCTTGATTTGTAAATGCCAGAGTACTCTGAAGTTTTGACTGAAGATCCCTTTCTTTATTACCTTCTGTACCCTTAGTAGTCTCTCCTGGTCCAAAGCTTTGAATGTATTATATGAATAAGTGCCTCTCAAAATACTCTCTAGCTCTGCCTACCACCAGGAACTGCAGAGTCATACATATCCAATCTCCTATTAGGCATCTCCCCACTTGGATATTAAATAGGTATCCCAGACTTGCCTTGCTTTAGATCTTTTCTACCCACCCACAAATGTGTTCTTTCCTTCAGTCTTCCTCACCCCAATCAGTAACACTCAAAGAAAAATCAGCCTATACTTCGGTGATACTTTGCTTCCGGACATTTTATTGGCTGTTCATCTCTAAGAACTCTTACTATCACTATCACTTTGAGCCATTTGACATTAGCTCTCACCCACATTATGCAGTTGTCTCTTGACTAGTCTCCCCACTTCTGTCCTGTTCTCTTGCTTTTCTTGTCCACTCAAAAGGGAAGGTGATTATTAAAAAGTAGAAATCGGTTTATGATAATAGTGATGATTAATTTTGTGTGTCAGTTTGGCTGGGCTAAGGATTCTCAGATAGCTAGTAAAACATTATTTCTGGGTGTGTCCTTGTGTTTTCAGAAGAGATTTGTACTTGAATACGTAGATGGTAAGAAAAGATCTGGCTTCCTCATTATGGGTGGACATTGGCCAACCCAGTGAAGGCCCAAAAATAACAAAATAAGTCGGGAAGGGTGAATTCTCTTTAATTGAGGAAGGACTTCCACTTCCTTTTGCCAGAAGACATCAGTGCTGTTCGTGGGCCTCTGGATTTGGACCAGAGCTTGCATAATGGGCTCTCTTGTTTCTCAGGCTTAGGTTGGCGCTATATTACTGTCTCTTTGGGGCCTCTAGCCTACAGATAACAATATGAGATTTCTCAGTATCCCACAATCACAGAGCCAATCCTTCATAATCATTTTTTCTGTTTATTCATATATAGCCTGTTGTCAGGAGAACCCTAATATGCCAACTCTTGTGCTTAAAATTCTTTTGAGTGGGTCTTTAAGAATGTGCCAAGAGCCAGGTGTGGTGGGTCACACCTGTAATCCTAGCTACTTAGAAGGCTGAGATCTGAGGACGGCAGTTCTAGGCCAGCCCAGGCACTAAAGAACATGAAATTCCTATCTCTAATTAACCACTAGAAAACTGGAAGTGACACTGTGTCAAGGGATATGGTGGTAGCCTTGAGCTGAAGTGCTCAGGGACAGCACCCAGGCCCAGAGTCCAAGCTCCACAACTGACAAATAAAATAAAATAAAGACTTCACCAGGAATAAAGTCTAAGCTCCTTAACTTGGCTTAAAAACTATGTGACCTGGTGTTTGCCTACTTCTCTAGCTTTTCAGTTTCCTCTGCTGCAAAACTTGGCAATATTTATCTTTCTATTCCTTGAGCACAAACTCTTTCCTGTGGTAGTTCTCCACTCCCTTTTGCCTGGAACTCTTTCCCCAGATCTTTAAATATGGCCTCTGAATATCTCTATTCTTAGCCCTTCCTAATGTTAGAGATGGCATTTTTAGAGCCAAACAAGGGAAGTAAATATTGAGGGCTGAGCAGATACTCTGTGTGCAGGGACTGAGTGGGAGATCCATTCCCTTACTACAGCAGGTTTGGGGGAAAAGATGGTGTGGGGGTTTGGATGTAATAATATTATGGTGCCTATTATTTATGCCTCGGTCTGAAACCCAGTGAAGGTTGGGTCTGAGGTTAGAGAGTTGGGGCTGATGAAACACCCAGCCAGTGGTGGGAGCTCTGGATGATGAGATCACACAGCAGCATGAGAAGTTCAGCTATGGATTCCTTGACGATGGCTGGGAGCCCTGAACTCCTATGTATTGACATGTGTGTGGGGGCCAAAGCAAAATTACCAACTAATGTTCAGCGGGAACCAAAAATGATCATTACAACTCAGAGGGGTGAATGAATGAACAAATCCATTGCAATGTCTTTTAAGGCTTTTCACTCAACTAACGCTCCATATATCATGGTTTTCACCCATGTTTCCATCCCTTAGGCTACATGTAAAATTTTCCATACTTCCTTCTGTATTCATTCACAATGCAATTGAGACGATCGAGACCAGTCTTCAAACCCACTGATCCTGAGACTAGGGTGACTGGCGCATCCTGCTTTACCCAGAACTTCCCCAGGTTTGACACATCAAGCTCCATGTTTACGGAAACCCCCTCCATCCTAGAAACACCTAGTGATTGTTCACGTTACCCAAGACTTGGTTGCATGCCCCTCAGGGGACCTTTCTACGCAATTGTATGAGGAGGTGCATTTAGCAGTGGCCATCTTTGTAATACCTTGGCCATTCCCAATCCTGCCTAATTCCCCTTGTCGTTCACTATGGTTCCTAATAAAACCGTAGCTCAGGCCGGGAGTGTGGCCTAGCGGCAGAGTGCTTGCCTAGCATACATGAAGCCCTGGGTTTGATTCCTTGGTACTATATACACAGAAAATGCTGGAACTGGTGCTGTGGCACTAGCCTGAGAAAGCCCAAGAATAGTGCTCAGGCCCTGAGTTCAAGCCCCAGGACTGGCCAAAAAGACAACAACAACAACAAAAAAAAACAAAGCAACAACAACAAAACAGTAGCCCACAAGCTCTGGACTTCAAGTTCTGCATTCTGGGGAAGTCTGATTACATGAACACACTAACCAGAATCCTTATCTTGATATCTCTGGTGTCATGGCAGTGAGAAGAGGCTTGTGAATTATTGCAAGGAGAAAGGATTTTCTCTGATACTTAGTTTTATGTGCACCTCATTAAGGCCTCATCTTCCAATTGTGTGAACTGTCTTTTCTGGCCCTTTTTTTTTTCTATATGTGATACTTGTGTTTTATCACCCAATAGTTCTGCATGTGCTATGTGCAATTCTCCCTTCCTGATGCATTGCTTGGATTCTGGCTTAGGCTCCTTCCTGGCATGTCTTTTCCGTGTGTGTGTGTGTGTGTGTGTGTGTGTGTGTGTGTGTGTGTGTGTGTGTGTAATTGTAAAGGTGATGTACAAAGATGTTTGTTACATAGGCCAGGTAATGAATACATTTCTTTTTGAACAGTGTCACCCCTTCCTTTGTTATTTCTCCCCACCTTTTTTTTTTTTCCCGCCAGTCTTGGGCTTGGGCTCAGGACCTGAGCACTGTCCTTGGACTTTTTCAAGGCTAGAGCTCTACCACTTGAGCCTCAGCACCACTTATGGCTTTTTTCTATGTATGTGGTACCGAGGAATCGAACCCGGGTCTTCATGCATGCAAGGCAAGCACTCTACCACTAGGCCAAACTTCCGGCTCCTCTCCCCACCTTTTTGTGAGTTGGTCCCTCATAGCCCAGATACCACCTCCCAGCAGAGCCTGCCCTCCCTCTGGCCAAGGCTTGGGAGAGCTCTCTCTTCTCTCTAGCTACTTCATTTCTAGGTTTTGTTTTTTTATTTTGTTATTTCCTCTTTCTTCAGTAGGATGTGAGCTCCTCTCATGCAGAGATTTTCTCCTGTTCAACTCCTTTTCTCAGCACTTGTCATACTCTCTGCTCAGTATTATTTCCTAAAGGAGGGAATCAATTCTCCATCAATCCTGTGAGAGCAGTTGTGACATCGGTTCCATTTAAAAAGTAAGAAAATTGAGACTCACTGAGGGAAGAAGGCATGTGGGAGTCAGAGGCAGAGACAGGTCTTGGGTGCTTTCTACCCTACTAGAATTTTTCCTATACAAAGTATCTGTGGCTTTTCTAGGCCTTGTCAGATGAGGACAGCCAGGCCCTCTAAGCACTCGGCATGAGTGTCTAGCCACCTTTGCCTTGTTTCCCTCTTGCCAGCTCTACTGCTGACCTGAAGTCTCTTGTTTCAGGACAGACTGATCTGGAACTGAAAGACATAGGTTCAGACTTCAGTGTAGGAGAGTGTTGCACTGTGAAAAAGTGTGGGGCAGAGGGGGAGATGGGAGAAGACCTTCCTGCCTAGCTGGGGATTTCTTCTCAAACCTAGCACCAATCTTGCTGTCTACTGTTTAAGCAATCACATCTGCATTCCTAGCCTGACATAAGGCCTTCTAATACCTGCCCTGATGATCTCTCCAGCTTTAGCCACCCATGCGGTCTGACACAACCCACATTTCCTGCCTCCAGACTGCATAGCACTTCTCATCCTGGGCTCCTCTTCCCACTATCTTCTTCCTTAGATCCCTGTTTTCCAAGGACTAGGTCTAAAATCATCTCCACGAAAGTGGGACTGCTCTTCTTGAACTCTGCTTTCTTACAATCTTTCCTATGGTGCAGTTCATGTCTATATTTTCCTGGGAGGATTTCAATTTCATGCTCAGCATGATACCTTTAGCTTTTTTTCCCCCTTTTTAAATTTTCCACACTGGGAGTGGACTCGTAGGCCTTGTGCATGCTAAGTACCTACTCTACCACTCTACTGCATCCCCAGCTCTCTGTTCTTGGCAGGTGCTCAGAACATTTGTGTGGGATGAGAATAGTTTGTGGGGATTTGACTGCCACATAGAGGTCTAGAGAGACTTCCAAAGCAGCATGCTCTTGTCACTGGGCAGTCCCCAGGTCAGAGCAACCCTAAATTTGATGGGAGACGATGACAGCAAGTGAGACCACTTTCTCATCCAGAGCTGGGGCTGAGGCCTAAGGTTATGGAGGTAGCAGCGCTTTGCCAGGAATATTTATATTCCATTGTTCTGAGGAGACAAGAAAAGATCCCTCTGCCATTATCTGTCCATCAGGTTGGGTAGCCCCTGCCCCTATCCAGGCATCTCTGAGAGTAACAATGAACAAGTGAGTGGATAGTTAACTGAAGAATAGAGGTATTTTCAATAGTAATTTGGGGGTGATGAATTTTTGCCCAATATGTTGATTAACTCCAGTCTCATGTGTATTGCCACCTCAGGGCCAGACTTATGGTGTACATCTTGTGTGTCAATAAATTCTCCAACATTAGAATTTGGAAGAACCTGTTATTGGATCCAGTATTCTAATTATCACATGATCCAGTTCTCTAGTTATGGAGAAATGTATAATAGCAACAAGTATAAATCAAGAGTTGACTTTCTGCCAGGTAGAATATTGAGCACTTACAATACATTATCTAGTTTTATCTTTTCAGTCATGGGAAGGCACAGAGGTAGTATAACCCGACAAAAAATGTGAACAGCTAGTGAGTTGCAGAACCAGCCTTGGCTAAGCCAAGGCCATACTGCTTGTCATTAAACCTGGACGAAACAGACCCACAGAAAGGCAGCCTGAAATCCCAGCCCCACAGAGGCAGGATTGGCCAGCTTTATCCAGAGGTTCTTCTATTCCTGGGCATTCCAAGACAACTGGCCACAAAGACACCATGAAGACAAAAAAGGATTTCAAGTGCATCCTAAGAGGCACATCCACTTTCTGTCTGTATAGGCAGGGAGCCGGCTCTCAAAGACCCAGACAGGAAGCAAGGTTTGATCTCCTGTGAAGGATCCACTTCCCATGGCCATGCCGGCTTGAATTGCAGCTCTGGTATGAAGTAAGACTTGTTTAAGGCAGTTAAGAGCTACAATCCCCATTGTGTCTAGTGGTGACAGTATAATCCTCCCTAGTAATTTTGTTCCCACTCCAAGCTTCCCTCCATTATATATCCTCATAATGGACTTCAGATACCTCTTTGGGTTTCTCATCCCAGAAGTGCAGGAGGATTTGGCCAGAGGGGGAGAGGGGTGAGAAGATCACCTGCACTGAGCCACGGAGCCATACAGGGCTTGAATATAGGGCTTTCAGCTTGCTTGGCAGGTGCTCTACCAATTGACCCACTCAACTAGTTTGCCTCTATTTTTGTGCACATTTATCTTTTGAAGAAAGTTATCCTGTTGTTTCTGGTTTGGAGTTTGCCGATTGCATTCTACAGGGGCTCACTTGCGGCTCCCGTTTCCTGGTGGAGATTTCTAGAGTTGTGGTCAGATTCCAGGACACTGAAATGGAGGGAAAGAAAGTGGTAGAGATAGGGCTGTGTGCTCTGTCTCAAGTCGGGGGGCACATGTTCATCTTGGCTTTCTATGGGTTAGTAGGTTGAGCCTGGTCTGTTGGTCTTTTGCCTAATGATTTTAGTAGCTGTTGATGATCCTTGCTTAATGCAATTGTTCTGTCAGAGATTTCAGGTGATGTTCTAATTCTGAGTTTTCTTTGTTAGCTATAATTACCAGCTTGCTTCTTTAGTCCCAAGGATAGGTCATAAACAAAAGACAGGATAATGTTTGTTTTCTTTACATTTTTTTCTATTTTTGGAATAATGAGTTTATTCTTAAGCATTTTCCTAAGGTGACATGCTGGTTATGTGTTGATAACCCAAATCTAGAGGCTAAAGAAAAAATAAAATCACCCCCCCCAAAAAAAAAAAAACCAAACAACCTTGCTACTCAGAAGGCAGAGGTGGGATTTAGTTCAAGGCCAGCCTGAGCAAGGTAATCAAAAGGTCTAGTCGCAAAAATAAAAACAAAATAAAAGGTCTGGGGTCATGGTTTAAGTGGTAGAGCACTTGCCCCAAACAACATCCCTAAAAAAACAATCCCCCAAACTATCATTTCTCACAAGTCTGTGTGAGAAGAATTTGGGCCAGGATTAGTGAGGCGATTTTTCCTGTCTGTGGCATCCACAGGTTGCTGGGTGGACTCAGCTTGTGCTTGAACTGGGGCTGGTCTGGAGGAACACAGAGAGCTCTGCTCTTGTGGGTGACTTAGTGGGAATAGTTGAAAGGCTGAGCTTTGCTGGAACTGCCAACTGGAGTGTTTCCATATGGCTTCTCCACTCCTTGGATTGTATGTAATATCCTAGCCATTTTATAGGGCTCCTGAATACACACCCTCTCCCCCAGCAATAGTCACCAGCACTCAGTGAACTGAGCTAGGAATCAGTTTAATAGCAGCTCAGTGGCTGCTCTCTACCTTCGGGCTGATAGAGAGCAGTCTTGACGTTCAGTGGGGTTGAGCTTTTAAATGTAAACACTACACACTGGTGGTGTCACCTTATGATGCTCACAGTCGATAACCACAAGGATGAAACCGCTTTCAGGTGGTCGAGCAGGTTAAGCATTTTTTATAAAAACAAAAACAATTTGGCAACTAAACCTGCCAGGTTATTAGAGGACTTTTTTTTTCTTTCCAAGTTTTATTCCAAAAAAAGGTGAAAGATCAAGATGTCCATAAAGAATCAATCATCATTACGCTCAGTATTCATCTGGACAGAACACCACACCCCCCCCCCGGCACCATGTGCTGTGTGCCCCCACCCAAGTCTCCAGAGTCTCATCCGGGCGGCGATGGCACGTCCACCCTCCACCTTCTGCTCCTTCTCCTTCTCCCGCTTGGCCTTGGCCTCTTCCTCCTCGTGTGTTTTGATCAGCTGCTCTACCTCCTTGTCTGAGGACTCGGATCACTGTCTTCCCGTGCTCCCTTGTGAGCGTGGCGATTTCCACTTTTTCAGCAGACAGTTTACTAACACCCATAGTCTTATTCAGAACTTTGATGGCTAACGCAAGTGCTGACTTCAGAGTCATTTCCCCCTCTTTGTAGTCTTGTTTCAACATGGACACAGCTGCAGCGCTGTTATTTCCAATGCACGTGGCTTTCCAACCCCCATAGTTCCCACTGGGGTCACTCTGATACAACTGGAAACCATAGTGCTTGTCCCAGCTGATGTAGAGCAGTGAGACACCAAAGGCATGCTTGCCTCCAAACTGTGTGTAAGCCTGTTTGATGTCACACAGTGCTGTAACCAACTGCTCGCAAGGAATCGGCTCTTGATACTGTAGTAGATACCTTTGGGCAATAAGCCTCACCTCATTGGTCAGGACATTAGCATCAGAGGTGATACCAGCCACACTGCAGGCCATGCCCTCATTGAGTTTGTAAATTTTTTCTGAAAAAAAAAGACTTCATCAAGAAGCTTGTGGATGTTGCGTCTCTCTGCAGCAAGCAAAACACCATCGTTGGCCAAAATTCCCAAGCAGGTGCCTGCATGTCCAATGGCTTCCATGGCGTATTCAACTTGGTACAAGCGACCTTCTGGAGAAAATATAGTGGTCCTGGAATCATGTCTTCGAGACATGTTTCTGAACTTTATAAAATTCCCGAAGGAAAACGACCGGGAAACGGAGAGCGGGGGAGCGACCACCTCAATGCTCCAGGGGAGAAAACCCTAGAGGACTTTGTACATGAAAGTTCAGGGCTCCCAGAGAATATACCAAGAGTCCCAGCAGGTGCAGCTAGACCCTTCCTGACTTGGTCTAGGAAGTCATAAAAAATCTGCTTCAGGCCCAGGAGCAGGGCCTAGTGGTAAAGTGCTTGTCTAGCCTTCACGAAGCCCACATTCCTTGGCACCACATACACAGAAAAAAGCCAGAAGTGGTGCTGTGGCTCAAGTGGTAGAGTGCTAGCCTTGAGAAAGCCCAAGAACGAGCCTAGGCCCCCAGTTCAAGCCCCAGAACTGGCAAAACAAAACGAAACAAAACAACAAAAAAAACCTGCTTCATTCTTGTTTACATGTGAGACGTGAGTCCAGGAGTGGTCATTTTCAAGGAGAAAGCAGTGTGTAAGCACACAGCTCCAAGAGGCATAGATACGTGGGACCCTTTCCATTTTCCATCTCAGTCTGAGAAAATAGATGTGAACTATTGGCACCTGGCTCAAGGTGTTTTTGTTTGTTGCTTTTCATTTGACATTCTTTATAAGATCTTTTACAGGTCAGGAGTTTGGCCTAGTGGTAGAGTGCTTGTCTAGAATGCATGGAGACCCAGATTCAATTTCCTGGTAGCACATATACATAGAAAAAGCCGGAAGTGGCCAGGAGTTTGGCCTAGTGGTAGAGTGCCTAGCATGCAGGAAGCCTTGGATTCGATTTCCCAGAACCATGTATACAGAAAAAGCCAGAAGTGGTGTCCTGGCTCAAGTGGCAGAGTGCTCGCCTTGAGCAAAAAGTGTCCAAGGACAGTGCCCAATCCCTGAGTTCAAGCCCCAGAACTGGCAAAAAAAAAAAAAAGCCGGAAGTGGTGCTGGGGTTCAAGTGGTAGAGCTCTAGCCTTGAGAAAACCAAAGGACAGTGCTCAGACCCTGAGTGCAAGCCCTAGGACTGGCAAAACAAAACAAAACAAAACCTTTTACAGAAGATTGACAGCAGAGAGACTATGAAAATAGACCTATAGAGACAACCCTTTGGCTAAAAAACTTCATAAATCTGCATATCATCCATGCTAAGGAGCCAGTCTAATCTTCTCTGTATCATTCTAATATTAGTGCAGCTGCTGAAGGGAGCACACAAAGCTTTATTTTGTTGATTTCTTCTGTACAGTCATTCCCCCCTCGCTTTATGCTGGTACAGGGGCTTGAACTCAGGATCTGGGCACTGTCCCTGGGCTTTTGCCCAAAGTTAGCACTTGGCCCCTTGAGCCACAGCTCCACTCTTGATGTTTTGTTGATATTGGAGAAAAGAGTCTCATGGACTTTCTTGCCTGAGCTAACTTCAAACCATGACCTTTGTAATATCCCAGCATTGTGGGAAGAGCGAGTTCCAAATCCCCCAGCAATAGTCACCCCAGCAGTGAACCAAGCTAGAGTCAGTTTAGCAGCAGCTCAGTGGCTACTCTCCACCTTTGGGCTAATAGAGAGCAGCCCTGACCGTCAGTGGGGCTGAGCTTTTAAAGGTAAACATTACAGGCAGGTGGTGGTCATCATATGACGTCACCTTCCGATGTCCACAGTCAATAACCGCAAGGATGAAACCACACTCAGGTGGTTGCAGCCACTTGCAGGTAGTCGAGCAGTTAAGTACTTTTACAAAAACAAAAACAATTTGGCAGCTAGGCCTGCCAGGTTATTACAATCCTCAGCTCTCTGTCTTCTGAGTAGGATAGCAGGTGAGGGTCATGGATGCCTGCCCTCCCCGGGGTCCAGAAGGCGGAACTGAATTTTGGATTTCTATGTATATTACTAACTTGCTTTCCCTAAAACATGAACAATTTCCTCCCTTCCTTCCTTCCTTCCTTCTTTTCGTCTCTCTCTCTCTCTCTCTCTCTCTCTCTCTCTCTCCTCTCTCTCTCTCTCTCTCTCTCTCTCTCTCTCTCTCTCTCTCTCTCTCTCTCTCTCTCTCTCTCTCCTCTCTCTCTCTCTCTCTCGTCCTGCGGCTTGAACTCAGGGCCTAAGCACTGTCCTTTGGCTTTCTCAGGCTAGCACTCTGCCTCTTGAGCCAAAGTACCACTGCTGGCTTTTTCTGTGTATATGGTACCAAGGAATCGAACCCAGGGCTTCGTGAATGCTAGGCAAAGCACTCTACCACTAGGCCATGCTCCCAGTCTGACAGGAACAATTTCTATTTTAATAGCAGTGTGTGTGCTTACAGCATTCCTCAACAGTGTTGCAAATGAGCATCCTGAGTGTTTTTGCTAATTTTGTAGGTACACTACTAAACTTAAGGTTGTTTCAGATCTCTTTTGTCCTTTCTAAGTTTTCATTTCTTTCCTCATATATTAGGTCTTAAACTCTTTTTAAGTGTTTAATTTTTAAAGCAATTATAACATCTACCCCATAACTATCCTGTTCTTTATTTTTGTTTTCCTTTTGCTTAAGCAGGATGAACTTGGACCAGATAAGTCAGTGTTGGTGGGTTCTAGTGTGCCTAGTAACAGTCTCATTCTGAGCCTCACTAAATACCAATAATACTTTACCCTCATTGTGACAACCAAAAATGTCACCACACATTGCCAAAATGTCTGTCTCCACAGTGAGTCTTTAAAAAAAAAAAAAGGATCCAGGAAGTGATACTAGAAAGAGATGTTGGTACATGCAGATGTTGGCTCTCTTACAGCTATTGGAACAATCACAAACTCCTCAAAATGATTTTGGATTTTACCCATGACACAGGCGGTAACTAACAATTCTCACGCATCTCTTGAGATGGCAAGACAAAGCTATGCCAATTAGTTTCTTTTCTGTTGTTTTAGATCTTTCTGGTGAGTGACTTAGAGGTGTGGGTTCAATAAATTTGGGTGTTTCCAGAAAGCTCCTCACTTGCCTTTCTGAACGGATAGTGAAGAAGTCAAAACTTGCTACAATTAAAGCAATAGTAAGAGTCACTGCCCAAGGATGTCTGTGTGAGATGGACAAAACATGATCCCTCAACTTCATTTGGTTAGAGCTATGGGTAAGGAGTTATTCCATAGAGGAGGCATTATGAGGAAAAGGGTGCAGGAATCTAGAGTTCTGGGTACAGCCTGGACTGACCAGTATTGCATAACACTGCACAGGTATCTATCTAGCTTGTGGCCTTTTTCTCTGTGTAGTGAGTGGTTAGATCATACAAACTCTCCAGGACTTCTCTCTTCATTTGTTTTTGAGCCAGAGTCTACTTAGAGGACAAGAATAGACTGAAACTCAAAGTCTTCTTCCCCGAGCCTCCTAAACACTAGAATTATAGACATGCACCCAAAGCTTGACTCCTTCAATATATCTTTATGTCTATTTATCTATATATTGAGCCTGCCTGCCTACCTGTCTGTCCATCTGTCTATATCTCCATCCTTCTATCCATCCATCCACCCACCCATCTTTCTTTCTAAACGCCTCCATCTTGAACCCAGGACCCTGTGCAGCATCAGAAACAAAATCAGTATTTAGCAGTTGCTTCAAAGCTGTGCAGAGGCAACACTGGGAGATGGTGCAAAGTTTTCAAGAAGTGGAACCTGGAGAGAAGTTAGGTTATTGAGGGTCTGTTCTTGAAGGACCCTAGCCTATCCTGTCTCTCTGTTTCCTGGCTCCAAGTGGTGAACAGTTCTTGTAGTGCCTCACCACTGACCTGAAGTCAATGGACTGAAACTTCTGAAACTCTGCACCACAATGAGCCTTTTCTGCCTACAAGTTGATTTAGCTCAGGTATTTGCTACAGTAATGAAACCCGACTAACATACTGTTGATTAGTGATGTGGATTCTTTTCATACATACCTGCTGGGAACTAGTATATCTTCTTTGGGAAAATGTCTGTTCAAATACTTTGATCTTTTTTATTTTTTTTAATTTAAAATTTAATTTTTATTTTTTTGGTCAGGGCCTGGGCCCTGGACTTGGACACTTTTTTTTTTTTTTTTTTTGCTCAAGGCTAGTCCTCTGCCCCTTGGGCCACAGCACCACTTCTAGCTTTTTCTGTGTGTGTGGTACTGAGGAATCAAACCCAGGGCTTTGTGCATGCTAGACAAGCACTCTACCACTAGTTCACTCTCCCAGCCCATAAAAAATATAATTTTTTAAAATTTATTTTTGTTGGTCATGGGGCTTGAACTCGGGGCCTGGATGCTGTCCCTGAGCTCTTTTACTCAAGGATAACACTCTATCATTTTGACCCACAGCTCTACTTTTGGGTTTTGAGTGGTTAATTGGAAATAAGAGTCTCATAGGGACTTTTCTGCTTACTTTAAACCACAATCCTCAGATCGAAGCCTCCAGAGTAACTAAGATTATAGCATGAACCACCTGTACCCCGCTGGCATAAATAGCATTTTACTGTAGTACTTTCCAAAAACATGAGTTCATGTGAAAATATCCATGGTGGACAAAATGTCAGAGTTTTAAATGAAAACAGAATCAGTATATTGTAATTTTTTTTTTTTTGCCAGTCCTGGGCTTGAGCTCAGGGCCTGAGCACTGTCCTTGGACTTTCTCAAGGCTAGAGCTCTACCACTTGAGCCTCAGCCCACTTCTGGCTTTTTTCTATGTATGTGGTACCGAGGAATCGAACCTGGGTCTTCATGCATGCTAGGCAAGTACTTTAACTACTAGGCCAAACTCCCGGCCCAGTATATTGTAATTTTTGCTTCAACTCCCAATGTGGCTTGGCTTAGCTGGGAATGACAGCTCTGCACTACTGTGCCAAACCACGGGGCCTCTCACATGGGAAATAGGGCTTGCATACTTTTCCTTGAATTCTTACTTCTCTCGTCTCTGCCTCCTGAGTAGCTGGGATTACAATTAAGTATGACCTAGTCCAGATAAAGTCTAAACCCTTAACTACTGCAATATTTTGTCTCTTAGGACCTGCAAATCTCCTAAAAACTCACTTTTTAAAGAGGCCCTTTATGATTAGGATTTGAGTGGATAGATGAGTAACTATTATGCCATGATTGTAACTGCTCTGCGATATTACTATTATCATTAATTTGTCAACATAACTGGCTTGTTAGGCATTATCCTCTGAGCTAGTGTTTCTCAGTCTTTTAGATTGGCCAATATTTCAAGTAAGATTAGAAGGGTAAGGATCTGTGTATAATGCCTCATTTTCTTCTAAGGCAGGGCAAAGAAACTTACAAACCATCAAAAACTAAGATATAGCATTATTCCACAGAAGAAATACATTTGTGGCTAGTGGTAGAATACTTGCCTCACCTTTCATGACATCTTGGGTTCCAGCTCTAGCACCAAAAAAGAAAAGACTATTTTAAGTACCAGAAAGAATATAATTAGGCACACATTTAGCCTGAACGTCAGTCAGTTCTTCCTTGGGTTAGCCAGTTTTCTTTCACTGTGACAAAATACCTAAGAAAATTGGTTTCAGGGAGAAAAGATTTACTGTGGCTCACAATGTATTGTGGAAATGTGTGGTGGAGGAGACTGTTTACTTCATGACAACCAAGAAGCAAGGGGAAAAGAGAGCAAGAGAACATGGCCCCTTCAAGGGTATGCCTTCAGCGGCCTAACTTCCTTCTACCATGTGCCACCTAGCTACCACCTCCCTCTACAATTAGCCTTTTATACCTGCCTTTGGGAGACCAAGATACACACCATAACACATCCAGTAAGTATCGTCTGCTGATCTTACATTAGGTTAGCATTCCCACTGTGGACTGATATGTGGAAGCCATTTCCTCTTAGCATTATCATTTCCTTTTCCAGAAGTGCATGGTAATCCCTCGAAGTTGTGCCACTTCATATATTCTGGGAAGTGCCTTTTCCTGTCATAAACAATGAACATGGATGGAGATTATTATGCTATGGCCACAGGTTAGGAAAGAGAAGCCTAGAAAGAGAAAATGACCTGCTTACGACTATACAGCAAGCCCCGGAGGAACATAGCTATTTAACACAGACCCAGCATTTCCCAGCTATTCTATGTCTAGAAACATTCCTTGGAGTCCTCACTGGTGGGCACCAAAATCTTCTGTAATGATGAGGAGCCTCTAGCGGGTTATTCACTTTGGTATACTGGCACAAGTCCCTTCTGTACAGAATTGGGCCCAGCAACTGGCAGACTAAGGAGTTGGCAGCCATCCGAAGCCTTGGTGTGAAAGGTAAGAACATCTCACCTCTAATCCCAGTAGAAGGGTCTCTATTTTTTAAACCTAAACAGTGTTACACACATCCCTCCAGGGGCTTAAACTTGACACACTTGAAGGTGAGCAGGGACAGGTAGATAATCTCCTCCTGCATCTTGTTGCAGCTCCCTTGCTGGTGGAGACCAGTCCACCCTAATCCACAGCGAGGCTCAGCTCTTCCTGCTCCTGTTGGGAACCTGGAGGCAAGAAGTGAGAAAGGGCCTCTGGCCTGCAGCCAATTCATCCTCTCTCTCTCTCTTTTTATTTTTCTGAAGTGAGCTCTATAATATAAAAAGGGAGGTACACTTAAGAATGACTAGAATAATCCCTGTACAATTAGGGTTGGGGTGAGGAACTTTTGACACATGGCCAAGGAGGGGGATGGAGCAGGATGCCTAAGTTGTCTGGTGGTATGAGGATGCTGTCTTTTCAGCCATTTGTACTTCAAACAAGAGACAGGGACCTGTGGCACTGCCAGGGAAGGGGGGGGGTGTGAGGCTCATCCTTTCATCGCCCACATGTTTTGAGCCACTTCCTCAACTTGACTCTATGCTCTTCCCAGAGGACTTCAAGATCCCAGGGAGTCACATGCAAACCTCTCCCCCACCCCAGGGATGATGAAGGCAGGGCTTCTGTGGAAGCTCTTTCCTGAGAACTCCTTCAGCAGGTATGTGGATAGAGCCTGGGGCTGAAGCCAAATAGCTGGACTAGAAAGGGACCCAGGGAGGTGCTAAAGCCTCTACCCTTTCCTTTCTTCTGAGGCCATTGGGTTGGATTACAGAGACCATGGAACTCTGGAGTTGGAAGGAATCTTTGTGACATGCCATTTGAGCTAGAAGAAGCCTTAGTGAGGTGCAGGGCCTTGCCCAGGGCTCCCCAGCCAGTTAGTGCTGGAGTTAAAAGCAATAGCTGTAATTGACTGCTTATATGCTAGGCTGGAGAGACACATCTGTACCCGTGGTTCATTTAATCAGCCCAACAACTCTAGAAGAGGGGTGCCTCTACTTCCTCTATTTCAGAGATAAACCAATATTTAGAATAGTGAAGTAATTTACCAAGGGTGGGAGGGGTAGCAAAAGACAGGTGTGAGACTTAAACTGGAACTAAAGCCTGAGTTCATGGACTCTATTGAGACACCGGATGATCTGGATAGAATTTGGTGTATAGTAGATCTCTAATCTATCATTTTACTTTCCATACTTTGACTTATCCACAATCATAGTCTGAAAATATTAAGTGAAAAATTTCATTCATAAAGAATGTGTATGTTTTAAATCACATGCCATTCTGAGTAGTGTGATAAAATCTCACACTGTTCTCCTTTGTTCCACATTGCAAGTGCTACACACTGGCTTGTCATTTAGTTGGGGTCTCAGTTACTAAATCAATTGTTGTGGTATTATAGTGATTTTTGTTAGTAATGCTTACTTGATATAATTATGGCCCCCCAAATATAACAGTAGAGCAAACCCAATATTCTAGAAATAAACTGTAAGCAGCCAGGTGCCCGTGGTTCACACCTGTAATCCTAGCTACTCAGGGACCTGAGATCTGAGGATTAAAATGAGCCTGGACACTAAAGTCCCTGAGTCTCAACTCCAGTTAACCAGCAGAAAACTGGAAGTGAGGATGCTATGGCTCAAGTGGTAGAGTACTAGCCTTGAGCTGAAGAGCTCAGGGACAGTGCCCAGGCCCAGAGTTCAGAGAGAGAGAGAAAGAGAGAGAGAGAGAGAGAGGGGGAGAGAGAGAGAGAGAGAGAGAGAGAGAGAGAGAGAGAGAGAGAGAGAGAGAGAGAGAGAGAGAGAGAGAAACATCCCCTGAGATTGCTAAGATCTATAGTAGAATAAGTTGTTTTGATAAACGACATTTATATAGCTTTTACTATAGTATGTACTTTTTCTGTTTTGTTATTCATTATTGTCTTAACCCTTTACTATGTCTCATTTACAAATGAGACTTCATCGTAGCTATGCATAGGGAGGAAAAATGTATATACAAGCTTCAGTATCATCTGTGGTTTCAGACCTCCACTGGGGACCTTGGAATGTATCCTCCCATAGGTGAAAGGGGATTCTGTATTCCACCCTTTTGCTAGTGGTTGTTCACATGTCATGTTATTTATTGAAGAGTTTGGTGGAATGGGATCAGGAAGTCTTAGGTCCCTGTCTCTTGTTTGGCTTACCATGTGACTTTACACAGCATCTTCTTTCCCTCTCTGGCCTAGTCACTTCCTCCTGGGGCATGAGATGAAAAATGCATTCTGTACCCCCACAGCGGGGTAGCCATGAAGCCCTCAGAGGGAGAAAGGGAGATTCCAGGTTATGGCCTGTGAGTCTGGCCTCCCAAGAGGCTGGGCCCACTTGAAGTCTCCCTCCTTTGTTTGACTTGACTGTTTGAGCCTTGTTTAGTCTGCAGAGTAGGCAGCTTATCATGCTGCTTTTGTCTAGGCCATTAGTGCACACATAATCCCTGGGGGCTTACAGCTGGCTTCTTTCTCTAGGAATCTGGGGAGGGCCACAGAGGAAGCTCTCAGGAGCAGCCTCCCTTGAGAACCTCTGGTCTTCAGTGCTGGCTGTGTGACCTTGGGCCAGTCCCTCCCCATCTCATAGCATGAGTCCACCCATCTGTGCACAGAGAGAACTGGTTCAGATACCCTGGAAGGGCTCTAAAGTCCATGACGAGCAGAAGCAGATGCTAGCCTCGATTCCTATCTCTGGGACATCCCTTTCTTCTCTCCCATCCCCCCAACCCAATTCTGAAGCAACTTGTAGTGTCTGCCAGGTTTTCATAGATCCCTTCTCTGCCCTGAGCCAGGAACCAGTCCTCCTCTCCTTTAACCTCTGGCTTGTAAATTAGTACTAAGGATACCTAGGAACTCATCCTGCTGCTCTGAGGCTTAACAAATCAGTGGCTATTAAAGGAAGGCGGAGCCAAGTGCTCTGTTCCCATTGAAGACATTTGCCCCCTTCAGATTCCCCCCTGCTACGATACAAGGGGGAAGTCCTGACTTCCAGGCAGCTCTGTTACATAAGCTGAGCAGCCAAGGCCAAGAAAGGAGGAGGTGAGACCCAAGATGGAGCCATCTTGCAGTGAGATGGGGAGTTTAAGCTCTAGCTTATGTCCATGCTTCCCCCATGTCCAGTGGTTGGGATCTAAGACTAGGGAGGCACCTATGCTATGATGGAGGTTGTACTGCAAGGTTCTAGCACATGAGCCCTGAGCCACAGAGTCCATAGTTTTCAGAGAATATGGACTTCAGTCTGTAAGATTTGGCATTTGGCAGGCACAGATGGCAATCTGAGTTTCCTGATGACTTTGGGAATATCATCCTGTTCCCTGCCTGCTTGCTCACCTTCAAATGGGATAATTACCTTCCTCAAAAGTTGCTGCAAAAGCAGACACTGGTATCTCATGCTTGAAATCATAGCTATCCAGGAGACTGAGATCTGAGGATCTCAGCCAAGGCAGGAAAGTCTATGGGACCTTTAACTCCAATTAACCACCAATAAGCTGTAAGGCGAGCTATGGCTATGGCAGTAGTAAGGCTCCAATCCAGATTGAAACGGCTAAGGGCAGCATCTAAACCCAATTCCAGCATGCATGAATGCACATGCGCACAGTTTCTGTGAAGTGTGGCCTAACCTAGGAATTGGGGATTTGCTAAACATTATGCCATTGTTATATTGTTTTGTGGTTTGGTGCTGGGGTTTGTAGGATATACTTTTCTTGTCATTGTGACCAAACACCTAATAGAAAACAACTTATGAGTGAAAGATTTGTATGCCAGGCACTGGTGGCTCATGCCCACAATCCTAGGTACTCAGGAGGCTGAGATCTGCCCCCAGGCCCTTCTTTCAAGCTGAAGAATAGAAGAAGAAGAAGAAGAAGAAGGAGAAGGAGAAGGAGAAGGAGAAGGAGAAGGAGAAGGAGAAGGAGAAGAAGGAGAGGAGGAGGAGGGGGAGGAAGAGGAGGGGGAGGAGGAGGAGGGGGAGGGGGAGAAGAGGGGGGAGGGGGAGAAAAGGGGGAGGGGAGGCAGAGGGGGAGGAGGAGAAGAGGGGGAGGAAGAGAAGAGGTAGAGGAGGAGGAAGAAGAAGAAGGTTCAGTCTATGGGTGCTTTGCCCTTTTTGCTTGGGCAGAACATCCTGGTGGGAGGAGTAGGTGGAGGAGAATATTCACCTCGTGCAGACAGGAAGCAGAGTGAAGACAGGAAGCAGCCAGGTCAAGATACATCTCCAGTGACCTACTTGCTCAGGTAGGCCCCACCTTGCAAAGTCACCAATACTATCCAGGAGTCCATTTAAACCCTGAGTCCATCAGTCCATCATATCAGATTGCAGGTTAAGTTAGATGATTCCTTAGTGAAGGATGACAGGGATGGCAGTGGAGGAAAACAAAGGGCCTCAAATAGGGTCTGATCCAGGTTCTGACTTTGCCGACTGAGTGGCCTTCAACCCTCTGGACTCTTGAAGACACACTGAACGTGAAGATTCCACTTATCGCACCATGGAAACCATCTTATCCCTTGACTTTCTATTTTGTGACTTGGTGTTTGTCTATTATTTGCAGCCCAAAGCATCCTAACTTACATAGAAGTTGAGGTAAATTGCCCAGGACCTTTTCAGTTTTAAAAAATATCAATTCAACTCTAGAAGGCTTATGCAAGAAAGGGGACACATAAGATGAATCACTGTGTAGGCTGGAAATCTGTGCAGATAATGTGCCTTTGAGAAAGTCTTTTCCTTTTAGTAGTCTAGAGTCTATATTGTCTTTGAGGATTACTGCTTTGCTTAGGAAGACTAGTGCATACATGTGTGTTCCGGACATTACCATTTGGAAGTGTATGGGATGAATAAGTAGGCATTTTTTCTTTTTGTGCGTGCGTGCGTGTGTGTGTGTGTGTGTGTGTGTGTGTGTGTGTGTGTGTGTGTATGTGTATGTGTAGATGTGTACCAATCCTGGAGCTTGACCTCAGGGCCTAGGCGCTGTCCCTGAGCTTCTTTTGCTGAAGGTTAGCACTCTACCATTTGAGCCACAGCTGTTCTTCTAGCTTTTTGGTAGTTCATTGGAAATAAGAGGCTCACAGACTTTCCTGCCCGACCTGGCCTTGAACCATGATCCTCAAATCTCAGCCTCCTGAGTAGCTAGGATTACAGGTGTGAGGTATCAACACCCGTCTGGCATTTTTGTTTCATTTTGGTAGAGACACATTGAAGAAAACTGTGCTTTGGGCACCCATACCCACCTCATAACCAGAAAGATGACTGTGTGATCATTTTTGAGAAGATTATCATGTGTCCATTTCCTGACTTTCGGAATGACCCCTGTAAGAAGAGGGTGGGTATTTCTTTGTTTTCAATTCTTGGAAGGGTGTGTTTGTAATCCAGTTTGAGGCGCACAATTCCCTGCTGTTGTCCCTGCCTATCAGCAGTAATGGATAGACTTACACACCCTCATTGGGTAGGTTGTAGGGTTCTGAGGGTACACAGACTGGCAGGGTTATCTTCTCAACTGCTTTTGCATGGTGGGATCTTGCATTGGTAGCTGCCTATGGTTGATGACTAAAGCAAAGCAAATGGAAATATACAGTGGATCTAGGTGTACTGGACTGTTATGGCCTTCTATGATCAATTTTTCCACATCCTCAAGCTCCTAAGTATTTCTCATTTACGCTCCAAGGTGAAGGTTAGGGTAGATTTTCATGAGGAGAAATGGGCCACTCAGCAGCTCTTTAGCCTTCTCAGGCCCTCCCACCGCCACCTCCTGGGAAAGAGCCCCACTTCCCTCACGAGGTCTGATTAGGGCCCAAGGGGTCTGCAGTGTGAAGTACACATCTCCACAAGGAGGGATGATATCTGCTACGACCTCTTGTGTGGTAGGAGACTTTGGGATTTAACATAGCTGTTCAGAAATAAAGCTATTTAAGTGGTAAGCATTATATTTTGATCTACAAACTTGTATGTCTAAAACCCCCTTATAGACACCATCAAGCAAAACCCAACAGGTTTTGCGATTTATTTTCTTGAAAAATCGACTAAAACCAGTTGTGGATTCTGCTTTACCCTGCCCACTAAGGCCACCTGCTTGAAAGTTTTCTGGGGCACAAGAGGAAGAGGCTTCTCCTTAAACCCCTGCCTCTGTCTGGCATTCAAGGCTCTAAGTGTCTTTTCAGCCTTAGCTCCATCTATATACTACATTTAAAAAAATTATCGTACATTAGTTATACAGGAGAGATTTTCTTTGTTACATTTCCATACATGTTTACAATGTATTCCAGTCAGTCCCGCCCCTGCATCACACTCCCTCTTCCCCTTACCCCTTCCCAAAACAATTCCAACAGTTCTCATAGTTTTATTAAAGGCAGTTTAGTCTTCACTCAGCAATGCACAATAATCACCCTTCTTTCCACCCTCACTATCTGCCTCTTTGTTGTCTTCCCCATCCCAACCTCACCTCTACATGTTTCAAGTTAGTCAGGCTTTTAAAACCAGTGCAAATGGCATCTAAACTACAGAGCCTTGCCAGAGAATGGATGGAAGTCATCAGAGGTATAGGCTCAAATTTCAGCTCCACCACTAACAACTATGTGGCTTCAGAGAAGTAACTTAATCTCGGTGAACTTCACTTTCCGTGTCTGAAAGGTGGAGGTAAGAATTCCCACAACATTGCGTGGCCAAGAGGAGTAGGTACCATAGGTAAAGTGCCTGGAACAGTTTCTCTCCAACAAACCTTCCCTCTCTGCCCCTTTCAAGGAGAGTGGTCCATTCACAGACCACTTTGGCCACAATCCAGAGGGGCTCCTTTCATACTCTGCCCTACTCTGGATCCTTGTCCTTACAATATCAGTCACTTAGTCTGGTGTACAACTAGATGATTTGGTTTGTTTATTTTCTGCCTTACTGTACTAGAAAGGGTCAGATCTTTCCCTGATGATGTGTTCTGTTTTCTCCCATTCCTTGGCTGTTTGGGTTGTTGTTTGTGTTAGGGTCTTGCTATGTAGAACAGGCTCTCCTAGTACTTGTGATCCTCTTACCTCAGCTTCCTATATCCTGAGATGACAGATTTTCCTCTACGAGTAAGGACAGAAGATTTTATCTGGATGGTTTTCTGAGGAATCCTCCAGTGCCCAGAGCAGCACTCAGAACTTCTTTAGTAGGAAAGAAGGAAGGAAGGGAAAGAAGGAGTGAGAGTGGGAAGGAAGGAAGGAAGGCAGGCAGGCGAGGCGGGCAGGCAGGCTCTCTGACTGCTCTTGAGTCAGAGTCCCATGAGCCATGGAGAGCTGTTCCAGGTGCCTCCTCACCCCTGGCTCTAACCTAGCCCCTACCTTACTTCTGTGTGAATTTCCATGAGCTTTGCGCTAACCTCAGCTTGATGGCTACACTCAGTTCCCCTGATCTCTAAACCTGCTGCTGAATCAGAGGGTAATGAGGCCACACAAATATTTAAGCGCTCACCTCTCAAGGTCCCTCAGGATAAGGTTAATTCTCTACAGATGTCACAGGGTCCCTGCCTTACTCTTCAACCTTACGCAGCACCTACTTACTCCCACTGCTCCAATTGTCTTTCTCCCCCACCTTCTCTTTCTCCTCATTCTCTCGTCCTCCTCTTCCTCCTCCTCCTCCTCCTCCTCCTCTTCTTCCTCCTCCTCCTTCTTGTTCTGCAAGACTTGAACTTGCTCTAACCCTATCCAAAAGCCTTCCTGTCTTTCCCTGATGGTGTGTTCTGTTTTCTCCTATTGAACATTCTGGTTGTTTTCTGAGGCAGGCTCTTGCGATGCAGAAGAGGCTATCCTAGTGCTCGTGATCCTCTTATCTCAGCCTCCTGTGTGCTGAGGAGTACAGATGTGTGCTTCAAGCCTGGAGTATTAATGCACCTGACTCTAGACTCCAGAATATTCCCTTACCTGATACTTACCTGGCCAACTCCTAGCCAGCATTCAATTTTATCTCAAGTACCACTATCTCTGGAAGGTTTTGCTTAATTCATACTTTCATGGGGTTTTGGTCGTCTTCTGTGGTGAGAGTTGTTATGCTTGTAAATATTCCTCAGTGCTGGTCCCCCTTACTAGACTATGAGTCCACGAGTGAAGGCTCCAGGCCTGTCCTGCTCACCTCTGCACATCTGGAGCCTGACACAATGTTTAGCAGAGCAGGCTCAATAAATCATTGCTGAGCAAAGGAGGGAAGAGGAAAAAGGAAGCCAAGGAAGCAAGTGCAGAAAGAACATAAGCTCTGGAGTTCAAATGACCTGGTTCCATTCTAACCAGTGTCACTTACAAACTATTGCCTCCTCTCTCTGAGCCTCTAGTTACCATCTCTAAAAGATTAGCGGATGGTAGCACAGCCATAACAAGGCTGTTGGAATAATTGCATATGACACTTGGTACTTAGAACGGTCTAGATAAATGGCATCTACATTAAGGATGACATGAAATACTAGTCTTTATCTCTTCCCATTCGATCTGCAAAGTACTTCCAAGATCATTGTCTTACTTCATTTTAGAGTAGCTATTTGAGGAAGGGAACTGAGAGTGGAGAGATTAAACAACTTGACCAGCATTGTAGACTAAGTTGAGACTAAACCATTCAACACAATTCTCAGGGCCCTGCCATACTCTGCTTTGTATTTTAACTACTTGGGCACATCCCTGATTCAATGCACAAACCCCCAAATCCTGGTGCAGTTACTAGGAAATGTTGGTTGAATTGAAAAATCATTAAGTACATGATTTTGTCTACAACTTTCTCAGGTCCCCCAGTTCTTTCTGGTTGCCCCATCTGGTGAGATCCTCTGACTGCTTCCCATGGGTTCCTTTTGGCAGGGCCAAAGGTCGACTCCAGAGAGGCAGGGGCCCGTGAGGAAGTAGCCGTGGGCATCACTAGAGCGTGTTTCTGGCTCCATTGAGAGACAATTCGAGTGTGTCCTGGAGCCCTGGCCACCTCTTCTTTTCCCAGTCCCTTCTTGAGTGTCCACTGACCTGTAACAATGGCTCAGGAACAGGGCTAGAGAACAACTTGTGTTTCCAGGCACAAACCTGGACACCTGGCCCCACCCGGCAGCTCTGGGCTTGATTGTCATCTCTCAACTCCTGGACAGCAACCGGGCAGCCGGGCTCAAATTCCAAGGACCTATCCTGGTCCTTGAGCCTTTGGGCAGGCAGAACATGGACTGAAGACTCTTCTTATAGTCACTCTGGGGGAATTTGGATAGATCAGGGGATCTGAGGACCTAAAATAGTTCTCTCACGTTGCCAATCCCAGTTACTCTTTGCCTTTTAACTACTTTTCCTTTGAGTCCAAGACAAGTAATAGAATAGGAAGAGCTCAATGGAAGGGTAGGAAAACCTGAGGTTTTGTCCCAATTCATTTTCCCACTGTGGTGGGCCCTGACCCAACTGCTTTTCATTGGGAGAAGCCCTCCTGAGGTTGAAAGAAGCGTTTCTGGAAGACCAGCTGAAGGATGCCTCTTGTTTCCAGCCCATTAGTAAAGAAAAACTGGATTCTGAGTCAAAAGAATCCTACAGTCTTGACAAGGACCCTGACCTACCAGTCTCTGGTTTCTTACTTATGTAACATAAATCACATATACTTTTCTACCATTACCTAGGCTTTTGGGAGCTCTGCTGATTTCACAAATGTCCAAGTGTCCAGGAAAAGTATGGGGAGACGATCATGGTCCAAATTTCAATCATTTAAACTCTGAATCACTAACACTTATTAAGCACTGACCATGTAAATACTAGCCCCCATTGAATGCTGAGATATAGTACAATCTTATTGTATATTATCTTAGCTGTCTGGGCCTTTAGCTCTCTATGAATCCAAAATCAGATTCTTATCATCACCAAGGAGATGTCAAGCTAGAATATGTTTCTAGAAGGCCAAGGATGTGTTAGAAGAATGTGCAACAAGACAGGGGCAGAAAATGAAGCATCACTAAGAGTTGGCTGGATGCCAGGTGCCGGGGTGCCAGTGTACATTCGATTCCTCCAGCCGAGATAACACCCAAGAACCAGCAGCAGCTACAGCCCCATACTGAGGGGAAAATGAGGCTCAACCAGGGAAAGCAGAGAGTCAGCTCATACCCTGTAATACAGCCAGCAATGATGCTGTGGTAGTTTTACTGACTTACTCTTCTTCCTATCTTTTATTCTTTCACCCTTTTCATGCTCTCATCCGGGCAGGGGATGAGGAGGTATGATATATTTTTTTAATCTCAGTTCTTTTCTGCTTCCTTCTCTTTGGGCTCCTCGGGCTTTCACTCTTTCCTCTTTTTGTAAGGAGACATGTCAGAGGGGATCAAATCAAGCTGGGTGGAGGCTCCGTGAGACTGCCTGGCATGAGCAAGTGAGGGAGTGGACGCTGTTTGCTGGAGCCTGGCAGGAAAAGGGGTGGACAGGGGCTGACTTTTGCCCAACCCTCAACAGTATCACTTTACACTTCTCAAGCTCTTTGCTAGCTTAATGGGAGATTCATACAATGGCATGGTACTTCGGTCTTGAAGCAGAAAGATTTTTGTGGTGAGGAAAGCTCTGTGTGTATGCACATGACCAGTCCCTGCCAGGAAAGGGGGAAGGGGTATGGTAGGAAATTCACTAGACTCGGATGAGTCGTGGGGTCTCTGTAGTTCCTTTGTCTCATCTGTAGATGTAGAAATGTGTAGAATTATCCAGTTCCATGGATAAAGACTTACTTCCATGGCATAAAGAAAGTGTCCCATAAACTTTGGCTGTTATCTGTAAGAGGGATGAAAGTTTCACATGGCTGACATCATATGGGGAAAGTGTAGCGATCACAACTCTCCTTAAACAGCATAGTCCTCTTACACAGAAAGAGCAAGAGACAATTACCGTTTATATTGCTCAAGCCTCAACTTTATTTGGAGATCAAGAGATTAAAATGACCTCTGTGAAAGGATTGTCAGGAAACTTTGTGCTGTGAATCACTCATTCATATTCTGTTGATGTTTGAAGACCTACAGCTCCAGGGTCACAAGTGATGATCATGATGATGCTAATAAACACTCACTGAGCCCTCATCTGTGCCAACATTTCCTCATTTAATTGCCAGGTCATCCGTAAACCATGGCCATTACCACAGCTTTCATTTCCACACAAGGAAGCTGGGGCATGATAAATAAAATACGCAACTGGCTGTATCAGTCTTGGCAGGAAGCAGAATACATACAGATGGCTCAAATGGAGACTGTAGTGAAAGGCATTCTGCCAGAGGAGTAACAGGGCATTCAAACAGGGGTGTTAAGAGAGTTAAAGGTTCAATGTCGTGGAAAGGAGCAGAGGTGGCATGGATGCCCGGTACCAGGGAGGACTGAGTTCTGGGAAGGGAAGCCTAATTGTAGTAGCCATGGTCTTGGAGAGGTGGAGCTACTTCCAAACAGGCAGGAGTACACAGTGATCCAGGGCCTCACCCCCTGACCTCTTGTCAATGCCTTTTAATAGCCAATCATCTGGAAGCATGCAGGTGAGGGCTCCTAGGAGAGGGAGTCAGCAGGGTCATTCCCTCAGGACACAGAGTAGGACAGAAAAGGTCAGAGATAGCGCTGGGGGACTACTAAGTGGTGCAGATAGAAAATCACCAGGACATTTGCCTGCAGTCATTCTTTAGTCAGATGCAAAGCTTACTCCAAATGTGGATCAAATCCTAGTCGGTCACTGAAGGAAGGGGAAGCCAGTGAGCAACTCCCCCCTGCTCTAATCAAAGAGGGCTTGAGCTACTTCTTTTCTTACTATTTGTTGCTATCTGGAAAGACAGACCTGGACTCTGAGAATCTGGGTCTCTGGCTGCGAGTTTGGCCTAGTGGTAGAATGCTTGCCTAGCATGTATGAAGACTCTGGTTTGATTCCTCAGTACCACATATACAGAAAAAAAAAAAGCTGGAAATGGTGCTGTGGCTCAAGTGGTAGAGCTCTAGCCTTGAGAAAGCCCAAGGACAGTGCTCAGGCCCTGAGTTCAAGTCCCAGGATTGGCAAAAGAAAAAAAAAGTCTGGATCTCAGTGCAAAACCTTCCTTCCATTCTTATTTCTGTTTTGTTTTTGTTTGTTTTGCCAGTCCCAGGCTTGAACTCAGGGCTTGAGCACTGTTCTTGGGTTTTCTCAAGGCTAGAGCTCTACTGCTTGAGCCACAGCACCATTTCCGGCTTTTTCTATGTATATGGTACCAAGGAATCGAACCTGGGTCTTCGTAATGCTAGGCAAGCACTCTACTACTAGGCCAAACTCCTGGCCCCCTTCCTTCCATTCTTGAATGGTGGGAAATTATTCCAGCTTAAAATCATAGTGATGAATAGATAAATAAGCTATGGTATGCCTGTATAATAGAATATCACGCAGCATAGAAAGATAGGAGGACACCTTAAACAAATATTACAAAGAGAAGGAAGTGACCATGAAAGGACTGCATGTTGTGTGTTTCCACATATGTAAAACTCCGTACAAGGCAAAAATGTAGATACAGTAAAAAGATCAGTGGTTTGGAGGAAGGGAAAATGTATAATAAATGAAACGAGAATTTTTAGGGCAGTCAAACTATCATAGATTTCTACAGCATAAAGTGGACCCTAGGGCTGGGCTCAGTGGTCGAACACTTGCTCTAGACGTTGGGTTTATCCTGAGTCACAAGAAAGTTCTAAATGCTGAGTTTCATTAATGTATCAACATTGGTTTGTCATTTCAAACAAACGTGTCTCATTAATGTGAGTTGCCAATAATAAAGGAAACATGGGGTGGTGTAGGAATAGGAGACATGGGCTTTTGTATTCTTACTGCTCAATTTTTCTATAAACCTAAACTATGTTAAAATATAAGGTTTTGGCCGGGAGTTTGGCCTAGTGATAGAGTGCTTGCCTAGTATGCACAAAGACCTGGGTTTGACTCCTTGATGCCACATACATAGAAAAAGCTGGAAGTGGTACTATGGCTCAAGTGGTAGAGCTCTAGCCTTGAGAAAGCCCAAGGACAGTGTTCAGGCCCTGAGTTCAAGCCCCAGGACTGGCAAAATAATAATAATTATATATATATGTGTATATATAAAGTTTTTTCTTTTGTTAAACATACTGAAAATGCAAATGAATTCTGCTACTTTTTGGGACTGCTGTTCTAATCTAACCCCCTTATTTTTACTTATTTTAGGGAAACTGAGGATCAGAGAAAGCTGGGCCACTGCCATTTTCAAACACGGTGAGAACCAAGCTTTCCCTTTCCAGGAGTTGCCTGCTGCTTGTGGAAGGAGAAATAGCAGGGGCAAAGGCTAGTGCTCCTGTGCTCCAGCCAGGCAGCTGCACTCAAATGCCCCCGGTGGTTGAGAGAGCCCCCAAGAGCCCACATGCTTCTCTGTCTGAGTTTGTTTAGGCAGAGACCAAGTGCCCCCCACCACGGCTCAGCCTCACTGAGTCAGATGCAGAAAGGAGTGGATACTTGTAGGTGCTTCAGACGAGGACAGGGCAGAGAAGGCAGGGGCTGCCACTGAGACAGGTCCGGAATCCAGATTGTGGGGAGGGGGCAGAGATGTTATGATCCTATCAGCCCTTAAAGGGGTGCTCAGATGATTCTCTGAGCCCTGTCTTATCTTGTCTGCTTCCCTCCTCCTCACAGGGCTAGGAGGCAGGTAGAACAGGGCTTTTTACAGATGAGTAGACTGAGAGCAAGGGACGCTGGGAGTATGCTTTACTTCAGCGCAGCCAGTGAGTGGCACAGTGGGGTTTGCATAAAGACCTTGTTTTACTATCAGAAATGACACCTGGTGAAAGACAAAGAGGACTGTTTGCAAAACTTATACTCCTGGGAGTACAGTTACCAGCTGAAGTGACTTTGTATGGATTTGAGGGTTGAGCAAAGAAGTAAACAGTGTGCAGGACCACAGCCAGGTTTCTCACTTTCAGGGAAGAAAGAAATGAGCATGCATGGGGAAAGACTCAAGGGACCCTGTATGCTGGGTCAGATTGGAAATCAGCATATGAACGCGTGTTTATTTTAATATGTACATAGGTACATAAGAACGATAGATATGTGTGTACCTGAGTTAACATGCACACATGTGCATATTTAATAACATGTAATATATGTGTATAGATATATATGAGTTAGCATACAAACATGTGCATATCTAATCATGTTATATATGTGTAGATACAGGTTGAGTATTGGATAAAAGACTTATGTCTAGAAGTGTTTCAGATTGTAGAGTTTTGTTTTGTTTTAAAATAGTGTCAAAAGACTTCTAACAATTAGTCAGGTGTGGTGGCTCACACCTGTAATTCTTGCTACTCAGGAGGCTGAGATGTGAGGGTCGTTGTACAAAGCCAGCCCGGGCACTAAAGAATGTGAGACCCCAATTAATCACTAAAAAACAGGGAGTCGGGCTGTGGCTCAAGGGGTAGGGCCGTAACCTCTAGCTGAAGAGCTCAGGGACAGCGTCCAGGCCTAGGGGTAGGGCAGTAGCCTTGATCTGAAGAGCTCAAAGATTGCATCCAGGCCCAGAGTTCAAGTCCCATTGTCCACACACAAAAAAAATAATAATAATTGGGGGCTGGGAGTGTGGCCTAGTGGTAGAGTGCTTGTCTAGCATGCACCAAGACTCAGACTCGATTCCTCTGAACCACATACACAGAAAAAAGCAGAAGTGGTACTGTGACTCAAGTGGAACAGCTCTAGCCTTGAGAAAGCCCAAGGACAGTACTCAGGCCCTGTGCTCAAGCCCAGGACTGGTTAAAGAAAAGGAAAGAAAGAAAGAAAGAAAAAGAAAGAAAGAACGAACTTGCAGACTTTACCAACAAAACATCCCTAATACAAAAATCCCAGACCTGAAACTTTTGTTTTTTGTACTCATGAAGTTTTGAAGCATTTCAGACGTTTGGACTTTAAGATATATGTATCTCCTTTCTGTGTCCACTGAGGAGATATAGAAGCAGCAACACGTGAAAAGCAATTAGCACACCCGGGAGCCAGATCATGGTTCCTAAATGTCATTTTCCATAAAAGGAATCAGGGCTCCTTGGAGAAGTGGTTGATTCTAGGATTGGATCAAGGAAAATGAAGATCTTAAAAAACCTAAAGAAAGGCCATCATGGTGATTCACCCCTGTAAGCTGCCAAATATTCACAAGTCTGAAATTGGGACGATTATGGATTGTGCCAAACTTTGATCATGGGCAAAAAATTTGAGAGATCCCATTTCACTCAATTGGATCTGGGCATGGTTGTACACACCTAGCATCTCAACTACATAGGAAGCACAAATGGAAGGATCATGCTGCAGGCCAGCTTGGGGAAAAGTGGGCCCTACTCAAAACAAACAAGCAAAAAAGAAAAACAGAAACAACAAACAAACCCAAAGGGAAAAATGACTGGAGAAATGGTTGAAGTGGTAGAGCACTTGCCTAGTTAGTGTGAGGCCCTGAGTTCAAACTATTAAAAAGAAAATAATCCTTAAAGGAGTGACAGAAAGTGAAGAAACCTGGCCCAGGAGTTTAGCCTAGTGGTAGAGTGCTTGCCTAGCATGCATGAAGACCCAGGTTCGATTCCTCACATACCACATACATAGAAAAAATCCAGAAGTGGTGCTGAGGCTCAAGCAGTAGAGCTCTAGCCTTGAGAAAGCCCTGGGACAGTGCCCAGACCCTGAGCTCAAGCTCCAGGACTGGCAAATAAATAAATATATAATTAAAAAAAAAGAAAGTGAAGAAACCTTTCTAAAACCATAAATATGGGATATCTTAAAAGGACAGAACAGGAAACCTGAAAGCAATCTTGGTGGTTCAAATTGAGCAACAGAGTAAATGAATGGAATTGTAACCCTAAGAGTAAAACAAATACCCTGAGTTCATATTGATAGTAAACAGGAAAGCAGGAGTAACTCTTCATTAGAGTAGAATTTCAAATCAAATGAATATGGAGGAAATGAGTTACAAGTGCATGAGCCACTGATGATTATGATAAAAATTGGTGGGAAAAACTTTAAGCAGAAATAAAATCTTGGTATAGCCTCAGAGGAACTCCCTATCAAAAAATTCACTGTAGGGCCCAGAGTTTGGCCTAGTGGTAGAGTGCTTATGTAGCATGCACGAAGACCCAGGTTTGATTTCTTGGCATCACATACATAGAAAAAAAAAAGCTGGAAGTGGTGCTGAAGCTCAAGTGGCCTTGAGAAAGCCCACGGACAGTGCTCAGGCCCTGAGTTCAAGCCCAAGACTAGAAAAAAAAATTCACTGTAGTGATTTAACAAGCCCTGAACAGTTCAATATTTTTCTCTCTGAGGGATGGAGCTTAATTCCCCTGTCCTTGACCCTGGCATGGACTGTAGGTGAGTATTGTATATAAAGGGAAGCATCATACTTTAGAGTTGGAGAGGTCTACCAGACTCTATCTTAACCAAGTTAGCAAACTAACGTCATCCACATCACACCACCAGTACAGCAATATGAAGGGAGCTCTTGTTGTAGTCTTTCCTTGAATCATCGGCTCTGTCAAGTCATGAGAAAGCATTAGACAAACTCAAGTTGAGGACATTCTACATAATTCCTGAGCAGGCCTCTTCAAAAGTGTCAAGGTCACAAGCAGAAAGAAAGATGAAAATTTGTCACAAATTGGAGGAGCATCAGGGACAGGACAACTAAGTGGACTGTGGCACTGTTGATTTTGGAACTAGATAAAGGACATCAGGGTAGAGTTGGGAATGTGGCTTAGTGGTAGAGTGCTTGCCTAGCATGCATGAAACCCTGGGTTCAATTCCTTAGTACCACATATACAGAAAAAGCCATAAGTGGTGCTGTGACTCAAGTGGTAGAGTGCTAGCCTTGAGCCAAAGAAGCTCAGGCCCCAAGTTCAAGTTCAAGCCCCAGGAGTAGGTTGGGGGGGGTAAACAAGTGATCTGAGTGAAATCTATGGTATAACTCCTATTATCATGCCAGTGTTTGTTTCTTTGCTAGCATTACTCTGAGGTTATATAATATGTAAGAAGCAAGGTGAAGGACATATATGGAAAGTCTCTGTTATGGCTTTTGCAATTCAAATACTTTCCAAGTACAAACTTTTAAATTATTATTATTATTATTATTTTGTGTGTGTGTGTGTGTGTGTGTGTTTGTGTGAGTGTGTGTGTGTGTCATGGGGCTTGACCTCTGGGCCTGGTCACTGTCCCTGACAGCTCAAGGCTACCTCCCTACCCCTGGGCCTGAGTGCTGTTCCTGAGCTCTTCAGCTCCAGGCTACTGCCCTACCCTTGAGCCAAGCCACACTTCCCATTTTCTAGTGGTTAATTGGAGATAAGAGTCTCACAGTCTTTAGTGCCAGGGCTGGCTTTGAACCTTGATCCTCAGATTTTAGCCTCCTGAATAGCTAGGATTACAGGTATGAGCCACCAAGCCTGGCAAATTTTAAAATTATTTATTATATTTTATTTATTTATTTTTGCTGGTCCTGGGACCTGAACTCTGGGCTTGGTTGCCATCCCTAGGCTTTTGTGCTCAAAGCTAAGTGCTTTATCACTTCAGCCACATTTGAGCTCCATTTCTAGCTTTTTTGGGTGCTTAATTAAAGATAAAAATCTTAGAGACTTTTCTGCTTAGGCTGGTTTTAAACCACAGCCCTCAAATCTCAGCCTCCTGAGTAGCTAGGATTATAGGCATGAGCTACCTGTACCCAGTGAAAGTACAATTTTTTTTTTTCCAATCCCAGACTTCAACTCAGGGTCTGAGCACTATCTTTGGTCTTTCTCAAGGCTAGAGCTGTTCCACTTGAGTCACAATAACACTTCTAGCTTTTTCTGTGTATGTGGTGCTGAGGAATTGAACCGGGGTCTTTGTGCATGCTAGGCAAGCACTCTTACCACTAGGCCAAACTCCTGTCCCCAAAAGTACAATTTTTAAAATAAAAATTGTATTTGTTATGTAATTCTAACCCCTTTGTACATCACCTTTATAGTAACAATTTAAATTTGTTTAAATGTTATTTGAGGGCTGGGAATGTGGTTTAGTGGTAGAGTGCTTGTCTAGCACGCATAAATCTCTGGGTTCAATTGCTCAGTACCACATAAACAGAAAAAGCCAGAAATGGTGCTGCTCAAGTGGTGGAGTGCTTACCTTGAGCAAAAGAAACTCAGGGACAGTGCCCAGGCCTTGAGTTCAAGCCCCAGGACTGGTAAAAAACCAAAAAAACCCACCAAAAAAAAAAACCCAAAAATGTATTTGAGTTAGCTACCCATGGCTCCCACCTATAATCCTAGCTACTCAACAGACAGAGGTCTGCGAATCATGGTTTGAAGCCAGCTTAAGTAGAACAATTTCAGAGATGATTATCTCCAGTTAATCAGCAAAAAACCAGAAGTGGAATGAAGCCTTGAACAAAGAAAAAGCCAATCAAGTGCTTGAGTTCAAACCCCTGCATGGCACCAAAAATTTATATTTGTTGCAAAAAGAGGTTGGTAGCCACTAAGAAAAACTCAAATCAGGGAGAGCTTGCTCCTATTCTATAATTCTAACACAACTACTGTCAAAATGAGGACTTGAGATCTAGTTGACCTGACATTACTAATATTCATCTTTCTAATAATCAGGAGGGGCAAGTCAGATAATGCCCACTGCATAGATGAGGCACAGTTCTTAATACACTGTCTTCTCATTGAACCAATGGGAAGAATGAATTCTAGAAGAGGGGGAACTTCTGAGTTTCTATCCTTCCATCTTGGCTGCTATTTCTGGGCAGGTGTAGGCAAAGCTTAAATTTGGACTATTCAAGAAGGCAAAGAAGAGTAATTCTCATCGTGCCCCCACCTCCTCTCACCTTTGAGTTAAGCAATAAAGCTGAAAAGATCCTTCAACAAACAAATCCCTCCTCATTATGGAATCCACAGGCACAGGGCTCTTAGGAAACCTGAAAGGCAGGCTCTCAGATGGAGGGCTGTTTGGACACGTCTGTCCGGTGTCCTCTTCCTTACTCCCTCCACAAGGCAATATGCTTGCTTCTGGAGTGAACACAGTGGTCATCCCGGTACCCAGACTCTGAGATGAAAGGCAGTTGGGCTGGTGGCAGCAGCTGACCTCTAAGAGTGGGCTTCTAGAAAGGCACCTTGGCTAAGACACAGTCTCCATTTCCCTGTCCCAAGCTTGGGTGCTTTCTGGATGCTGGAAAGTGCTCCAAAGAGCTTGTTTTTGATGGGACAAAGTTATTTGTGGAGGCAAAGCCACGAGGGTGATAAACTATTGTCTCTAGGCCACAGGATGGGTCCAAGAAAGATGAGCCTTTTTCCCTTCAAATGAAAGCTAAAGTCATGTTGTTGCTTAGAGGCTACGAGCAAACTAAATTAGAAGGAAATAGTGTTTGCTCCTGAAATTCAGGCCAGAAACTCTGCTTGAGATTTGGCAGTACCAAGACGTAGAATTGCCTTAGAGAAGGAAAACAAATATTTAAGCCTTACATAGACAACGAAAAGAGCTCACCTGGGCATCCTGTTTGAGAGACATTTACATAAATGAAATATTAAATCTTTTTGTTCAAGAACCCTGGTATCTCAGGGGAAAGGAATGCAATCATTCCAGTAATTAACCATTCCCCCAAGAAGTGTGGTTTACATCATGTATGATCTTCTTATTTTAATCCTTTTGGTGTCCTGGAAAATGCAGTGTTTCTTCTGCAGCGCCTTATGGAGTAGAGATAGTATGACAAGAAGATGTTGAATGCCTATGATGTCAAGAGTCTGAAGTTTCAACTCTTAGCTGATGAGCTCTAAAAATTAGAAGTTCCAAGGCAGCCTGGGAAAGATTCTGTGACATTAGCCTGTGCTTCCATTTCTGTCCTGTTCTGAAGAACTGGTAAATTTCTGTGGTCCTCTGATTTGTCTTCTCTAACTTAGGGATAGTACTCGCACGTAATGAGCAGGGTTCCAGCAGAAAGGGGAGACTTAAGAAGATTCTCATTGAGCATCTCTGAATATTTTCATTACCTCTTGAGCTGTTTTGTTTTCTAGTAGTATATGTTAGTCAAGGATGCCCTTTTATTTCCTTCAGATAAACAAGAATTTCTTTTTTCCTGTCCTCTGTGCTCAAGCTTAGTGCTCTACCACCTGAGCCACAGCACTACTTCTGGTTATTGAGTGGTTAATTGGAGATAAGATTCTCATCAGAGACTTTTCTGCCCTGGCTGGCTTAGAACAGTGATCTTCAGGTCTCAGACTCCTGAGCAGCTAGGATTACAAGCGTGAGCCACTGATGTCTTTTTAAATTATTGTTATGGAACTATGGAAAAGTTTGTTTTAATGCCAGCTCTCAAAACATCTGGTGGATGAGCTGGCACTTTCTCTTCTGCCCAAGCTAATCATATGATACTCTCCCCACAAAGCAATTACCAGTATTTTAATTGGGTAATTAATTATGAAATGAATTGTTTAATAAGGATCTGTCTTACTAGAATGTAAGCTTTCTGAAGGCAGCGGAACAGGGCTGCTGTGTGCATGTGTTTGTACATACATATAAATAAGTATAATGTGTTGCTGATATTCTTTGGCAGCCTCTATTTATTGTTTAAAAATACATTTATTTTCCAGGTCACCTAGCCATGTAAATGATCAAGATGAGAAAAAATATTTTGGGTTTAAAAAATCAATAGTTTATTCGTTCACAAAGTCATTCCGTCCTTTGCTGTGAATGTGGGGAGCTGGAGGTCAGGTGCCAGCCCCCAGCTCTGTGTGTTCTCCAGGGACCTCTGGCCAGGCTGAGACACACACCCACATCAGGCGGCAGGAGGCCTGGATCACAGGGCCAGCTGTGCATTGAACTTTTCTGAAGTCTTGAGCATGTCCTTCTCTTCTTTGGGCCTCTGTGTTAAGGCAGTTGGATTTGATTTACCTGTGGAAGATATACCTGGCTTTGTGGTCCTTGAGTCTTTGGGCTTCTTTTCAGAAAGGTAGTACTCCTTTCCTAACGTTTCCATCTCCTGAAGTCTGTGCGGCCTCTACAGGAAGGTGCTGGGAACACCACCTAAATTCTCCACGCTCCACTCCCCACCTCCCAGCCCGCACAAGGAAACGGTCCATCTTTGCCCTGGGAAAGGAGTCTGATGCCTCCATTCTTTCCTCAGTAGCTGGGCAAACTGAGGAGAGCCCAAGCCTCTGTTCTGGGCATCGGAACCCCATGTATAATAAAGAGGCTCTGCACTGAGGACTTCATATTCCCTTTATCTCTCTTTCCATTGCTCTCAGGTTGTGAGACTGACAAAGTCAAAGTTTCCCAGGGCTGCCTTTCATGGCTGATCAGCAGAAATCAGTATTTGTGGGTTGTGAATAGAATCAGGAAACAAAAAGTACGGGAGTTGCTCTAGTCTCGAATAAGTGTGGAAGATGCTAGTCAAATTTACACGGGAAACTTCAGGGGTGTTAACCTGTTAATTGTGTCTTGAATTTCCTCAAGGGAAATAAGTTGTAGGCAGAATGGATGATATCTGTGGATGTCCCAAGGAGGCAGGAGACATAGGTGGAGGGATTATGATTGAAGGCTGGCCATTGGCAAAAACATGGGGTCCTATCTGAAAAACTAACTCAAGAAGAGAGGGGAAGGGGGCATGGCTCAAGTGGTAGCATGCCTGCCTAGCAAACAGCAGAGCCTGAGTTTAAACCCCGGTAGGAAAGAGAGGAAGAGGGAAAGGGAGGGGGAGGGGGAGGAAGAGGGGGAGGGGGAGGGAGAGGGAGAGGGAGAGAGTGAGCTGTGGCTCAAATGGTACAGTGCTAGCTTAGAGCAAAAGAAGCTCCAAGGACACTGCTCAGGCCGAGTTCAAGTCCCAGGATAATGACGATGAAGAAGAAGAAGAAGGAGGAGGAGGAGGAGGAGGAAGAGGAGGAGGAGGAGGAGGAGGAGGAGGAGGAGGAGGAGGAGGGGCGGAAGGAAGAAGGGGAGGAAGGAAGGAAGGAAGAAAGGAAGGGAGGGAGGGAGGGAGGAAGGGAGGGAGGGTATTCACAAAGTAGCAAAAAGTATAGGCTGGGTTTAGAATCCTGGATACTACTTTCTAGCTGTGGGACATGGGGAAATTCAGCACCTTCTCTGAGCTGCAGTTTTCCTAGACATACTTCAGAGGAAAAAAAATTACAACTTATCTTTTAGAGGTGTTGTATGGATAATAAAATTTAGCATTGCAGCTGGGCATGGTGGCTTGTGCCTATAATCCTAGCTAGTCAAGAGGCTGAGATCTGAGGATCAAGGTTCAAGCCAGCCTGGGTAACAAAAGGACCTGCAACTCTTATCTCCAATTAACCTCAAGAAAACGGGAAATGGGGCTTGGCTCAAGGGTAGGGTAGTAGCTTTGAGCGAAAGAGCTCAGGGATAACACTCAGGCCCAGGGGGTAGGGCTGTAGCCTTGAGCCAAAGAGCTCAGGGTCAGCACCCAGGCAGAGATCAAGCCCCATGACCCACAAAAACTAACTAAATAAAATAAAGTAAAATTTCGCATTGCCCAGAAGACTCTCAGATGTTACCAGTATGTGGCCTGTGCATTATTTTGCATAGCCTTGCTCTAAATTCCTCCCAAGACCCTCAGAATCCATGTGCGTTGCTTGGGTGGAGTTGGTCATTGCTTGGTCTGAAAGCTGTGCCGTCAGTCACCCTGACATTGCCCATAAGCACCTGTCCCAGCTCTTTCCCGAGTTTCAGGGCCCTGAAAACTAGAGGAGCCCAGCAAAGGGTGGACAGAATTTCTGAGAAGGAATTTAAGGGTCATTCTGGAAAGGTAGAGAGGCCCTGGTACCAAGATGAGGAGTTTGGACTTGGGCCAATGTTGTGCTGGAGGTGTCTGAGCCCAGTGCCAGCTTGACATACCTCTGAGACACTGACTCTTGTTTCACTTTGACCTTGGCCTGGGCATCAGGGCAGCAGCCCCAGGGCCAGGAGACAGGACTGGAGGCCTGAGACAGCCACTTGCCTCTCTATGTCTCAGTCTCCACCTCTGTAAAATGGGTGAAATCCTGACGGCTGACAGCCTGACACACAGGGCTGTGGTAAGAGTTGGGGAGACAGTATGTTTGAATAAGTGCAAGGTGCCAAACTCCTACTCTGTGCCAGGCCCTGCCAAGAGGTATGGGAAAAATACAGCTGATCTTCACATACCCACTTCCCTTAAAGGATTGCTGGCTCTAATACACAGTTAAGCACTCGGGTGGAGGTCAGTTCGTGAGTGGCTCTTCACCTGCTGGGGGGAGGGGCCAGGAGAGGAAGAGAGCATCCAGAAAATTTCCCTGGAGATTCAGCTGAGGCCCAAGACACACCTAGGAGTGAGTGGGTGGATAAGGAAGGAAGTTCCTGTCTCCAGGCAGAGGAAACAGAACATAATCTAGCTGTATCGCTAGCTGGACAGTTGCTGTGGGGTATGAGGTCTCCAAGAAGACACTGTGGCCACCATGATGGGAACAATGCTTGAACTGAAGCAGAGGACATTGAGCTTCTCCTTAGGAGAGCTGGGACCATGGCAGAACTTTAGCTGGGACCTCTGACATGAGGGCTCTCTTTGGTGTCTTCAAGAGGTTTTTGTAGGTGGCAGCTGGGTAGAGCCCTAAACACTGGACAGAGGGGTCTGCAGCACAGCCGACAGACTAATGGAAGAATTAGGGAAAAGCCTGGGGATTTAGAATGGAATCCTTGGCATCCCGTGTGTGGGCAAAGCGTTCCCCAGAAGAAAAGCAGAGATCTTAACCCTCCTGCCGCTCTCAGGTGACAAGTAGAATTAGCAGTGAGGGGCTTACCATGTGCTGTCCAGAAGGCTGGCTGTAAGCTCCATGTAGCTCTCAGCCTAGCAGCTACTGCCCACAGACAAGCTTCCTGCTCAGAATCAGGCCTGTTGTCACAAAGAAAAAGCAGCGTGGCTACTGTCCCCAGCTGAGATCCAACACCAGCCAGCCTGCCACCATGGGGAAGTGTCTCAGGGAGCCTCTGAGTTTGATGGTTCAAGCCCCTCACCATCAAGGAGGGCCTTGGGGTGGGGTGCCTGGGGTCTGGGATAGGGCTTGGCTCTGCCCTTAACGCCCTTGGTGACCTGGGATGAATTGTTTACTTCTCGGAACCTCATTTTCTTTTCCAGATAGTTTCCTGTCTTGTATACCTTCAAGGGCCAGTAAGCAGTAGTTTAGACAATACATGTGGAAGAGGCATTGCTATCTTTATTAAGAGACAGCAAGGGAGAGCAGGTGAGTGGACATGTTAATAGAATGTACTTAATTTATGGTGCAAACACTGTATTTTAGTTAGACTTTAAAAATTAGCTTTAGGGGCTGGGAGTTTGGCCTAGTGGTAGAGTGCTTGCCTAGGATACACGGAGATCTGGGTTTGATTCCTTGTACCACATACATGGAAAAAGCCAGAAGTGGTGCTGTGGCTCAAGTGGTAGAACTTTTGTCTTGAGAAAGTACAAGGACAGTGCTCAGGCCCTGAGTTCAAGCCCCAGGACAGGCAAAAAAAAAAAAAAAAAAAAGGAAGAGGAAGAGGAAGAAAGAAAATAAAAGTTAACTTTATCTTTTTTTTTCCCCACCAGCTAGTGGCTGGTGGGCTATCTGTATGGTAGACTCTACTGGTGTAGGCGAAGAGAGTTGATGTTGTGTCTCTGCCTGTCCTTCTTCCCTCTTAGGAGAAACAAGAATAGGTAGATAAAATGTGCCCTATCAACACTAACTACTGAGATTCATAGCCACCACAAGAGGCCATGAGTGCAGTCCCAGTAATTGCAGAAGTGACAGAATCAAGCATGAAACTGCATGGTGCATGTGGAAACCTGGGAAACAATGGGAGATAGAGCTGCAAAAGGAGAGGGCTAGATAAGAAAGAGGAATTTCATTTTATCCTAACGTCTATGGAGATAACCACTGAAAGTTTTTCTGCAGCAAAGAGACATGATTAGACTTGAATCTCTTAAAATATCAAAGCTATATCCAGGTGCCAGTGGCTCATGCCTATAATCCTAGGAGGCTGAGATCTGAGGATTGTGGCTTGAAGCCAGCAGGGACAGGAAGGTCATGAGACTCTTATCGCCAATAAACTACTCAGAAAAAGCTGGAAGTGGAGCTGTGGCTCAAGTGGTAGAGTGCTATCCTTGAGCACAAAGAGGCTCAGGGACAGCACTCGGGCCCTGAGTTTAAGCCCCGGGACCAGTTAAAAAAAATCAGAGCTACCATTTATAAGGTATTTACCATGTGCTAAGCCCTTGATATACATATGTATACATATACATATGTATAAAAGGTCACTCAGATTGCAGAGTAGAACATGGCCTGGAGAAGGGCAGGCAGTGGACAGGCAGGTCAGGGAAGAGGTTATTGCAGGAATTCATAGAATGGATGAAAGCCCAAACCAATGACTACTCAGACAGAAAGAAGGGAACAGACAAAAGAGACATTCAGAAAGCACGACTGACTGACCACTGCATCAGAGAATGGAGGAAAGTAGAAGAATCTAAGGTGACTCTTGAAGGTCTGGCTGAGGTGACTGGAGAATTTAAAAATCAATAGCATTCTGGATTCTCAGTATTTTATAAATATGGTTTCCAGGACTGGAAGAGAGCTTAGAGATTCTTTAACCATATGTGTTCCCTCTCCCTCCCTCCCTCTCCCTCTCCCTCTCCCTCTCCCTCTCCCTCTCCCTCTCCCTCTCCCTCTCCCTCTCCCTCTCCCTCTCCCTCTCCCTCTCTCTCTCTCTCTCTCTCTCTCTCTCTCTCTCTCTCTCTCTCTCTCTCTCTCTCTCTCTCTCTCTCTCTCTTCTATTCATGATTCCCAAATTTATTTTAGGCTTAATACGGACTAACCGTGCGTGCATGCATGTGTGCGTGTGTGTGTGTGTGTGTGTGTGTGTGTGTGTGTGTGTGTGTGTGTGCTGGTCCTAGGCTTAAACTTGGGGATTGAGTGTTGTTCCTGAGTTTTTGTGCTCAAATATAGAGTTCTTCCACTTGAGCCACACCCCTACATCTGGCCTTTTTTTTTTTTTTTTGTTAGTTGTGGGGCTTGAACTCGGCCTGGACATTGTCCCTGAGCTCTTCAGCTCGAGGCTACTGCCCTATCTCTTGAACTACAGGGACACTTCTGGTTTTCTGGTGGTTAATTGGAAATAAGAGTCTCACAGACTTTAGTGCCTGGGCTGGCTCTGAACCATGATTCTCAGATCTCAGCCTCCTCAGTAGCCAGGATTACAGGCGTGAACCACCAGTGACTGGCTTGGGACCAATCATTTTGTAATGACAGAAATTATTGTATTTGGAACTACTGGCATATAAAGCCATTGTTTTACATATATTATTTACCAAAAGAGTATTTCCTAGCTAAAAAGCAAATTGATATAAACATTAAATCAATAATAGTACAGATTGTAAAGTGGGTTCACTGTGTACTGATTAGTCCACTGAGACAGAAGTTACAAGTTACAAGAAGCAGACTCAATACTTCCAGACAGGCAGTATAGAATAACAGATACGTTTGTAGCCAGTTCTCCCAAGATTCAGGAAAGCTGCAGATGGCATTGGACTTGTGTGTGCTCCCCACTTGCACCGGCTGAGGGGTTCTGGAAAGACTCTGGAGTGCTGGGTGAAAGCACTGAAGGATGGCATGTCTTGGGGTAAACCAGGAGTCTAGGTGGCTCTGGCAAATCCCTCCCTGTCTGGAAATGTTGCCTTCCCTGTACATGCTACTTATTCTTGAGAACTATGAACGAGACCACCTGGAGAAGTATCCTGCACAGGAGTTCACCGGCCTGCCTGAAATTATGTTTGATGGACGGGCCACACCCACGGAAGGGCTCCAAACACACATCAGTGGCCGTGTCTCTGAATGGCCTCAGTGTGATGCTTGAGGCAGAATCCCCATGTCCAGAGACACCTCCCATCAGCCTCTGGGAACCAGCAAAGACATCTGGGTCTTAGAGTAAACATTAAGCCAGATGTAGTGGGTCTAGAGTGAGGATTAGGTGGTGGGGATGGGGAGGCTCTGAGGAGGTCTGCAGGAGCCTCCTGCTCCTGGAAAAGAACCTGTCCTCACCACCATCACCATCACCACCATCACCACCAACCTATGCCAGTCTTTGTAAGAAAGGTAGATTGCTGCTTGCAGGGGCGGGGTGGTGGTGGTGGTGGTGGAAGGGATGGCACTTGCCCTGCTGCTGGGTGCTGGGCGCGCCCCCCAGTGTGGACAGATAAAGGACAACACTGGGCATTGTAGCAGCTGCCCACAGAGGGCTCGGCTTCTGGCCCACAGCCTGGAAGATTCAGCTTCTCAGCTCCTGACGCCTCTGCTATCAGACAGTGGATTCCCAAGGACCTAGAGCCCAGTGGGCCTTTCCTGGAGGGCCGGGCTTCACTTTGTGTTAGTCTCTTGCACAAAGCACAACTCTTCTGCAGTAATCCCTCAGACCTGCCCAGCAGAGATGGGCGGGCAGGAGCGTGCTAGGCTTCCTGGCTGGCTGAATGGCCTGAATAGGAGCTGGGCCTGCTCTTAATCCCCCAGCAACTGACTGTCCTGGGGAGGGGGGGGGTGTCTCCTCAACTGCAGGTGGGGACTCGCCCCTATCTGTTCCACCCTTTCAAGGATAAAAAGGCAGACCAGCCTTGGAACTGCCTGCAGGTTTGTCCCATCTTGGAACCTTACCCTGTACCCAGGACAGTTCTAGTCCTGATCTGGGATTACAAGGCCGTAAGTAAGGACCGAAGAGCAGAGGAGAGCTGCAAGGACCCAACTAACCAGTCTGGAAGCACCTTGAAGATTCCATTCACGTTAGTTTACAGATGGGAACACAGACTCACACAAGTCATTCAATGGGTAAATGGAAGACAGAAAACACAGAGCCAAGCTGGGCACTGGTGGCTCATGCCTGTAATCCTAGCTACTCAGGAGGCTATGATTTAAGAATTGTGATTTAAAGCCAGCGCCAGGAGGCAAGTCCAAGAGACTCATGTCTTTGATGAATCAACAAAAAGCTAGAAGGGGGAGCTATAACTCAAGTGGTAGAGCACCAGCCTTGAGTGAAAAATCTAAGAGACAGTGCCCAGGCCCTGAGTTCAAGGCCCAGAACTGGTACCAAAAGCAAACAAATGAAACCCACAGATGGCTTCCCAGGAGACCAACAATTGCCCCTACAACCATTCCTCTTACTATTGGGGAGGTATTTAGTGTTCTTGGTAGATAGGAATCATGTGTCAGATGCCCTGAGAAATGATGCAGATATACAAACCGCATGGCAGAGTATGGAAATCCAGCGATTTGTCAATGTAGACACCATCAATGCAATCATTTCCACACAACGCTCTTCACCTTCACTTAGGAGCCAAACTCAGGAACACAGCTGGAAATCCCACACTATGCCCTGCTAGAAACTTCCCAGGAATGTTTGTGATGATGATGAAAATGTTTCTGTTTCCATGCCTTGGAGTGTTACCCTTGTGCGGGACTGGAAGTAGGAGGAATCCTCTCAGATTTGGACTTCACTAAGGTTTATTAAGCACCTATTACTACTACATGCTTTCCACCAAAATTTTCTCTCTCTCTCTCTCTCTCTCTCTCTCTCTCTCTCTCTCTCTCTCTCTCTCTCTCTCTCTCTCTCTCTCTCTCTCTTTTGTGAGTCATGGGGCTTGAACTAGGCCTAGGCGCTGTCCCTTAGCTCTTCAGCTCAAGGCTATCGCCCTACCCTTGAGCCAAGCCCCACTTTCCGTTTTCTACAGGTTAATTAGAGATAAGTGTCTCTCGTCCTTTTGTGCCCTGGCTGGCTTTGAACCTTGATCCTCAGATCTCAGCCTCCTGAGTAGTTAGGATTACAGGCATGAGCCACTGCACCCGGCTTGTTTTTTTTTTTTAATGAACTTTTTATAAGTTGTATTTGTCGTGATTTTGCTGCCTCTTAGAATCAGAGAAGGACCTTGAGAATGTAGAAATTTCACCTTTTCTACTCTCCAGGGGAAGTAAAATGATACAGCAGGAAAAATTTGGGTCTGGAAGTCAGGAAGCCCGGCTTCTCCATCTGTCCACCCACCATCTTTTTCTGAGGACCTTCTGGGGGTGTATGATGCCTGTGTGCTTGGGTGAGTAGACCCCTGCCCTCTCTTGGCTGTATACACCCCACAGATGAAATAAGCCAAATGATTTCTCTCTAGCACCGATTTTTGCTTCAGGCACAGTCCCTCAGTCTCCTGGAGATGTGCTGGCACCAACAGAGGACATGGAAGCCAGGCACTTGCTGAGGCTCAGGGTTGTGCTTGGGGCATAGAAAGCTCACATGGGGCCCTCCAGCAAGCCCGCCATAGTGCCTGGGCTTGGTCTACTGTGAGTGCTGTGTAAGCTCTGCAAACAGCAGCTGAGGATGGAGGATTTGATTAGCATTAAGCTGTATTAAGTGGAGCTCATTCTACAAAGAGTATATTTTAGGATAAACATAATACCAAAGCCCCACTAAGAGCAGGTAGCACCTGTAAGACATGGCTTCCTGCCATCCTCAACACAGGGCAGAGTAGTCTACTGTTCCTTTCAGGGAAAAGCATATGACTCAGTACTCCTCAGCCAATCAGAGGACTCTGTCCTCCTGGCTACTAAGATTGGTTCAAAATAGTCACGTGACACAGCCAAAGCTTTTGTTGTTATTGCTGATTGTGGGGCTTGAACTCAGGGCCTGGACACTGTCTCTGAGATTTTCTGAACAAGGCCAATGCTCTATCACTTGCTCTACCACTTCTAGCTTATTTTGGTGCTTAATTGGAGATTAGAGTGTCACAAGACTTTCCTGCTCAGACTAGCTTCAAAACATAATCCTTAGAGCCTCAGCTTTCTGAGTAGCTAGGGCTACAGGCGTGAGCCACAGTCGCCCAGTGAAATTGTTTTCAAATTTCATTTTTATTATCTGTAAATACTTGTAAAAGGGGGTTCAACAAATCAGTTTGTAAGTACAATGCATCTTGATGGATCTCTCCCGTTTCATCATTCTCCCCCATCTGTCCCAGTGACCATCCCTGTTGGAAGCCATGTGTTCTCCCTATGGAAAGCTTCAGCAAAGATATGGAACCAACCCAGATGCCCCTCAGCTGATGAGTGGATCAACAAGATGTGGTATTTATACACAATAGAATTCTATGCTGCTGTCAGAAAGAACGACATCGCCCCATTTGTAAGGATATGGAAAGACTTAGAAAAAGTCATACTAAGTGAAGTAAGCCAGACTCAAAGGAACATAGGCCCAATAGTCTCCCTCATTTGTCATAATCAGTAGAAACCTTGGACTCTCCTAGCAGAGACTTACAACAGAACAAAACCTAGATATATAAGGCCATATAGTATGATGCTAAATGAAAGGACCTCCAGGATATAGAAACAAAAGCCATATAACGAGTGATTGTTGTCCTTAATGTACTATGTTATCTCTCATCTCTTATGCTGACCCTTGGTAATCTCATATTGTTATAGTATTTCACCTTGTTATCTGATATATTGTATATAGGCGTATTTGGTTATTTGAAATCGGATAGGGAAGGGGAGAAAACAAGATGAGGGGCATGGGTGGGGGGAGGGAAATGGGGACCAAGACATGAGAAAGGGTATCAATGTTTGTGAAGTAATGCGCCCTCTATCTGGTGAATATAATGTAACCTATCTATTAATTACAATAACAAATATATGGAAAAAAAAGAAAGCTTCTGTAGCTGCACCGAATAAAGCCAGTAGTTAGAGATGAGAAGCTGCAGACAGAGAGGCTGGTCTCAGACCTCTGTGAAGGCAGCTCACCCTAGCCCTTGATTCTAGTCGACCCTTGGTATCCACAGGTATGTGACTCCAAGCCGACTTCCATGAGGAAAGCCTCACATACTTGGCGTACACTGAGTTCAGTCCTGTTCAATGGATTTTCCCCATAACATTACTCAGCTTCCTCTAAAGATATCATATACTACCCATCAACAAAGCTAACATTTTCAGTTTATCACTTAAATTACGCACATTACCCTTTGGGGGGGCACCATTTGTTTTTGGGGAGGCAGATTTCTACAACATTAGAAATATTGAAAGATCACATGATAAATTAAATAACTATCACTGATGTGGGACTGACCCTGAATATCTCGGCATCACCTGAGCTGTCAATTATGTACATAGGAATTAGAATTTTTGGTTGTGAAATTTCTTTTAATTATTTCATTGATTTTCTTTGACCATGGGTGGTCAAAATGATGTGTATCCAGGTGCCAGAGGCTCACATCTGTAATTCCAGGAACTTGGGATGCTGAAATCTGAAGGTCTAGTTTGAAGCCAGCCTGGGTAAGAGATTCCATGAGACTCTTGCCTCCAATTAACTCCCTTCCCCTCCCTCCCAAAAAAAATCTGGAAGTGGAGGTGTGGCTCAAGAGGTAGAGCACCAGCCTTGAGTAAAAAATCTCAGGGACATTGCTCAGGTCCTGAGTACAAACAAGTCCCAGGACCAGCACCCCAAAACAAAACAAATTGTTTAAAATCTGTGATTTTTTTTTGTACTCAACACTCAAATGCCTTCTTTACTTAAGCCAGTATGAATTTTGTTTATATCACTTCAAACCAAGAGAGTCCTGAGGGAGACCAACACCTACTTCAGAGAAGTGGAGTGACCCTCCATGTCCTTTTTCTGAGGAATTCTTGTATTCTCACAGCCCTCAGGATCCCAAATCCCTTTCTACAAGTCCTCTTCATCCAGGCCCGCACAGTGCGGATCAAAGCAAAGAACACCTCTGGCTTGCTCACTGGAACCTCCTGTGGGCTGTGGACCCCCATTCAATAATAAAAAGGTCTTCTTGGGGCCGGGAGTTTGACCTACTGGTAGAGTGCTTGCCTAGCATGTGTGAAGTCCAAGGTTCACTTCCTCCGTACCACATACATAAAAAAAAAGCCAGAAGTGGTGCTGTGGCTCAAGTGGTAGAGCTCTAGCCTTGAGAAAGCCCAAGGACAGTGCTTAAGCTCTGACTTCAAGCCCCAGGAATGGCAAAATAAAATAAAATAAAAGGCCTTCAAAACCAGTGCAGACTCAGGTGACATCTGACAGATATCAAAGTTCAGGAACAGTGCCTAATCCCTGAGTTCAAACCCCAGGACCTGGATACGGACCACAGGCCTTCCAATTCTGATGGACAGATATCTGGTGAGGTCAGGGCCAGCCTCAGCACTGGCAATGACTCAACAAAACTGCTCTGCACACCATCCTCACCATCACCACTACCACTACCACTTCCACAGACATGAAATACTAACCACCACTCTTGTATGTGTTGACGTTAACAACTGCCTAATAGAGATGCTATCAAGTCTCTCCTGACAAATGATGTGAACTGAAGGCACAGAGGAATTCAAAAATAATGCCCAAGGCAATACAGCTCAACAAGCTATGATGGAACCTGTAGCTGAACCTAGACTCTCTGTTCCCAAAGTCCATTCTTCTTTTGAGATGATGTCCTTTTATTTTGCTATTTTGCTGGGGCTAGCTGCAAAGTTGGGGGCTCATTGATTCTTCTGCCTCAGCTTCCTGAGAAACAGGGGCTACAATACTCACCACTCACTGTGCCTGGCTACTGAATCCACTCTGATAAACACCTTCCTTTCCTTTTGAGTCATCAATCAGGGCATCCTCTGATCATCAAACCCTTCTAGATTTGGTGGGGAGGAAGCATGCCTCTGCACTTGAAATAGGAAACTATGTATTAAGGTAATAGAGTATTATCTACATAATAGATAGAAATTGTCTACTATCCATCCAAAGGCAGCCTACATTCTTTATATTACTTATTACAGAAAAACAAAGGAGGTTCTGTTCTCTTACCAAATAAGCAGACTAGATGAACATGATCACAGCAGGGGCTCCTTAGTACTTTACAGTTTGCAAAACCTAGAGTCCTCTGGTAAGGCAAAGATAATCATCTCTCATTTACAAAAGCCAAGTAGGGGGAGATGCTTGCTGTGTGTGTGTGTGTGTGCGCGCACGCACACGCGTGTGCGAGCGTGTGCACACGTTGTATGAGTGTGTTTTCATGCATATGTGCATTTCTGTGCACTAGAAGGGTTATGGATGCTTCTGCCATTAAGAATTCCAGATGTGAGAGGAACTTGACATTTCTGATGCTTGGAAGGCAGCGTTCCAGCCCACTGCCTGTGTTTGGAGTCACTCAGACTTAGCTAAGTACACAGCAGCTGAAATCAGTGAGCAGCACAAAAATGTAGGTGTAGCTGCCCCTTCTCCTCTCTCCTCTCCCCTCCCCATTCCTCTGGGTGGAACTGCCTAGATCATGTCTAAATCAGATCTGGCCCACACAACGAGTCTACACATGCAGGATGCAAGGAATGGGGCAGCTCTGGGGGGGGGGCACATGTAGAAACGTGTCTGCATGCACATGTACAGATGTGCATGCACATGCTCACATACATGGCTTTCTGGGGCTACACATGTGGAAAGGCATGGGCTCTGTGTGCTGGTCTGATTCAGCCCCTGATTCTGTAGTGACTTCTGACTGTCTGAGCTTTCTCTGTTCAACTGTATAAAGGACAGATTGAGAGCTGGGTGCCTGGCTCACATCTGTAACCCTAGTTACTCTGGCCTTGAACCAAAAAGTTCAGGAACAATGCCTAATCCCTGAGTTCAAACCCCAGGACTTGCACACGGACAACAGACCTTCCAGGTCTGCTGCAAATACCCAAGCTACTTAGGAAAGAGCCTTGGGAGACAGCGTTGGGCTTTCCTTTCATAGACAGAGATAGTGGGGTCCAGTGAAGGCTCTGAAACCTGCCTCCCCTTTTTCCCCTCCCCCCAAAGCTCCATCTTTCCATCTATTATGGAGTTTATCTTTTAGGGAAAGTTGGATTCTTACAGTGTCAATAAAGCATCCAGTGATACTCAGGAACTTAGTATAAACTGCATGCAAAGCACAAATCAAATACACTAAGTAAACTGAGACTCATGAAGTCCTTTGTATGTCTCTCTGGGATATTTTCATAAGCACCCCTCCAAGGGGAAGCCATATGAATCCATGTTAATAACTACTATTTACAAAGCCTGTTGGCTTCAAAATGACATCAACATGGAAGGTCAGATGTGAGAGTAAGAGATTGTCTTTAACGGTACTCTCAACTTTGGCTTGATGAGCAACTGGGAGAATCTTCCCCAGCCCCATGCCACCAGTTTCCATCAATAAATGAGGAGTTGGCATTCCTTTGTGCATTATCTCTGCCTACCAGAGTCCTCCGCCTCTGCCATCCTCAAACACCACTTCCCTTCACTCTTTGTCCCATGTACTGTGGCTGCCACCTATATACCTGTCTGCTGACCTGGCTGGGTCTTCCTTGATGACTAGGGCTTCAAGACAGACAGTAAAAGCATTGGGAAAGAGCATAGTTTGCAGGTATCTGCCTCTGCCACTCAGCTTCTGTGATATTCCAGAGAATGTGCCAGAATGTCCCTGTGCCAGAGCCAGCCAGCAGCAAACCGGGATTTCTGACCTTGGGGGTGAAACCTGGGAAAAGAAGGAAACAAGAAAAAGATGGGGTCAGGAGGACTACAGCCCAAGACTGTAGCCTAAGGCTTGTGAGTTTAAGGCTGTAGCACTGTTTATTTCAAGTTCCATCCTTAAATACTTTTCTTAAAACCAGGAAACTGCAGGGGTTATCAAGTCTCAAATAGGTTAAATGACAAGCGATTGACATAGCCCAAAGTCATCATGATAACAGCTTACTTCCTTGTGTACTCAATTGTGCAGATCCAAGGTCACTGATCCCATATTCGGTCCCCAACATCCCTGGCCTAGACCTTTCTCGTAGAAACCACCATTTATTCTGCAGATGCTACACTCAGGGCACTTACCTGAGTGAGCATTCAACCTGAACTGATCCCACATTCAACATGAAGGTCCTGAGGCTTGAGAGCTAGTGAAAAGCTTCAGCCCCAGATCTGATCTCCAGGTCTGATCTTCAGTGATGACCTTGAGCCCTGTTCAGAGCCCTGCCACCCCTCAAAGATCAGCACCAAATATCTCCCCAGGCAGCACTTTTTCTCTCAGTAGAAGAGGGTACAGGGGGAACATCCCTTTCCTGAGCCCGAGTGCTCACAGGCGTCATCCCTGAACTTTGGTTTTCTCCTGGAAGCAGTCAGGAAAGAGCCCATATGCCCCAACACTAAGTAGTTCTAATAACCACCGAATTTTCACGCAGGCTTTTACCAGCATACACAAAGAGAAAGTTGTAGAAGGGGAGAAATGGCTTTTTCTTTCTTTCTCTTTCTTTTCTGTCTTGGTACTACTGGGGCTTGAACTCAGAACTTCTGGTTCTCCTACTCAAGGCTAGCTCTTTATCACTTGAGCCATACTTCCACTTCTGGTTTTTGGGTGACTGATGGGAGATAAGAGTTCTGAAGCTTTATGTGCTTGAGAGATACTGAGCTCCTCTGGTGCTTCCTGAGTAAGTGGGATTACAGGTGCGTGCTTCCAGTGATTGGAGAGACTCATGCTTCTCTGACTCAGGCTCCCTGGGAAGGTAACAACTGTCTTCATTGGTCCACAGTCCACAGAAACATCAATGCCAGGAAGTTTTCCACATCTGGCAAAATCACCCAGGATACCTGCTAAAACAGATACCTAGATCTTGCTTCTGGAGAGATTCAGGCCTTAGGTTTGGGGTAGAAGCAAGATTGCACTGGGAGGGGGATGTGTGCTAGGGGTTCACCTTAGGGCATCACACATAATAGATGAACACTTTTGCCACTGAGCTGGGCTCCTAGTCCTACAAAAAAGCACAGAAATACAAAGCCACTTGGTTTGTAGTGTTTTGAGTCATTGCCAACACCAGGGAATGCTGGAGCAGGGAGGCTTTTGACCCTGGACTGTGATCCTGAGTGATTACAGCTTCTGTCAAGTTGTTAAGTAATGCTTTCTGCGAGGGCCAGTGAGCTGGTCGCTGGAGTCTTTGTTTGTCTCTCAGAAACCAGACATAATAAGTAAGCTTGTTATAACTACCTAGAAAGCAAAAGCCAGTCACTGGGTGTCAAGTCTAGTGGCTTCTTTATAAGGAAAGTATGTGGATTCATATAATTTTACATAGCTTTTTGGAGGCCTGATCATTTATATCCTAATTCTTGCATGGGGTTGTATGTTGGATCCATGATCCCAAGGAAGAAAAAAAGAGTGAATGCAGTGTGTGTGTGCACGTGCACATGTGTGCGCGCGAGCCCACACTGAAACTTGAAATCAGAGTCTCTTAGCCTTTTCAGTCTAGGCTGGCACTCTACCATAGTTCTTCTTCTCGTGAACTTTCCTGTTTGGGCTGGCTTTGAACTGTGATCCTGAGATCTCAGCCTCCTGAGTAGCTAGGACTACAGGTGTAAGCTACCAGCACCTGGTTCTGCATTTAGCTTTATACACATGGCACACAAATGGGGATAAGATGTCCTTCGTGTGAGCACTGGGCTGGATGCTCCGTGATGCTCTCAGGTGTGGCACTGGGCCTCCCAATCATTACTCCACTAGCATGGCTTTGTAATTTTATAGATGGGGTGCTCAGGCCTGAGGTAACTATGTGCCTTACTCAAGATCCCCAGCTGGGCAGCGCCAGCCATTGATGTATGCTCTGGACCACCTTTTGCACACTAGGTGTGAGGTCTGCGTGACTGGCGCTCCTGTGTGGCTCGCTCCTTTGCAGGTTTGCTCATGTTTCAAATGTAGGATGTGGGGAAGCTACTTTTAGGAACAATAAGGAGCAATGAGCTGATGAGCTCACAAGGCTTTTTGCTTGGGATGGTCCCTGTTTGTTTAACTGACTCTCCCAAATCACTAATACTGGCTTTGCAGCCAGGAGATGGGCCACCCTGTTTGAGACACAGGAACCTCTTTCTGGAGTTCCAAAGGTCATGATTCAACCTATTCTAGTGCTTTGTAGTGAGTGAATTCAAGATGAGGTGCTTCGGGTAAGGGCACTGATATCACCACAAGGACTTGGGGATTTCCGTGGACTGCTAGGTTCTATACAGGATTCTGTGATGTATGAAGGATTCTTCCTGGGTGGCCCTTGGTAGACAAGAAATGAGTCCCAGTGTAGTAACGTGACATGGCATAGAAAAAAGGAGTGTGGGGTTTGAGTCAGATAGATCAGGGCTGGGATCCTGACTCTGCCACGTGTGTGACCTTGGGCAGGTTACTCATCTATGGGCCCAGTCGCCACATTTCTGTGGTGCCTGGCAAAGACTTGTCTTAGGTAAGACACTAGTTCTCACTTATTCCTTTTGTTTTGAATGTACAACTTTAGGCACCCATCCCTTCCCTGTCAAGGCTAAACTGAGATCCCCTTGAACGTCTTGGGGTAAGAGAAGACAGAGTTCAGGGCTATTGGCTTCCTCTACTCCTCTGCACACAGAGGAGCTGTGTGGAGGTCCCCCGACACACCCCACTTTCAAGGCATGCTAGCCAATGAATGTGAAGAACATTATGCAACTAAATTGATTGGAATGAGTCTTTGGAGGGTGCTAATCTATGAGGGGGGAAATTATTTGAAAAGTAATCTTTCTGCTTGAGAACTGCTTTTATTTTTATTTTTCTTATTTATTTAGTGTCATTACTGGGACTTGAACTTGGGGCCTGGGCACTGTCCCTGAGCTCTTCAGCTCAAGGCTACTGCCTTACCCTTGAGAGGTTAATAGGAGATAAGAGTCTCGGGTCCTTTGGTGCCCGGGCTGGCTTTGAACCTTGATCTTCAGATCTCAGCCTCCTGAGTAGCTAGGCCTTTTTTTTTAATATTCAAGTAATGCTGTACCACTTGAGCTACACAGTTCCACTTCTGGCTTTTTGGTAGTTAATTGCAGATTAGAGTCTCATTGTGTATGGTGCTGGTGGCTCACGCCAGTAATCCTAGCTGCTCAGGAGGCTGAGGTCAGAAGATTGTGGTTCAAAGCTAGCCCAGATTAAAAAGAAAAGAAAAGAAAAGAATCCAGGGGGCCGGGAGTTTGTCCTAGTGGTAGACTGCTTGCCTAGCATGCACAAAAACCTGGGTTCGATTCCTCGGTACCACATGCACAGAAAAAGCCAAAAATGGTACTATGGCTCAAGTGGTAGAGTTCTAGTCTTGAGAAAACTCAAGGACAATGCTCAGGCCCTGAGTTCAAGGCCCAGAACTGCCCAAAAAATTAAAATAAAAAAAATCCATGAGACTCTTTTTTTTTTTTTTTTTTTTTTGCCAGGCCTGGACTTGAGCTCAGGGCCTGAGCACTGTCCTTGGGATTTCTCAAGGTTAGGTATCTACCACTTGAGCCTCAGCACCACTTCCGGCTTTTTTCTATGTATGTGGTGTCAAGGAATCAAAGCCAGGTCTTTGTGCATGCTAGGCAGGCACTAGGCCAAACTCCCAGGCCAAAACTCTTATCTCTAATAAACTACTCAGAAAAAGCTAGAAATGATTCTGTGGATCAAATGGCAAAGCACTCGCCTTGAGTACATAGAGGCTCAGAGACAGCGCCCAGGCCCTCAGTTCAAGCCCCAGGACCCAGGGTGGTATGAAGAGTAAGAAGAGTCTCATGGACTTCCCGTCTTGGGCTGACTTTGAATAGCAGCCCTCAGATCTCAGTCTCTTAAGTAGCTAGGATTACAGACACAAATCACTGGTGCCCCGTCAGAACTGCTTTTAGGCATAAGCAAGTTTTGTGTTCACAGTTCACTTGTCAACATAAAGAAACCTGCATGTATTGGTACAGAGTTGGAACTTCTGGCCTTGCCACCCACTTCCTTTTTTACATGCTACCTTCTGTAGTTCTAGAAGTAAATCCAGACACCACATTGTTGTAGGTGTTCTGTCTCCTTGCACTCCTCCAATTCGGCCGTTCCACAACTTCATGACCTTGCCAGTTTTAAGAAATCCCCATTGAAGACTTTGTCAATTTCAACTATTGCTCTATGTAGATTTGTCTGATATTTTTTCCTGTGACCAGATCATAATGTAGATGGAGCAATGTATCTATGTTGCTGTTTCTATTTTAAGTTACCCTCAGGACACCACACCCACTTCTGCTCAGCCCTTACTCACCACACCTTATTTTTTAATGAAGCTCTGATATGTCTTTCTTCAGAGGAAAGAATGGTGGGCAGCATGTGATCTCAGCACTCAGAAGGCCCAGGCAGGAAGATTGAGAGCTCAAGCCTATCTCAAAAACAACAAGTTGAAGGCTGGGCGTGGTAGAGGGCTTGCCTAGCATGCCCGAAGCCCTGGGTTCGATTTCTTGGTACCACATCCATAGAAAAAGCTGGAAATGATGCTGTGGCTCAAGTAGTAGAGCTCTAGCCTTGAGAAAGCCCAAGAACAGTGCTCAGGTCCTGAGTTCAAGCCCCAGGACTAGAAAAAACAAACAAACAACAAAAAAAACCCCAAATAAGTGGAGCTACTCAGGAGGCTGAGATTGAGGATCTCAGTGGCTCAGTTTAAAGTCATGCAAGGCAGGTAAGTCTCAGAGACTCATCTCCAATTAGCCAACAAAAAGCTAGAAGTGGAGCTATGGCTAAAGTGGTAGGATGCTAGCCTTGAGCAAAATAGCTCAGGGACAGTGCCCAGCCTAAGGTTCAAGCCCCAGGACCAGCACAAAAACAAAATAAAACAAAACAAATATGCAAAAAAAAAAACAACTGAAGGAGAGAAGGAAGTACAATTCCTCTTTCTGGATAGTGCTCTGAAGACCCATTTCTTTGAACTATTGCCAGCAGTCAAAGGGAGATAGAGTTGCTCCTTGGGTCAGAAGTTATGACCCAGGCTTCACATTGTCCAGCAACTGCAGCACTTCTCTCTATTTAAGCCTCAGCTGTTATCAAAAGGTAGGAGTCTGCCAGGTACCAGTGGCTCAGGCCTTTAATCCTAGCTACTCCCGAGACGGGATGTTTGAAGGCAGCCTGGACAGATCAACCCTGAGACTCTGAGCTCTAATTAATCAGCCAAAAGGCACAGTAGAGGTGTGGTTCAAGTGGTAAAGTGCTAGTCTTGATTAATAAAGGGAGAGCTCCTTGGCCATGAATCAGGGCTGGAAGGGGGGCAGGATAAAAGGTGTGAAGCAAGTCAGGCTGTCTGTGAAGCACTGTACAGAAGGGGCTAGCTGTTGATTTGGGCTGACACGTGCTCCAGTGCTCTGACATCTGCCTGGGCTAGAGATGCTGACCTGTGTCTGGGAAGCACTCCTGTGTGTCTACGTGGCCTCTTTGCACTTTGGAGGTCATCCTCAGTAACTGGTTCATTCATTTGACCCCTACTGCATTTGCTACTTTTTCTGATTTTGTTTTTGATGTCTGTAGATAGGACACAACAGTCATAGAATTCGGAGTTACATTCGAGAAATTCCTGCAAATTCAAATGTCTTTTAGGGAACAAAGTTATTTTCCTTTGTTTTATTGTTTTATTTTTAATGATAGGGGAAAAGAAAGAAGAGCTTTCCTTTTGGACTGTTGTTAACATTGATTGGAAACCTCCCAAGTTGTTTTCTGGGTTCATATAACCTGGAAAGAATGAAGAGAGCATCAGAGAGACAAATATTTGAAAGTGATGGAGGTTTAAAGAATGTTTACCCAATCCAGGCAAGAATCATTTGCACTAAAAGGTCTCCCTGCCTGTCTCATCACCATGTCACCTGGCAGAAGGTCAAGTGGCCTTATGCACAAGGCTAATTCTCTGCATTCCTCATTCAGGGATCCAGGGTGTGTTTGTGTGCGCAGGACACTGTATGGGGGACACTACAGTAGGAAGGACGCTGCCCTGCTGTCACCACCATGGAGCAGCCAATGGCCACAGGGGATTAGAACCAGAAACCCACGGCTGCAAGGATAATTCCAATGTCTTAGTCCTCATCTCAAAGACTGAGAAGTGCAAGTATGGGGTTACATTCATTTTGGACAGAACTTTAGAAAAATAATCCTTAAGGCACCAGTAACTCACACCTGTAATCCTATTTAGTCAGGAGGCTAAGATCTGAGGATCGAGGTTTGAAGCCAGCAAGACATGCACATTTACAGAAGTTATTTTTTATCTTTAAGTAATTGTACAAAGGACTTGCCATCCAACAAAGTAGCATGTGGATATGACGAATCTTGATCAGTTCACCCTTTCATCCTTCTCCCCAGCCTTCCACCCACACCTTCCCCCAATTCTCTTAATTATGTAGGATATTTATTGAAAAAAAAATTCTGTTGTTGGCCATGGGGCTTAAACTCGAGGCCTGGGCACTGTCACTGAGAGCCTTTGCTCAAGGCTTGCACTCTTCCACTTAGAACCACAGTGCCACTTCTGGTTTTTTGTTGATATGAGTCTCATGGACTTTCCTGCTTAGAGTGGGTTTGAACCACAATCTTCAGATCTCAGCCACAAGAGCCACAAGCATTTGATTACATTGATTTTTTTTTTTTTTTTTTGCCAGTCCTGGGCTTAAGCTCAGGGCCTGAGCACTTTCCTTGAGCTTTCTCAAGGTTTGAGCTCCACCACTTAAGCCACAGCACCACTTCTGGCTTTTTTTTCTATGTACGTGGTACCAAGGAATCCATCCCATGTCTTCCTGCATGCTAGGCAAGCACTCTACCACTAGGCCAAACTTCCAGCCTACATTGAATTTTATAACTGTATTTTCCCCTGTGTTTGAGACTTTAGCCAGCAGAAGAATCAGAAGCAGAGTTGTGAAAACGCTAAGGGATAGTGTCCAGACCCTGAGTTCAAGCCCCTTTTCGTATTGGCACAAAAAAGCCAACTAGAAGACAGCAAATGACATTTACACCGTGAGTTCTGGCGTATTACATCTCCCTATCTTTTCTGTTGAAAAGATAAGCATTCTCTCCTGAAGGCAGATTTCCTGTCCAGCCCAGACACACACACACACACACACACACACACACACACACACACACACACACACACACACACACACACACACACCCTAGGCTTACTGAGGAGGAGAATTCAGGAGTCAGTAAGTGGATTCCTCACATTGAAGACTCCATGCATGGTTTCCACCAGAATGTTGGTACTTGAGACAAAGCATGGAGGGCGCCACGTGGGAAAGGCTCAGAGCCTGTCCTTGCAGCCCAGCGTGGGCCTTCCCCCCGAGCCCCTCACTACACACTCTCCGTGCTCATAGAGTTGGCTTATTGGTGCCGTCACTTGGCTTTCCATCAGCACTTAGATAAGTGGACACAGGCAGGCAGTCTATCAGAAATGGCCTTGGCTTGACAAAAATGCAGCCATCCCTCCTCAGCACCCAACACCCCTGGCTTGTTAACCCATTACAAGCACAGAAAGGCCTGAGCTGAGAAGCGCCCCTACTAGCCATGTGAGCAGCTGTAACATCCGTATAACCAATGGGAGGCCATATCAACCTACCTGGCACCTGCTTCCTTTTCCTGCCTTGGCTCTGGCTCTTCCTCCACCTAGATTCCCCTGCCTTCTTGTCTCTATGTGTTGACAACGTTCTCTGTCTCTTTCCCGTGACATCTTTTCACCAGGACAGAATCTCTAGACTAGGATTGCAAGTCTCTTGCAGGTCTTACCCTCCTCTAGTGAGTGATTCCTTGGAGATGAGACTCAAACATCCTGTGCACTGAGTAATTAAGACAACACGCTTGATATAACAATAACAAAAACAATGCAAGGACCCTAAGATGAATGCCTGTGGCGTGGGACTAGGTTAGTCACCCCAGAACAGGTTGTTACACAGCAAGGCTAACCCTCACAGCTTGTCTCTTGGTCACATACCCACTCATCCTTCGGACTTCTGCCATGCTATGAGCTGCACAAGGCCCTCATCAGATGTGGCTACTCTTACCATGGAGTTCCCAGTCTTTGGAGCCAACAGTTCAAATCAACTCTTTATATATTATATACACTAGTATTCCATTAAAGCAACAGAAATGGGAATCAATACAGATTTGAAAGGCTACATACACTTGTAAAGCAGTCCCACCTTGGGGCTCCATGGTCTAGCACTTCCATAGCTATTTTCTCACTTAGCTGTTCTTGGACACATGATCTTGGTGCCTCAAGAACTCTAAGTTTGTTGGGCGTGGTAGCTCACGCCTGTAATCCTAGCTACTCAGGAGGCTGTGATCTGAAGATCTTGGTTCAAAGCCAGCCTAGGCATTAAAGTCCATGAGACTCTTATCCCCAATTAACCACTAGAAAACCAGAAGTGGCACTGCTCACAGGGAAGGGTGGTAGCCTTGAGCTGAAGAGCTCAGGGACAGTGCCCAGGCCTGGAGTTCAAGCCTCACAACTGACCAAAAAAACCCCAAAAAACAGACAAACAAAAAACCCTCTAAGTTCTCAAAAAAATCAAAGTTTTAGGTACTGTCCAAGTCAGAACTTTCCAGACTGTGAAAAGAAATAGAAAATATTGTCCTAGTTCTGTTTTTGGCTTAGGTTCAAACACTCAATCCAATGACATATAATTATGTAAGAAAAGGCAAAAGCAAGTATGATGTGTAAACTAGTTTATTATTACAATAAATAAAAAGATACTTTTTATAAAAAGTTACTTTTTAATTAAAAAAAAAGTACCCTTAGTGGTCAATATGGATCATGAGATCCAGACTAGAAATGATATCTTTCAAGGAAATGCGAGGGCTTCTACCTTGTAGCCTTGAACAAAAGAGCTCAGGGACAGTGCCCAAGCCCTCAGTTCAAGCCCCATGACTGACAAAAACAAGGGGGAGGGGGAAGAAAAGAAGAAAGCAATGTTTGTCTTGGCATCCTATAAGCCTCTGGCCTGGGAATCTGTTTATTTATAATGATTTCAAATGCGTAAGGGGCATAATCCTTAGGATGTGTTTCTAATTAATTAATGAATTACCCATATTAGGGTTTGAAGAGCCAGCATGCTGTCCTTTAGTCTTGTCCCCCTTTCTGGCTGGCAGTCTACTACTACTGCAGCCAGTTTCACTTCCGGCTTCTTGGTGGTTAATTGGAGATAGAGTTCCATAGACTTTTCTGCTCATGGTTTGGCTTTGACTTTGATTCTCAGATCTCAGCGTCCAAAGTAGTTAGGATTACAGGCAGGAGCCACTTGAGCCCTGCTGAAATGTATTTGTTTTTTAAAGAAGCAAGTAAAATTTGGTTCCTTTCTCACTATTCTCTAGCCATTCCTTAAAAATTCCAACCCTAATCTCACAACCCTAATCTTCACTCTATTTCCTTTTAACCTTTCATTCTTAAGATTTAAGCCTGAACCACCCTCAAATGTTTTAGTGCTGTTTTTGAGAAGCCTACTTTCCCAGGGGAAAGGCAGGCAAGAAAATGCAAGTTTCAAATCCTTGCAATCAGGGAGGCCTCAGAAAGGCAAACCTGCAGTCATCATCATGTCTTTGTCGTCTGGCAAAGTGTGAAAAGGGTGAAGCAGAGAGGCAGACCAGAACACCTGTGATCATTATGAAACCCAAAGCCACCTCCCAGGCCTGCGTGCTTTTCAGCCTCAACATACAGCACCTGTCAGCCACAGATGACAACCCAGCAGAGGAGAACCCACAACGGGAGCTCAGAGGAGTTGACTGAGGAATTAGGAGGATTTTCTAATAAGCCCATTCATTCTGTTGGATGGAAATATCTTCCAGCTCCACACGGCCGAGGAGAGCTATACATTTGTTTGACATATTGCATGCTGTTTTGTGTCTGTCTGAAAGCAGGGAGCATGTTGGCACAAAAAGAAAAGGTGGGGGGAGGTGGACAAGAGATTTGAACTCCAGAGACCAGGGCTTGGGTTCTAAGCTGCCACTTGGTAGCCAGAAAGAATCTTGGCCTCTGGGTCCCAACAACAACACCCATAAAAGTTCTTACCAGGATTCCATTAACATATGTATTTTTTTTTTTTTTTTGCCAGTCCTGGGCTTGAGCTCAGGGCCTGAGCCCTGTCCTTGGACTTTCTCAAGGCTAGAGCTCTACCACTTGAGCCTCAGCACCACTTCCGGCTTTTCTATGTATGTGGTACCGAGGAATCGAACCCGGGTCTTCATGCATGCTAGGCAAGCACTTTAACCACTAGGCCAAACTCCCGGCCCTAACATATGTATTTATCATGAACTCACACCAGAACACAATCTGCAATTGTCCTTATTATAACTGAGGGAAACTTGGTGATTGAACCATGAATTTAGGTTTTCTCCACTTTATAAACATTGAAATATTTGATTCGTGTGACTGAATTCTATGCTTGCTAGACAGGTGTTCTACCACTTGTATCATAAAAGAGCCCACTCCCCCCACTTTTTTTCTTTTACTTTAATTGGTTTTGGAGTAAGGTCTTGCATTAATACCCTGGCCAGCCTGAACTGAACTTCTACTCTTTGTGTTTCCCCACACAAAGAGCTGGCAAGTACGAACTATCATGCAAAACTTTTATTGGTTGAAATGGAAATCTGGACAACTTTTCTGCCAAGACTGGCCTTGAAGTGCAATCTTCCCCATCTTTACCTCCTGTGTAGAAGTACATGTATGAGTCACTGCACTAGCTTATAAACTTAACTCGTATAAAAATGGATGCTAAAATTTGTTGCTAAAATGTAAAGTCAATAAAGTAAGGGAATTAGTGAGATTTCAACCATGTAAAAACTGGGTAGAAGGAAAGATTCGATGACAATATTAACCATGCTTATATTTGAGACCAAGTAGGGAATGGGCTGTCTACTCTATATTTTTCTAAAAACAAAAACAAAATAAAAACTTTAAATAGTTTTATGTCCTAAAGTCCATGTATATACTGCTCTGGAAAATTACATGAAACAAATTCATAAAAGTAATGCCAATATGACTAACACTATGATGTTTGAAAACAAGGTATTTTATGAATATGGCTAAAAATGCCAACCCTGAATCACTCAAAACGCGCAACATAGTAAAAATTTTTAAATGCTATACATTTTCTTACATACTAACTATCTGTAGGGACAGGGGGAAAAATCTTCATTTTTCTGGAAATAGATGCAATAAGAAATATTTGAGTGGGCCAGGAGTTTGGCCTAGTGTTAGTTAAAGTGCTTGCCTAGCATGCATGAAGACTCAGGTTTGATTCCTTGGTACCACATACATAGAAAAAAACCGGAAGTGGTGCTGAGGCTCAAGTGCTAGAGCTCTAGCCTTGAGAAAGTCCAGGGACAGTGCTCAGGCCCTGAGCCCAAGTCCAGGACTGGCAAAGAAAGAAAAGAAAAGAAATATTTGAGGGGCTGGGCGTTTGGCCTAGTGGTAGAGTGCTTGCCACACATGCACGAAGACCCTGGTTTGATTCCTTGGTACACATAGAAAAGGCCAGAAGTGGTGTTGTGGCTCAAGTGGTAGAGTGCTAGCCTTGAGAAAGCCCAAGGGCAGTGCTCAGGCCCTGAGTTCAAGTCCCAGGACTGGCAAAAAACAAAAGAAAGAAAGGAAGAAAGAAAGAAAGAAAGAAAGAAAGAAAGAAAGAAAGAAAGAAAGATTTAGAAGCAATGGCACTAGTGTAAAAGGAATTGGAACTGCTTGGGGGGTTCCATGATCCTAGCTACTTAGAAGGCTGAGGTTGGGAAGATCGTGGTTCAAGGCCAGCCCAGGCAGAAAAGTTTTCAAGACTCCCCTTTTCAACAGAGATCTGTGCAAAATGGTCTGTGCCTGTGATCCTGGACATTACAAGAAGCTTAAAATAGGAGTATTGTAGCCTAGGCACAGGCCTGGGTAAAAAGTGAGACCCCTTGCCCCCCTGCCCCCTCACCCACCATCTCAAAACTAACCACAGAACTCCTTTGGTCAGAGGTTTTACATATTACCTGAGAATAGGTTCAGTAGTCAGAGACACTGGTTAAACTCAAGGTTAAAGCATTGACGTCTTGACTAAATACACTGTTACTGTGAATCTCCAAGGGAGGTTTGCAGTCTGAGGCCTTGGCCCGAGGCCTTTGAACGGAATCTTTTTTCTCTCTACAAAGGTGACTTCTATTGGGTCAGGTGGATTTATAGGCATGCAGGAACAGTTCCTATCTTTTCAACCTTTAGTTTCGAGGTCGTGAGGCTGAGAGTTTGTCTGTTTCTACTGTAACAAAAGGGGCATGTCAGGAGCGTGAAGCCCATGCTTCATGAGTCATGTTGCATGGCGCCCATGCCCCGTTCCCACCCAAGGGCCTCAGCTCGATTGAAGGCTCTGATGAGACACCAAAGGACAGGGAGGGACGGGAGCTTCCTCACCGTTTCCAGGCTTTGACCTCCTTTATAAAAATGGCTTAGGAATGACAAGTAACCCCTCAGCTCCCCTGTCCCCAACACAAGACGCCCGCCCTTTGCTGGCATGCGAAGCGTGCTTAGAAAGGGGAGGAAAAACCCAAGCCACAAAACCCCACATTCCTTTCCAGGGCTGTCTGTGTACACACCTTGGACCTTTGACTCCCTTTCCCTGGAGAACAGGGGATTCTGAGGCCTTGAACAGGGGGCCTATGGCCCCACTTTGCTCTTGCCCGTGAGTTCAGCTTCTGCTGTGGCTCAGATCACAGCTCTGTTTCTTCATTGCATAATGAGCTAATGAGCCCCAGTAGAAGGTCTTGGTTAAATTCTCAAGCCTCAGAAGAGGGAGACCGCCTCTCCCACTCCCTTATCCCTAATTTAACTAGTCTTTGTCATCTTCTACTCATCCTCCAAACAAAAACAAACAAAAAAGGTAACATTTCATGGAGATAGTAGCTAATATCTATAAATACATAGAGATTGTTACATATTTAACTTTTTTTTTCTTTTTTGTCAGTCCTGGGGCTTGAACTCTGGGCCTAGGCACTGTCCCTGAGCTATTCAGCTCAAGGCTAGCATCTACCACTTGAGCCATAATGTCATTTCCTTAACTTTTTTTTTTTTTGCCACTTGTGTGTGCGTGCGAGTCCTGGGATTTGAATTCATGGTCTGGTCACACTACTCCTCAGCTTTTTCTGCTCAAAGCTGGTACTCTACCACTTGAACCACAGCTTCCTGCTTGGATTACTGTCAGGGAGAATAACTGGAGAGATTTAGGATATGTCCTCTTATTTTATATTGGTACTTAATATGAAAATAGAACCAATATGTAAAAGTGCTTTGAGATTTAGTCATTGATTTTGCCCATTTTTATTTTTGTTTTCTTGGTAGTAGGGATCAAACCCAGGCATTGCACTTGTTAGGCAAGTATTTTGCCACTGAGCTACATCTCAGCCCTCTATTTCATGTTCTACTATACTTTGTGCAAAAAAACAATATTGTAAGCCAATCACCAGTGGCTCACAACTGTAACCCTAGCTACTCAGGAGGCTGAGATCTGAGGAACACATATGGTTCAAAGCCAGGCTGAAAAGTCTCCGTGAGAATAATCTCTACTAAATCACCAAAAAAAGCCAGAAGAGGAGTTGTGGCTCAAGTGATAGGATGTAACAAGTCTTAAGAAAAAAAATCTCAGGGACACCACCCAAGCCCTGAGTTCAAGCCCTATGACCAACAATAACAACAAAAACAGCCTCTCCCAAACAACAACAAATCACAACAACATTTTATAAACATTTTTCATGACACAGGAAGATTCTAGCTGTCAGTTCATATGAGGATGCAGGTTAATATGTGCTCATACAGGTTCTGTATAGAATGCTTCTGTTTGTTACATAAGGACCCTCACATGTGCTTGTAAGTGTATGATGTATCTTTAAGAGAATATTTAAGTAATTGGTGAAGGTAGCTGATGCTGGAGAGTGGAAGGGAGAGATTTTTTTTTTTTGCCCGTCCTGGGCCTTGAACTCAGGGCCTGAGCACTGTCCTTGGGCTTTCTCAAGACTAGCACTCTACCACTTGAGCCACAGCACCACCTCCAGCTTTTTTCCTATGGATGTGATATGGAGGAATCGAACCTGGGTCTTCATGCATGCTAGGCAAGCACTCTTATCACTAGGCCAAACTACTGGCCCCTACTTCGTGAAGTTTTTAACTATGTATCTATATTATCAAATAATGGCTAAGTAGATAAAAATAGAACTCAGTTTATAAAACTAAACTATTCTCTTTCTGTGAAAATAGAGAGCTGGCATATTGGCCTGGGACTTTGCCCTAGTGGTAGAGTGCTTGCCTACCATGGACAAAGACTTGGTTCAATTCCTTGGTACCACATAGAAAAGTCAGAAGTGGGGCCGTGGCTCAAATGGTAGAGCACTAGCCTTGAGGAAAGCCCAAGGACAGTGCTCAGGCCCTGAGTTCAAGCCCCAGGACTGGCAAAAAAAAAAGAACTGACATATTATTGATATAAAAATTATAACTAGCTGGGTGCCAGTGGCTTATTCTTACAATCCCAGCTACTCAGAAAGCTAACATCTCTAGATCAAGGTTTGAAGCCTGCCCAGGCAGATAAATCTGACAGACTCCAATTAATCAGCAAACAATCTGAAGGTGGAGCTGTGGCTTAAGTGGTAGAGGGTCAACTATGAGTGAAAAAGCCAAATGTAAAGCCTTGAGTTCAAGTCCCAGTGCCTGCACCAGAAGAGAGAGTGAAACAGAAAGAAGGAAAGGAATGAATGAATTGCATGTTCATAGTAGCATTAACAATGTTTTTAATAGGCAAAAACTTTAAACAACCCAAGTGTCCATCAACTGGTACATGGATAAATAAACATCTGGGTAATAGGGTTACAGCTGATTTTTATTTGCTTTGAAAAGGAAGATCTGTATTTTCAGTCTTCTGGGGTGAGTGTATATTTCTTTTGAGACTGAGAAATGATGTTATAACATCATTTAAAAACAGTATTAGTGGGGCTGGGAGTTTGGCCTAGTGGTAGAGTGCTTGCCTAGCATTCACGGGGGCCCGGGTTCGATTCTTCGATACCACATACATAGAAAAAAGCCCGAAGTGGTGCTGAGGCTCAAGTGGTAGAGCTCTAGCCTTGAGAAAGTCCAAGGACAGTGCTCAGACCCTGAGCTCAAGCCCAGGACTGGCACAAAAACAACAAGAACAACAACAACAACAAAACCCCCAGTATTAGTGAGATGTAATTTGCATGCAGGAACGCTAGCATGAAGCCACAGTTTGCTGACTTTTTATGAGGATCTGTGTACCATCTCCCCGTCAGCTAAGCACCTAGAGCCCTTCTCCCCCCAGGAAGTTCCTTCTCACCCTTTATAGCAGCAAGTCTGTTTTGTCAGCTCTCAACTTCATAGAAATGGAGATTACAAGTCTGTGTACATTTAATGTCTGGCTCATTTTGCTCAAAATAATGCTTTACAGATTTTTATTCATTCATTCATATAGCTAATCCTGGGACTTGAATTTAGGGCCTAAGCACTATCCCTGAACATCTTTTGCTCAAGACTAACACTCTACCACTTGAGCACAGCACCAATTTTTTTTTCCGAGTAGTTTATTGGAGATAAGAGGTTTACATTTTCCTGTCCAGTCTGGCTTTGAACTGTGATGCTTAAATCTCAGCCTCCTGAGTGGCTAGGATTATAGGCATGAGCCACTGGCACCTGGTTACAATTATTTTTAGTTTTTTTTTCCTTTTTGTTTATTTTGCCAGTCATGGGTTTGAACTCAGGAACCTGGCATCATTGTCCCTAAGCTCTTTTGCTCAAGGCTAGTACTCTACCACTTCCTCAAAAAGTATTTAAGCACAGAGTAACATCCTAAGTGCTTACTACTGCTTTATGATCAGCAGAGACCTGATCCAAACAGAAAGGAGCCTTCCCCAAGCTCCTGGAGCTGGGTGCCATGACCTTACAACCCGGGCCTGAGAGGGAGGAGACAGCACCTCACCCCTCAACCCCCTCCCAGGCGGCAGCAGTGTCTCAGGTGAGAGCCACCCTGCTCGCAGCCATTGTTCTGGAGTGACAGCCCCAGGGGCAAATGGAAAGCTGTCAACCTGAAGGCTGTCAACTGCAGACAAGAATTCCTTTCTTTGTCAGGCTGGGTGGTCTGGTGGCTTCAGCAGAGACCTGCACAGAAGATAAGTATTGTGTGCTAAAACACACCCAGGCTCCATCCCCTCTAGCCTCACTCCTTTGTGAGGCCTGGATGAGCCACACGTGGTTCCCTGGCCTGCCTTGTGCTAAGTCCTGGGCACCCAGCCCCGGGAGGGCATCTGGAGGTTGCTTAGTGCATGCACCCTTGTACCCCACCACCTGCACAGTATATGCCAGTCTTAGTCACACTGCTGGAAGATTCCATACAGATGGCCTGGCCCAACCCTCTGGGGCTATAGGAAGAGGTTCAGACACAGGCTGTAACTTGTCCAAGATCACACAGGACAAGTACGAGAGCAAGGACAAGGCCATGCATCCCCTTAGGCTTCCTCTTCTGTGCACCATCTCAAGCTCTCTCTCCCTCTTCTTCCCTCCTTCTCCCTTTGTCTCTCCCTTCCTTTCCCTCTCTCTCTTCGTGTGTGTGTGTGTGTGTGTGTGTGTGTGTCTACACACTTGGTGGGTCTCAGCCTGTGTCCAAAGGCTTTCATGTTTGCTCAACACCTGAGATGGCTTCATTTACAGGATGATTTGCTGCCCTCTACTGGTAATCCAAAACAACACTCACTCTCCTTTCTGGGTACCTAGAGTACAGGCCATTCAACAGAACAAGCCTGTAGATATAGATGAGGAAAACTGAGGATGGTGGTTCTGAGGATTATGACTCAAAGCTAGCTCAGGCGGGAAAGTTTGTGAGACTTTTGCCTCCAATTAACCACCAGAGAACTGGAAGTGGTGCTGTGGCTCAATGTGGTCAAGCGGTAGCCTTGAGCAAAATTACTCAGGGACAGCACCCAAGCCCGGAGTTCAAGCCTCATGACCACCACCACTACCAACAACAAAAGAGATGATATAATCTGCCTAAACTGATCCCGAGTTGAAACAGCCTGTGGGGCTGTACCTTCCTTCTGTAGCTTAGTATCAATACCACTCGCAGCCCTGACGTTGCTTACTGCTTTCCCTCAGTGATTACGGCTCGGGGCCATGGCTGAAACGTGAATACTTAGTTACTTGGGAGGCAGCGATGGGAGGTTGTGGTTAGAAGCCAGCTCAGGAGAAGGAAATGGCTTTCAAGGCTCCATCTTGATTAATGGACATACAGTGCAGTTTACATCTATGCTAGGAAGCATGAATAGGAGGATCAGAGTCCAGGCCATAAAGTCAGATCTTCCTTGAAATAACCAAGATAAAAGAGCTGATGAAGTGCTTCAAATAATAGAGCGTCTGCCTAGCGAGTGCAAAGCCCTGAGTCCAACACCCCCTGTACTACTGTACAGACTTGTCCCAACCACATTGTTCTTGTCAAGTCAAAAGAGGAAAAGTCACAAAAAATTCAAGGATATAACAGATGAATGAATAAAGAAGATATGGCACATACAGACCATAAGGAAAAATGAAGTCATGTAATGTGCAGGAAAATGGATATAGAGATCATCATGTTGAATGGGATAAAGCCAATAAAGCCAAATATCAAATATTTTCACCCCTATGTAGAAGCTATATCTAAAATACAGAAATGTGTATGGGCATATAAATATATATATATATACACACACCTATATAAATAAATATATGTCCATAAACACACACAGAGAACATAATCCTAAATGGAACTATGTCGGAGGATGAGGGGAAGAGGAAAGGAAAAAAGATGAAGGATTCTGGGAGCTGGTGGCTATGTCTATCATTCTAGCTACTCAGAGGCTCAGGTCTGATGATCTGGGCTCAAGGCCAGTCTGGGAAGTAAAGCCAGAAGTGGAGCCATGGCACTAGCCTCGAGTACAAAGCTAAGGGACAGTGTCCAGGCAACAGGTTTAAGCTCCCGTACCAGCATATACAACAACAAAATGAGCATGAATAATTCCAAAATACGGTGTCATTGTATGAAAAAGGCATTAAGGAACTCCAGTGAATGCTAAATACCTCAACTGATCAATAGGGGATTGGGCGGGCAGGGGAAGAAGAAAGCAACAGAAAGTGTTATTCTGGGGCCTGGAGTTTGGCCTAGTGGCAGAGTGCTTGCCTAGTATGCACGAAGACCCAGGTTCGATTCCTCAGTACCACATACATAGGAAAAAAAAGCCGGAAGTGGTGCTGAGGCTCAAGTGGTAGAGCTCTAGCCTTGAGAAAGTCCAAGAACAGTGCTCAGGCCCTGAGCTCGAGCCAAGGTCTGGCAAAAACAAACAAATAAACAAACAGAAACCATGTTATTCTGAAGAAAGCATGAACTGGAGATAAAAGTCTCACCAACTTTTACTACCTAGGCTAACTTCAACCCAAATCTCTGCCTTCCAAGTGGCTAGAATTATGGATGAGAGCTGCCAGCACCTGGATGCAGTTGCACAATTATAATGGCAGGTGGAAGTTCTTGGAAGATGGGAAGGGTAAAACATAGGTGTCAGAGGAAGGAAGAGTTCTTTCCAGCTGAAACACTAGAAAAAGCCTTCAAGGAGCAGAGAGGTACTAGAATCCTTTCACATAGGACTGTGATGGATGGCCACAGATGGGAGCAGAAGGAGTCTACTTTGGGTTTGAAACTCCTTGAGAAAAGGATCATGACTCAGTGTGCACTCTCTTTCAAGTCCCAGTGAGGAGCTGGCTTTGTATAAAGTTTAGCGAAAGAACAACAATGCAAATGAAAGAAAGAGTAAAAAGGCATAAACAAAAGACCGGCAGGAGCAAAGTCTGGCCGCCATGTACAGGATAGGTCTAGCAAATAGAGACTTGTTCGTGAGTTCTTGATGAGGATTTATGGAAGCTCAGTCCTGCAAAGGCCTGCTGGGACCAGGTGATGGGCTCTTTCAAGACCCACAATGAGGAGTCAAGCAGAGCAAAATCAGGTTCAAAGCTATACTTGAGTAAGACGAAGCTGTATGTTGGTGTGGAGGATAGATTAGAGGAGCTCAACCTGAAACTGGGGACCAGGTTAGAAGGCTGTCCAGGAAAGGATTATGTGAGGACTAAACGAGGTCCAGACACGTGGGTCCTGGGAAGGTACAAAGGCAGCAGCACTCAGCCTCTTCCCAGGAATCAAGAAAACTGCAATTCAAGTGTGTCTGGTGACAAACATGTCATGGACTCAACAAAATTATGGCTATCAGAGGAAGCACTTGCCAATCTAATACAAGTGGTTTGTAGTTTGAAGCTGCAACAAGTATTAGAAAGGTATTGGAACAGTGAGACCAAAGAAGGATATTCACAGGGGAGAGAAACAAAGGTGCAATGCCTATGTGCATCTAATCAGATAAAATAATATTTATCGAAGTAAACTTCAGGAAAAAGAAAAATACTTGAGAGAGAAACCCCAATTTGGGGGAATAAGAGAACAGGATACCATACTCCATAACCCCATTGTAACATTTGTCCCTTATATAATGCATAATATAACTATACATTATTATATGCTATAATAACAGGCCCAAAAGGCAAATGAGATTAATTGTTCAATAGAATCTCTTATAATCAAAGGGACATGAACAGAGATGGGTTAGCTGCTAGGCTCTGTTTGGACTTGGAGTTTTCAATGCTTATTCAGACATTTATTCAGCATTATTTATTAAATTAATACCACAGACACTTACAGAAGAGGCCATGAGTTCAAGTTTCCAGGAGAGCAAAAAGGTTAAAAAAAGAAAAGCTACACACATGTACTATTTACAGATGATAAGACAAATATACTGGTTGGTGGTGGCTCATCCCTGTAATCCTAGCTAACCGGGAAGCTAAGGTCTGAGGATTGAGGGCGGGAAGCTAAGGTCTGAGGATTGAGGTCCAAAGCCAGCCCGAGCAGAAGAGTCAGTGAGATTCTTATCTCCAATTAACTATCAAAAAGCTGCAGATGGAGATGTGGTTCAAGTGCTAAAGTACTGGCCTTTAGTGAAAAAGCTAAGGGACAGTGCTAAACCCTGAGTTCAAGCCCCATAGGAACATGTACACACACACCCCAAAACGTATTCACTTCCTACCAGCTGAAGAATGAATAATCCCAGCTACGTGCTGGGAGAGGAGCCCTGTCAGGAGGCACCGCCCAGTTCCTTTCTTCTTCCAGGATCCCATTCTGTCCTAGCAGCTTCTTCAAGACTTGGCTAAGGTTTTCAGTTCTGTCCTTTGTTCAGTTCCCTTCTTGTAATCAGAATCTGGTGGTCTGGGAAATGAGAGGAATACAAGGCAAGAAGATGGATGTAGTCACAAGTTTCCCCTGAGACTGAATGGGGAAAGACAGAATGTATGTCCTAGTTTACAGTATTTTCCTTCTGAGCCCCAGCAAGATGACTCAAGCTGTCTGCTCTGGGCAAGGCCCAGAGCCTCTACCTCCTGGTGAGATATACAGATTAAGGCATGCATTGGTTCTTTCTGGGAAGTGGGAGTCTCTGTTTAGCTTGGTTGAGGCATCAAGCTCCCAGTTCAGACTCAATGACATGAAACTCACCAACAAAGGCCCCTATGACAAAGGAGAGGGTGTGACCAGCAAAAGAAGACTAAGAGGTTGCCAGGAAGTTTCAAAACCCTGGGGCCCATGTGGCATCTAACATGGGCTTTGTGTCCTTCCATGCTCAGGCTGGAATGCATCACTGGGAAGAAGATTCTGGGAACTGATCCCTCCAAAGATTACTTTGAGAGAGAAGAACACTCCATAACTTCACAGAATTAGCAACATGCAGCCTAGAGGTTCACCTCAGGTGCCGGTGTGCTGCCCCACGGATAACCTGCTGGAGTGTGGATCACCACAGGGATTTCACATTTACATCATTTTACATTGTGACCAGCAGTGTACAAGTGTTCTAATTTCCTCCACATCCTCGCTTGCTGTTTGCAATGGTGTGTGTGTGTGTGTGTGTGTGTGTGTGTGTGTGTGTGCATGTGCACAAGTGCCAGGCCTGGGTCCTGTGCCCAAGGGTTTTTTTTTTTTTTCTGCTCAAGACTAGTACTCTACCATTTGAACCATGGCTCCACTTTCTGATTTTTTGATGCTTAATTGGAGATGAGTCTCACAGACTTTCCTGCCCAGACTGGTTTGAACCACAATCCTCAGATCTCAGTATCCCCAGAATCTAGGATTATAAGGCATGAGCCACCAGCACTCGGCAACTAAATACATCTTTATGTGATTTTTGGCCATCCATTTATCTTCTTTGGAGGAATGTCTGTTTAAGTCCTTTGCTCATTTTTAAAATTAGCATTTATTTTTTTTTGCCAGTCCTGGCCTTGAGCTCAGGGCCTGAGCACTGTCCTTGGACTTTCTCAAGGCTAGAGCTCTACCACTTGAGCCTCAGTACCACTTCTGGCTTTTTTCTATGTATGTGGTACCGAGGAATTGAACCCAGGTCTTCGTGCATGCTAGGCAAGCACTCAACTACTAGGACAAACTCCCGGCCCCTAAAATTAGCATTTTTTTGTCAGCCATGGACTTGAATTCACTGCATTCTTTTTTGCTCAAGGCTAGCTAGCCCTTTACCACTTCAGTGGTTAATTGGAGGTAAGAGTCTCACAGACTTCCCTGCCTGGGCTGGCTTTGAACCTTGATCCTCAGTACTCAGCTTCCTGAGTAGTTAGGATTACAGCTGTGAGCCACCAGTGCCTGGTGACATGTCTTTTAGTAAAATGTTAAATTAATAATAAGTTAAGTTGGAATGGTACCATATTCTGGATACCAGTCTCATATCAGATATCAAGACTGCAAATATTTTTCCCATTTGTGGATTAACTTTTTTGATCGTGTTCTTTGATGCATAAAAGCTTTTAAGTTTAATGGAATATTATTTCTTTCATTGCTTGTGCTTTGGATGTCATGAAATCTGAGACGTTTTCACCTGGTCAAGATCAGTGAACAGGGAAGAAGAGGGTATACTTCAACTACTCAGCATGCATAGAGTTCCGAACTGTAAGGCACTGCAGATATTGAACCCATTTTCTCATACCACTACACAATTTGCACTAAAGACATGCTGTTTCCAACAAAGCTAAGTAAAAGTTTCATTTTCACTTGAACTAAGCACATTAAGCTTCTTTTTGGCCTGGGAAGAATATCGTAACTTTTTTCCTTCCTTGCTTTTTGGGAACAATTGATTTCTGGGAAGCATATTGTATTTTCATAAAATCAACAACAGAGAAATGGACACAGGATTCTGTTAAACTAAAAAGTGTTTACATGGCAAAGGACATACGTAGTGAAAAAGACTAGTCCACAAAATGGGAGACTTTTGTCAGTTATACGTCAGACAATAGTCTAACATAGAGAATATACAGACCTTAAGAAACTAAATCCTCAAAGAACCAACAACTCAATTAATAACTAGGCAAATAAACAAAATAGAGACTTCTCAGGAGAAGAAGTAAAAAAATAGCCAATAGACCCATGGAGAAATGCTCAACATCTCTGGCCATAAAGGAATTGAGAATTCAAACAATGCTGAGATTCCACTTCACCCACATTAGAATGGCCATTATCAAGATGAACAATAATGCAGATTCAGGGAAAAGGAATCTTAGTAAACAGTTGGCAGGAATGCAAACATGTTCAACTACCCTGGAAAGCAGTTGAAGATTCTAAATTAAACATAGAACTGATCTAGAAATACCACTCCTAGGCATTTAGCCAAAAAATTACAAACCAGGATATGATGAAGTCACCAGTACAATCATGTTCATTGCAGCTCTATGTTCACCATAGCTAAGGTATGGAATCAGCCAAGATTCCTCGATGGAGGAATGGATCAAGAAAATGTGGTGGTATAGTCACACAATCAAATTTTACTCGTCCAACAGGAAGAGTGATATTACACCATTTTCAAAGAAATAGATGGACTATGTAAAGTAAGTCAGGCCCAGAGAGACAAAGATACATCTTTTCTTCCACATATGGAAGCTAGAACTAATTTAAAAATGCATAAGTTGGAGTTGGATGCAAATGTATACAAATTGATTAACTGAACTATGGTATTTTTAGGGGAGAATTTAAAGTGTAATTCCTTAGAAAGTCTAACTCACAGACAAGCAGAATTACAAGGAAATTGATACTTGAAAAGTAAGGTTGGGGTTAAAGGGAGGCAGGTAGACAAAAGAAGAGAGAAGCTATGCCTTGGTGACTCACACTTCCAATCCTAGCTACTCTGGAGACTGAGATCTGAGGACTGTGATTAAGCTAGCCAGGGCAGGAGAGTCCATGAGACTCCTTTTTTTGTTTGTTTGAGGAAAAAGATTTTATTTGGTATCATTTTGATGATGTTTAACACAATGATCTTGGAGGCTGAACCGCCAAGTTGGTCCAGTTGTGTGTGTGTATATATATATATATATATATATATATATATATATATACATTCCTACATTAAGTATCACCTTATTGCTATTTGTACAGATACATTTTTTGCCGCCAGTCCTGGGGCTTGAACTTAGGACCTGGGCACTGTCCTTGGACACTTTTTACTCAAGGCTAGTGTTTTGCCACTTGAGCCACAGTGTCACTTAAAGGGAACCATGAGACTCATCTCCAATTAACCATCAGAAAATCAGAAGTGGCGCTGTGGCTCAAAGTGGTTGAGCATTAGCCTTGAGCAAAAAAAGTTCAGTGTCCAGACCTTGAGTTCAAGCCAGATTACTGATGAAAAGGGGGGAGGGGGAGGAGAATGCAGTCATAAAGCTCAATGCATATTGTACAAAATTAAGAAAATTGAGGGAGGAGTAGGGTTTGAGAAAGTGATGAAAGGGGCCACATCAATATCCACACACTGATTTGTTGAGTGGTAACTCCTTTATATAACTACTTAAAAATAAAAATGTAATTAAAGAAAACAGCAGGGAAACACTCAGAAGATAACACAAAGATTTAAACAGTGAATTATAATGAGAGACGGAGAGCTTCTCCACATCAACTGAATTGTGCAATGCATGTGTCAGGAGTTTAAATTTGTTTTTGAAAATTTTTTTGATTTTTATTATTTTGACACACTTAATTAAAATCATGTGTAATACATTTGCAAGTAAGACAGGCTGTGCACAAAAGACATAAATAATACTACACATGAATAATGCACCTGACAAATAGTTGTAACTATTGAATCGTACTTCCCAAACTCTCTTATCCATGGAAACATTCAGTGTATCAGGTTGCTCTTTCTAAAAGTCACAGATGGTATGTGCAGTGAATTTTTTAGAATCAAATGTTTTCTAGTTTAAATCAGATTTTGTGTGTGTGTGTGTGTGTGTGTGTGTATATATATATATATATATATGCACATATATATGTCTTTTTGGAGCACTACAGTGTTTTGTTCCATTTGTCACACTTTTGTGAAGTCGGGCTATTTGTCCTCAAGATGACAGCAGCATCAAAAACAGCAGCCCCACTATCAGTCCCATGGAAATAATAGTGAACTCCATGTAACCTGGCTTTGGTACCAAATAGTGCACTAGTTTGAACCATCTTCTCATTTCAAATCCCAGGCTTTGGCTGGGAGTGCTCGCCTAGCATGCATGAAGCCCTGGGTTCGATTCCTCAGTACCACATACACAGAAAAAACCGTAAGTGGTGCTGTGGGTCAAGGGGGAGAGCTCTAGCCTTGGGAAAGCCTAAGGATGGTGCTCAGGCCCTGCGGGAAAGCCTAAGGATGGTGCTCAGGCCCTGCGTTCAAGCCTCTGAACTGGCACACACACGCGTACACACACACGCGTACACACACACACACACACACACACACACAATCCCAGGCTATGTTTCCTAGGCTGTGTGTCCAACACAAAGTTAGATCAATCACCTGTTTGTGTGATTGGTACCAATACCACTGCCTGCTACTATTGTATTGGCTCAGCTAATCTCAATGGCTCAGAAAGTGAGTCCACTAGTACTAATGTATCATTGAAAGAATGGAACTCTGGTTAAGTAATGTGCCCAGTGTCAGAATGTGGACTTAAGCCTTCAGGTCTTAATTCAAAGTCCATATTGTGAACCACTAAGCAAAACTTACTAATGAATGACCAGGAAACACAGTACTCATAACCTAATTTATGGAATTGTAATCCCTTGTACAATTCCTTAATAATTTTTAAAATGCAATGTTAAACTAGAAAGCCTACAGAGTGGGAGAAGATCTTCAGTAACCATACAACAGACAAAGGCCTCATATCTAAAACATATCAACAGCTCAAAAAATTGAATAACCCCAAAACTAATCTCCAAAGTAACAACCATCCCATTAAAAGATGGGCCAAAGACTTAAAGAGAGTCTTCTCTGAAGAAGAAATAAGAATGGCCTATAGACACATGAAGAAATGCTCGACATCTCTTATCATAAAAGAAATGCAAATTAAAACAACTCTAAGATTCCACCTCACTCCAGTTAGAATGGCCAGGATCAAGAAATCTTATAACAACAGATGCTGGAGGAGATGTGGCCAGGAGGAATCACTACGACACTGTTGGTGGGAGTGCAAACTCATTCAACCACTATGGAAAGCAGTATGGCAGTTCCTCAAAAGACTAAACATAGAGCTCCCCTATGACCCAGCAATTCCACTACTTGGCATCTACCCAATGGTCCAGAAACAAGGACAGACTAAATCCACTAGCACAACATTGTTGATTGAAGCACCATTTACCATAGTAAAGATAGGGAACCAACCTAGATGTCCCTCAGTTGATGAATGGATCAACAAGATGTGGTATTTATACACAATGGAATTCTATGCTGCTGTTAGAAAAAACAATATTGCCCCATTTGTAAAGAAATGGAAAGACTTAAAAAAATCATATTAAGTGAAGTAAGCCAGACTCAAAGGAACATAGGCTCAATGGTTTCCCTCATCTGACATCATCAGTAGAAACCTTGGGCTCTCCTAGCAGAGATTCACAATAGAACAAAATCTAGATACATTAGGCCATATAGTATGACGCTAAATGTAAGGACCTCCAGGAGATGGAAACAAAAGCCATATAATGAGTCATTGTTGTCCTTAATGTACTATGTCATCTCTCATCTCTTTTGCTGTCCCTTGGTTATCTCATATTGTTACAGTATTTCATCTTGTTATCTGATATATTTTATATATGCTTAATTGGTTATTTGAAATAGGAGAGGGTAGGGGGGAAACCAAGTTGGGGGGAGGGAGAGAGGGAAATGGGGACCATGACATGAGAAAGGGTTCTCAGTATTTGTGAAGTAAATGTACCTTCTATCTGGTGAATATAATGTAACCCTTCTATTAATTACAATAAAAATATATGAAAAAGAAAAACAGGAAAAAGAGAATAAGAAAAAAGTGATTTCAAAACTAACCCTTAAATTACAGTACAAATGAATAGGGGCTATTATATAAGCTCAGGGTTCTGCGCATGCCTAGACTCCACCCACCGCCCGCCCCTCCCGATTGCGCAGGCGCACTCGAGCCGGTGGCTGGGGGGGACGCTTTGAGTCAGCGGTTTGGGGCCCGCGGCCGGGCCGTGCGGCGCGCGCGGCGTGTGTACCCGAGCACGCGCACGCAGGCCTGGGACCCCTGTTTGCGGATTGGTGTGGAGATGGCGGCGGCAGCGGCGGCGGCGGCAGCCGAGCAGGCTACCCCAGAGGCCGCACCTTCGGAGCAGCCCGCGGAGCTGCCGGCGTCCGTGCGAGCGAGCATCGAGCGGAAGCGACAGCGGGCGCTGATGCTGCGCCAGGCCCGGCTGGCGGCGCGGCCTTATCCCGCAGGGGGAGCGGCGGCGACCGGAGGTTTGACCCCGTCCCCAGGCGGTGCCCAGTTCTGGCCTTGGCGGTTCCACTCGGACCCCAGCCCCGAGGCGGTCTCGCTGGCACCTCGGTCGCCCAGCTTCCATCTTGCTTTTCGGGGCACATCGGTCCCGGATGGAAGGCGCCAGGCGGTGCCTGTCAGCGCCGCGGCAGCCCGGGACCCTCCCCCGAGCCCTCCGCCTACACCGGTACCTGCTTCCTCGGTCACGCAGCCAGCCAGGGCCGGCCAGGCTCGGATGGATGATCCGATTGGATTCTTCCCGCCGACGTCCTGGGAAGTGAAACAGACGAGGCTTCAGTAACTGTTGGTTCACGCTGGCGGCGGTGCAGACCTGACATTTGGGTCCTCTGACCTGGGGCCAGGGCCCCTCCCTGCCCACTAGCTCCCCCTGCTGCCCGGGGCCCCGCGCTCCCCTTTAGGACGGGGTGTCTTATCTGTCCCCAGCCCGAGGTCAATGCTTGGCTCCCATTTGTCGTGTTTTCAAATCCATCCATCGTAGTTCTAGCTGCTGACACTGCTCTCAGATGTAACTCGCCCGAATTCTCCCTGGAGTTGTAGAATCGCTCCCCCTCGTCGCCATCCCTCATGCATGCTTCAGAAGCTTTCTGCTCCCCTCCGCCTCCCCCCAGGTTTAAAAGCCCCACATTACTTTGGGGGTGTGCTAATACTAGGCCTTGAACGCAGGGCCTGAGCACTGTCCCTTAGCTTTGTAATTCGAGGTTAGTGCTCTTGAGCTACAACTCCACTTCCAGCATTCTGGTGACTAAATTGGAGTTTCGTGGACATTCGTGCCTAGGCTGGCTTGGAGCCGCAATGCTCAGAACTCAACTTTCTGAGTTAGCTAGGATGACAGGCAGGAGCTGTAGGCAAGCAGCCAGCTCCTTTCCTTTCAAATATTCCAAATGTTTCCACTGGTCCTGTGGTAAAGCTCTTTAACACCACCTGATTCATCCGTATTTCCTCAGCCTTCTTTCTCTTTTCATCTGCCAGTATCTCTTTTTCATCTGTATAGCATGTTTTACTCTTTTTGTCTTGTGCCTGGAGCCTCAGATCACCTGATTTCATCACTGTAGTTAGAGCTTCTTGAAAACAGGTGCTTTATCTTGTGTCTTATTGATGGCCCAACAGGAGCACGATACTGCTTTCTTGATCAGGTGAAAGGTAGGAAGATCTTTGCCCTCCAGTGTCATCTCTGTTACATCTCCTCCTCCTTATCAAAGAGGTCCTTGTAGTGACTCCTATTAAACTGTAACCCTTGTATTTTGTAGCAGGATACGTTTAAAAATTGCTTTTGTAGTTGTTAATGCATTTGTCCTGTTGCTGCTGGCCAGAAACCTCTTCCTTGATTTTGTACAGGCCTCCTACATGTGTACGTTAGAATTACGGGCGTGAACCACTAGCCCTTAGCTACTATCATTTCTTTAAAAAAATAAATAGGCTATCACAGATGCTGTCCATTTGTCTCTTGTGCAGAGATGAGTTCACAGCAGGCTGTAGACCTATCTGCAGAAGGGATTACTTAAAGCATGGCCTTTGGTACTATAATCTGGGAACTTGGACTTTGGAATATTCTACTCTCTAACTGGTAGTTTTACTAAACACAATAGGATATGTGCTAGTATCTGCTTACATCTCTGGAATTGCTGAGTGGAAGAGTACTCGGCTTTGGCAGAGATTGCCACACAGTGAGTATGTCTGTGGCCTGTCACCATCAGTGTACAGCAGTCCTGTGTGCTCCACAATCCTTACCATTGAGGGTTGGCCTTTCATGTCACACATTCTGGTGGGAATGTCGGGATGTTTTGGCATTTTTCTGGCTGTTAATATTGGTGGAATCTCTTCATGTGCCTACTAGCCATTTGGAAAAACATTGCTTGTGGAAGTATCCGTTCAGGTAGTTTTAACTCGTTTTGTTTTTTAGTTGGGGTGTTTGTCTTGTATTGATTTATAAAATTTTGTTATACATTCTAGAGTCGAGTTTTGTGAGACATTACAGATACCACCTTCCAGTTTGTTCTTTCTTATAATGGTATAGACGAGAAGAAGTTCATAATTTTAGTCAAGTTCTGAATAGTATTTATCCTCTCAAGACTTTCTGTGTTCTGTTTAAGAAGCTTTGGGATCTCAAGTTTATGATATTACTCTTCTATGTTTTTGTCTGGGGTTTTATTATTTCACCTTTCTCATTCAAGACTGTGATCCACTTTAAGCTTGTTATGTGTGTGAATGTGTTGGAGATAGTCAAAGTTCACTGATTAAGAAGACTATCTTCCTTGTGCTACTGTACTGGTGGTAAATTGTGGTAAAATCCCAGCACCATTTACTGAAAGGCTGATATCCTTTTCCATTCATTGCCATGGAGGCCTTGCCATGAACTGGACTGTAGGTCTATTTTACAACTTTCTCCTCTGTACCATTGGCCTATTTGTCTTTATGCCAATAATCCAGTGCCTTAATGACCGAAGACTTAAGATAAATCTACAACATTTGCTCAGATAAATCCTCTGGTTTTGTTTTTTCAAGCTTGTATTGACTGGTCTATGTTCTTACTATTCAAATATGTGTTAGGATCAGATTATCAGCAACTCTGTTTGCAGTGTCTTACTCTTAGAGGGATCAACTTAGGATCACCTGGAATCTTCAGATAAACTTGGTGGAAATTGACTTTTATAATATCCAGGCTTAAAGTCTATATGTGGTTTATTTCTTCATTTTTTGATTGTTCTTAGTGTTGTGTGGTTTTCAGTGCAGAGATTCTGTACATTCTTTTTTTTTTTTTTTTCAGTCATGGGGCTTGAACTCTGGGTCTGGGTGTTGTCCCTAAGCTCTTGAGCCACGGTGCCACTTCCAGTTTTCTAGTGGTTAATTGGAGATTAGAGTCTCATAGACTTTAGTGCCCTGGCTGGCTTTGAATTACAATCCTCAGATCTCAGCCTCCTGAGTAGCTAGGATTATAGGCGTGAGTCACTGCCTGGTGAGATTCTCTACATTCTTACTGTTATTTTTTAATTCTTATGGGTATTTGAGTACCATTTTAGTTGGTTCTATTCTAGCCTTTGTGCAGTTTAGTTTTCTTGTCATATTGCCCAGTGGAAGCCTTCAGGACAGTGATAATTAGACGTGGTGACCTTGTCTTGTGTGATATCTGTTTAGGAAAGTTTCTGTTTATGTGTAAGGGACATAGGGGCTTCTTTTAAGTGATGACCACTTTTAAAATTTTTTATATGACCACTTTTATTTTCTTTTGTAGGTGTGGCTAATGTAAAAGCAGCCCCCAAAATAATTGACACAGGAGGAGGCTTCATTTTGGAAGAGGAAGAAAAAGAAGAACATAAAATTGCAAATGTGATTCATGAACCAGGTAAAGTGTGAACTTTTCAGAAAATAAATATATAGATTGGCTATTTTGAGTAACATGTATAATTCTTTACAAATCAATGTTAATACCATAGATTCTTTCGTTTGTGAGCAGATTATCTTTATATGAATGGTAATATTTGATAGTTTTGATTAAAAGAATTCAAGAAACTTCCACATATGTGGAAATTATTATTTAACTTGTAGTTTGTATACAGGTGTGTTGATGTTTTCTATTGTTTTAAAATGGGTAGGGACACGGGGCTGGGTTTGCCCTAGTGGTAGAGTGCCTGCCAGGCATGCACAAAGACCCAGGTTCCATTCCTTAGTTATACATACATAGAAAAAGCTGGAAATGGTGTTGTGGCTTAAGTGGTAGAGCTCTAGCCTTGAGAAAGCCCCAAGGACAGTGCTCAGGCCCTGAGTTCCCAAGGAAAAAAAAAAAAGAAAAGGGTGAGGACAGCCGATACATACTAGAAATGGTGACCAGACATCCTTGTCTTAGTGGATAGAGTAAATACTCAAAGTGATCCTGATAAATGGGACATGGCGGTTGTAGCTGTAGTCCCTGCTACCCGGAAGGCTCAGGAGGCAGAGGAATCATTTGAGCCTACAGCAACAGAGTGCCCATTTGAACCGGGCAATATAGGGAGATTCTCTCTTTAAAAGATCATTATAAATGGGGGGCGGTGGCCTGTCATCCTAGCTACTCAGAAGGCTGAGATCTGAGATACAAAAGAACCTGAGACTCTTATCTCCAGTTAACTTCTAGAAAACCAGAAGTGGTGCTGTGGCTCAAGGGGTAGGCAGTAGCCTTGAGCTAAATAGCTTGGGAACAGTGCCCAGGCCCAGAGTTCAAGCTCCAAGACCTACTAAAAAAAAATCATTATAGGCTAAAATAGGGGTTAGAAACCCAACATCTTTTTTTATTGTAATAATAAAGGGTTACATGATATTTGCCAGATAGAAGGTGCATTAATTCACATACATTGATACCCTTTCACATGTCTTGGTACCCATTACCCTCCCCCCACACCCCCACCTGTCCTAGTTTTCCCCCCTTCCCTATCAAATTTCAAATAACCAAATATAAATAAATTCAACATATCAGATAACAATGTGAGATACTGTAACAATATGAGATACCCAAGGGACAAGCAAAGGAGATGAGAGATAACATAGTACATTAAGGACAACAATCATTCGTTATATGGCTTTTGTTTCAATATCCTGGAGGTCCTTTCAATTAGCTTCATACTATATGGCCTTATATATCAAGGTTTTGCTCTATTGCAGATCTCTGCTAGTAGAGCCCAAGGTTTCTACTGATTATGACAAATGAGGGAAACCATTGAGCCTAAGTTCCTTTGAGTCTGGCTTACTTCACTTAATATGATTTTTTCTAAGTCTTTCCATTTCCTCACAAATGGGGCAATGTTTTTTCTGACAGCAGCATAGAATTCCATTGTGTACAAATACCACAACTTGTTGATCCACTCATCAACTGAGGGACATCTAGGTTGGTTCCATATCTTTGCTATGAAACCCAACATCTTAAGAGGTCATATTAAGGGGCAGTCTTTTATGTTTGAGGGGAAAAAAACAGTTTAAAAAGTAGAAGATAGGGAGATCTGACATATAAAGAAGAATATGAATGTATTATCTAAGATTAACAGTTTGTAAGTACATTCTATATATACATATACTCAAGGTGAGGAGACTTATACACTGTGGCCATAAAGTTGACAGCCAGCGGTATAATATGATGGTTTAAAACCCAATCTTAGACAGGTGTGAGTGTGTCACACCTGTAATCCTAGCTACTTAGGATGCTGGGATCTGAGGATCATGGTTCAAAGCCAGCTGGAGCAGGGAAGTCCATTTTATCTCTCATTAACTTCCAAAGAGCTGGAAATGGAGCTTTGGTCCAAAGTGCTAGAGCACTAGCCTTGAATACAGATGCTTAGGGGGTAGTACCCAGGCACTGAGTTCAAGTCCTAGGACTGGTACAAAAAAAAGAAAAGAGGGACTGGGAGTTTGGCCTAGTGGTAGATTGCTTGCCTAGCATGCATGAAGACCCGGGTTCAATTCCTCAGTACCACATACATAGAAAAAAGCCAGAAGTGGTGCTGAGGCTCAAGTGGTAGAGCTCTAGCCTTGAGAAAGTCCAAGGACAGTGCTCAGGCCCTGAGCTCAAGCCCAGGATTGGAAAAAAAAAAAAAAAAGAAAAGAGAAAGAAAGACAAAGAAAAGAAAGTCACAATGAAACCCCTCTTGTATAACAAACATAGGCTAAAATAAAAAAAAGTCTAATTACCCAAACTCAAAACAACAAAAAAGAAAGTATTGTAGTCACAAAAGAAAGGAAACTTATAGAAATCATCTTCTTTTCTGTAGGACCTGTCATGGAATTTGATTATACAATATGTGAAGAATGTGGGAAAGAATTTATGGATTCTTATCTCATGAATCACTTTGATTTGGCAACTTGTGATAACTGCAGGTACTAATTTGTATTTCAGTGTGTATTCTCTTCTCTTTCCCTCTCTTCCCCTCCCCTCCCTTTCCTTCGTTTCTATTTTTTATTTTCTTTTCTTTTTTTTTAAGCCGCAATGATTGTTGAACCCAGGGCCTTGCCTATGATAGGCAGTCACTTTGCTGCTGCACCTTTACCTTATTTTGAGGTCATCCTCACTATCTCAGTCTCCTGAGCAGTGGGGATTGCAAGGCAGATAGTATCTTTACATTGCTAAAATCAAATATTTGTGTGTAGGATTAGGGAAAAATAATGGTATATTTGTATAATTTTCTTACTAATTAAGATTTTTTTAGTTAAAGAATTTATTAACATTGATTTTTACATCATATTTCAAATGACAAGTTTAACCAACAAGTGTTCAAGAAGGGAATCTCTATATACGATCACTGGCACTTAGGTTTTAGAACATAATCACAATTAGGCTAAGGGTTTGTATGTCATAGAAACATATCAATTTATGAAATAAAACATTATGTCTATAGAGTCAAGGTTTTTATGTCCATATAGTTATGTTTGTATTTCCATTACCATGTCCATAGCTTTGGGTATACAGTTATTGAGTCCTCACTCTTGCACTCTTTGGATCTAATAGCCGCATATTAAGGATACCATGCGCCTTTTGTTCCTTAGGTCTTGACTTGTCTCACTCAACATGATTCGCTCTAGATTCATCCACTTCCCTGCGAATGCCATTAGTAATTAAGATTTTTATTCAAGGGGTAGTCCCAAAAATTTTTGTGGTTTCCATTTCGCCAAAGAAACACAGGACCCTGTTCTGTTTATCCAAGTTTCTGATAAGCCCCATGGAACAGAGAATCCTGCCCCCCTCACCAATCTTCTACCATAAAAATTTCCTTTCCTTTCTATTTTCTTGGTTTTTGTTTGTTTGTTTTTCCCACTCCATTTCTCAGTAGCAAGTTCATAACCCTTTTCTTCACTTTGCCCCAGGATCCTGTTTCTTATCCTGGTGTGTATGTAGGTTTCCTGGTCAGAGGACTGGAGCCTTGTGAGAGGAGGGAAAGCTCAGACACGTTTCCATTCCCCTTTTCTCCTCTCAATCTTGTATGTTTTTTTTTTTCTCACCTTTATCTAACATGCATGCATGCATGCATTCATTCAGCAGTTCTGGGATCAAACCCAGGGTTTCGCTGCAATAGTAAAGAGCTTAAGATTGAGCCCTTGTATTTTGAAGTAGGGTCTTGCAATGTAGCTGAGGCTTTCCTTGAACTCATGATTCTCCTGCCTCTATCTTCCAAGTGCTGGGATTATGAATGTGAACTACCATGCTCTGCATCCTTTTTTACATCATCCTAGAACCATCCTTGTTACTCTCCTGTGGTTCTCCTATCGCTACTGTCTACTTAACCAAGTCCCAAATTGGTGTCTTTTGCCCACGGAAGGCCTGTTTTACCTCTAGCACTAGGTGGGGCTTTCCAGCACAGAAGGCACCTCGAGCACCATCATCATCACTGGCTGGTTGCTGAGTGGAATCTTAGTGGGCACGTCGTGGTAGTGATGACCCTGCTCTTCCACGGTCAGCGACAAGCTGCACATGTTCTGGCTCTCCACGTACGATGGACTCTTCCCACTGGAGGCCTGTTTTAGCTTTGAGGAACAGGAGAAAATGGAGTGTCTGTTAACGTCAGGTTAGAGAAAGTTGTATTAGTCTGGAAAAATCCACATTTGTTTAAACATAATTAGGGATACAGTTCCCCCCACCCCCATTCTGTTTCAGCATCTTTGAAGCTTATGTTTTTATTTATTTATTTTTTACAGCCCTGGGCTTGAACTCAGGGCCTGAACACTATCCTTGGGCAGTCTCAAGGCTAGCGCTCTACCATTTGAGCCACACCACCACTTCTGGCCTTTTCTGAGTGTATGTGGTACCAAGGAATTGAACCTAGGGCTTCCTGCATGCTAGGCACTCTTACCACTAGGCCACGCTCCTGGCCCTGGTTTTATTTTTTAATTAATTATTCTTTTGCTAGTCCTGGAGCTTGAACTTGGGGCCTGAGCGCTGTCCTTGGGCTTTCTCAAAGCTAGTGCTCTACCACTTGAGCCATAGCACCACTTCTGGCTTTTTCTGTGTATGTGGTACCAGGGAATTGAACCCAGGTGTATGCTAGGCAAACCCAGACTTTGAAGGGCTGTGCTTCATGTGGCCCCCAGCAGACTTCTCTGCTTATTTTCTTTTCTGAGAACTTCTTTCCTTCACTATGCTCTTACTCCAATAGCACTCCAACGTACCACTATTATGCTTGACTGTCTTCTACTTCTACCTAGAATGCAAGCCTCATAAAGACAAAGCTTTATGCAGTTCCCAAAGCAAGACTATATCCACTGAAGAGTACCGGGATGGAAACGAATGAGACTCTGTCTCGGATTTTACCTGGCTTTTGACAACATGCAGAGCCTGCTGGACACCAGCTGCACTGAGACTGAAATCTGCACAGGTCATTTTGACCTTGGAATTTGTTTTGTTTTGTTTTTTCTCATTTACATTTTCCCTACTATTCTAAGTAATTTCAAGCTCCTACAGGAGAAAGAGGAACTTTTAGGAAATTCTTAAATTGTTAGGTGACGTAAGTGCTAATTTAATTTCTTAGAATAAGTAAAAGATGAAATATTTATGTCAGAATTTTTCTTTTTCCTTTTTTGGTCAGTCATGGGGCTTGAACTCTGGGCTTGGGCACTGTTCCTGAACTCTTCAGCTCGATACTAGTGCTCTACCACTTGAGCCACAGCACCTCTATGTCAGAATTTTTATGTTAGGAGAATTATAGTTAGGAAGAAGTGTTTTATGTCTTTCTGGTGTGCATTCCCCTAGGTTAATGGGTTATTTGAAGGCTTAGTTTATTTAAAATAATTTATATAATGGACTTGAATCTGTTTTCAGAGATGTTGATGATAAACACAAGCTTATAACCAAAACAGAAGCGAAGCAAGAATACCTTCTGAAAGACTGTGATTTGGAAAAAAGAGAACCAGCTCTGAAGTTTATTGTGAAAAAGAATCCTCATCATGCACAATGGGGTGATATGAAGCTTTACCTAAAACTACAGGTCTCCAATAATTTGTATTTATGAAATTAAAAAAAAATTTCCTTTGGAAGTGGTGTTGTAGAGCTCAGGGACAGTGCCCAAGCCCAGAGTTCAAGCACTATAACTGACCCCCTCCCCCTCCAAAAAATGTATGTTGTACTAAGGAATTGAATCCAGGGCACACTAGGCAAGCACTCTCCTACTAAGCCATATTCCCAGCTTTTCATGAAATTTTTAACAAAAATTACTTTTATTTAATAGCCATGTTTTCTCATTTTTCCTTTTGCTGTGACATTTTGGAACAAGTATGTAGGTGAGGGGGTGAGGTTGGTACATTTCTGAAACTGAAAAGATTTAAAAGTCATTCTCTTCCCTGTCCCTCAGTCCTCCACCAAAAAAATTTTTTTTTCTTTGCCAGTACTGGGCTTGAACTCAGGTCCCTAACACTCTCACTAGCCTGGAGTTGCTCAGCAGGCATTTAACTACTTGAGCCACACTTCTAGCCCAGTTTTTTTACTGGTTATTGTGGAGATGGAAGTCTGTCTAGTGGCTTTTTATGGTCCAAGTCTTCATTCTAATTTTAAGACTTTGAATTATATACCTCTATTTTTTTTTTTTTTCCTAGTACTGAGGCTTCAACAAGGGCCCAGGCATTGTCCTCGAGCACTTTTGCTCAAGTCTAGAACTCTGTCATTTGAACCACAGCACCACTTCTGGCCTTTTTTGTGTATGTGATACTGAGCAATCAAACCCAGGGCTTCATGCATGCTAGGCAAGCACTTTACCATTAAGCCACACTCCCAGCCACTGCTACTCATTTTTTTTTTTTTTTTTTTTTAGCAGTTGTGGGACGTGAACTCTTGAGCTCTTCAGCTCAAGGCTACTGCTCTACCCCTTGAGCCACTTCCTATTGTCTAGTGGTTAATTGGAACGAAGAGCCTCATGTGCTTTAATGTCTGGGCTAGCTTTAAACCACAATCCTTAGATCTCAGTCGCCCGAGTAGCTAGGATTATAGGAGTGAGCCACCATACCCGGCTCACATCTACTCTTTTTAGGAGAATACAGAATATGGCTAAGTGCAAATGGCTCATGTCTGTAATACTGTTTGTGGAGGCCAGCTCAGGCAAAGAGTTACTAGCAAGACCCCATCTCATCTAATAAAATCTGCATGTGGTGATACACACCTGTCATCCCAGTTACAGAAGAATAAACAGGAAGATCTCAGTCCAGGATGGTCAAGCAAATGCAAGACTCTACTTAAGAAATATTTAAAGCAAAAAGCTAAGGGTGTGGGTCAACAAACCCGGTGCCACCACAATATGTTTATGTCTTTGTGTGGACAAAATGAATTATGCTCAGGATACACTCATAATAATGTTAAAGGGACCCGAAATAGCAATCATAGTAGTCAGATTCTAATTTCCCCTTCCCTCCCTTCTTTTAATGGTTTAGAATCAGGGCCGAAGCTGTCCCTGAACTTTTCTGCTCAAGGTTAGTGATCTATCACTTGAGACAGCTCCTCTACTTATGGCCCTTTGCTATTAATGGGAAATAACTCATACAGACTTTCCTGCCAGGGTAGCTTCAAACCCTGATCCTCAGATCTCAGCCTCCTTAGTAGCTAGGATTAAGCTACTGGCACCAACTAAATTCTAATTTTTAAAACTAGTAAAGCAGGACAGTTTCTAAGATGTTATTAGTTTCCTATGGTTCACATTTGAACTATTAGTTTCTATTAAGTTTCTGTCTTTAAGATGGTTCTTCAGGGCTGGGAGTTTGGCCTAGTGGTTAAAGTGCTTGCCTAGCATGCACCAAGACCCGGGTTCGATTTCTCGGTACCACACACATAGAAAAAAGCCAGAAATGGTGCTAAGGCTCAAGTGGTAGAGCTGTAGCCTTGAGAAAGTCCAAGGACAGTGCTCAGGCCCTGAGCTCAAGCCCAGGACTGGCAAAAAAAAAAAAAGATGGTTCTTCAGTAGCTGTGTGCTCCCTAGGTTGATCACCTGCGCATAGTTAACGAGCATGGGCTGTGTTGTAGATCGTGAAGAGGTCTCTCGAAGTCTGGGGGAGTCAGGAAGCACTGGAAGAAGCAAAGGAAGTGCGACAGGAAAACAGAGAAAAAATGAAGCAGAAGAAGTTTGATAAGAAAGTGAAAGGTGAGTTGCGCTCTTTGTCATGATGGGGTTTTACCACGAAGAAAGTCCTTAGTGTTTTCTTTGTGATGTTGTTGCTTAAAGACAATGTGCCACCCATAGATTGGGATGTGTCCATCTTCATAGGTTAAAAAAATGACTTGGGGGCTGGGAGTTTGGCCTAGTGGTAGAGTGCTTGCCTAGCATGCACCAAGACCTGGGTTTGGTACCACATACATAGAAAAAAGCCAGAAATGGTGCTGTGGCTCAGGTGATAGAGCACTAGTCTTGAGAAAAACCCAAGGACAGTGCTTAGGCCCTGAGCCCAAGCCCAGGACTAGCAAAAAAAAAAAAAGTAGGTTGGCCTTGAATTCATGATTTTCCTGCTTCTGTGTACTGAGTGCTGAGACTTTAGTCATGTGCCAGCCATATCCAGTTACATCTAGAATGAACTCAGATGCCGGCTGCTCTGAGCACTTTCAGGAAGGCATGTATAAAATATAGGAACAGGACCCAGGCAATTTTGAGTGGAACTCTTCATATATATGTCATTCCTTCATCAGTGCATTTATTTCAGCATACAACTTGGTTTGTCTGTGAATTTCGTTTGTTCATCCATGTGTATGGGTCTGTAAATCTACCCACCTCTCCATGAATGTTTCAGGTGTTTACATTTTGCCAGGTAGTGGGCCTCGTAAGTGCTAGAGTCAAGCTGTCAGGATGACACGTACTGAGGATGTACTGAGAAACGAGGGTGCTTCCTGCCTTAGCCCCCAAAGAACAGGGATTATAAGAATCTGTTACCTTACTAGCTTTGAAGTCTAAGAATCCATGTTTTACCTGGTTACTTGAGGATAGGGGTGGGGTTAAGAGGACAGAGAAGAGGTGACACTGATTAAGATTCATTGTATTTATAAATTGGTATATCACACACTGAAGAGTTTGGGTGCCCAGCTGGCAAGAAATGCAGACAGATGATGCTGGTTTCATGTCATTAAATGAGAAATTGGGAAGTTACCAGTTTGTTCATTTCCAGTGAGCACAAAGTACTGGAATTTGCAGTGTAAATTTTGCAAAAAGCCATTAGCCTCATATAGGCCACAAGTTCCAAATACTTTGTCACATGCTGTCTTTGCTGTAGAATAAAATGAAACAAAAATAAAAATGTGCGTTTTTTTTTCTTTCCTGTTAATTTTCAGTGATTCTTATTCACAGGTTATACTTTGCAGTTGTCATCGGCAATTCCTAAAATAATGTGACACTTTATATATAGAGTGAAGAATTCAACAGACCTAATAACATTTCTATGAGCTAACATGAAAAGACAGCACGTCATGGTGACCTTGGCTTTCTAGTTTTCTTGCAAGCATGGGACATTCCTCTTACAGCAGCAGTTCCTGACTTGTAAACACACTCCCCTTCTCTTAGCGGACCTCCTTTGTTGGTGTGGCATCCTGTTTTCATCTCCTGTCCTCATGCACTGTTGTTAGCTGTTCTCCTTTAGTGCATTTCTAACTACTACCCATTCTGTACCCATTTCTGAGTCTCAGGCACATACCACTCCAGCAATGATTTCACAGACAAGCAGGTAAGGAAAACTTGCCAAATTTATGTATAATCAACTTTGATTTGTCATAAAATTCAGGTGGACCATAGGTATTTAGATATGCAAATATGGCTGATAGCTTGAATTTATTTTTGGATTCAGCAGAGAAACTTGTTTTTCCTTAGAATTGCGTAGAGCAGTGAGAAGCAGTGTGTGGAAAAGAGAAACAGCTATTCATCAACACGAGTATGGACCAGAAGAAAACTTAGAAGATGACATGTACCGCAAGATCTGTACTATATGTGGCCACGAACTGACATATGAAAAGATGTGATTTTCTTTTTGATTCGGTGACCTTTTCTTTCCTGTGGTTTTCTTTTCTTTTTTACAGAATTTTATATTTAAGGGAATTTAGATGGTTTTATATTGGTTGAAACTCACAATATGGACAAGCGATTCTTCACCAGGTGCTCTCACGGTGATCATCTTAAATGCAGGTTTTAGTTAAGGTTCAACTCCAGTGGCTGAGGATGGAGATGAGGTCTGCAAGAGGCAAGTGGTGGAGGTGGAAGGCCAGAGCTACACACTGAGCTACAAGCAAACCCTAGAGGTAAAGCTTCCAATGAAGGCCAACCCATAAGGATGGTTGTATACTACTGTACCAGTCTAGGTTACGTTTTGGGGGGCTATTATTTCTGGTACCAGTACTGGGACTTGAACTTAAGGCCTGTGCTTCCACTGCTAGACTTGTTGGTTACTTCTTGGATTTGTCTGCTGGGCTGATTTTGAGCCATGGTCCTCAGAGCTCAGCTTCCTTAATAGTTAGGATTATAGATATGAGCCACCAACATCCAACAACTACTTCTGCCCTAAAGACAACAGAGGGAAGAAACCATCGCTGGAAAACATGCAGATGTACATACTGTGGGGGATAAACAGTGACCACTACGGATCCAATCATGTTTTCTGTACCCTCAGAGCTTGTTGTCATAGGGCTTTATAGACTGCTCTTCTGAAATGCTGTGACAAAAAGGAAAACAGCTACCTTTAAAACTAAGTTTATCCTAAGTACTGCTAAGTGCCTTACAGGTATTCTCATTTAATCCTGGGGGGAGCAAGGGGAAGGAAACAATTTGCTTCATGCAAGCTGAAATAGACTAGATATTTTAAATTGTTGGTGTCCGATATCAATTTCTATCCACTCTAAATAGGAGAAATAGGAAGTTTATACATTTCCATCTTTCTAGACTAGCTGTTGAGAATTTTGCTTGGAGAAAACCCAAACATATCAAGGCAAACTCAAGTACTAATTGTTCAGGATATAAATGCTCAGCATAGAAATGGTCAATGTGTTTTTCCAAGTATTGATTTTTTGTATGTGCTATAAACATTAAAACTCAGTAAAAATTGAGTTGAATGAGTGGCCAGATTTGTATATGTGTGTGTGGGAAGCTTGTGGTCTGATGACAACAGAGTAGCCAGGAGTTCAGGCTGTGAAGAACATCAGTGCACTTTTAAGAGACAAGGAGCTCCCTGCCAGTGTTCAAGTTTCACTTCCTGGTTGTGACCCTAGAGAAGTTTCTTCATTGGGCCTGATTATTTCATATCAGCATAATCATCCCTCAGAGTATTATTTAAAATTTAATGTGGTGAGTCTTAAATCTGAAACACAATAGCCTCTAGACGAGCCAAGGCCAATATTAAGATTTCTCTAGTTGAGGTTTATTTCTATCCGTCCGGGTATCCAGATACACCCCGAAGTCAAATTTGCTCTACCAGGATAACACAGCTTCTCCCACCTTCATTTTTAGGTGTAAAAATGACCTGATATGGCCGGGAGTTTGGCCTAGTGGTAAGAGTGCCTGCCTAGCATGCACGAAGACCCTGGTTCAATTCCCTGGTACACATCCATAGAAAAAGCCAGAAGTGGTGCAGTGGCTCAGGGTAGAATAGCCTTGAGGAAAGTACAAGGACAGTGCTCAGACCCTGAGTTCAAGCCCAGGACTCAAAAAAAAAAAAAAAAAAAAAAAGACCTGACACAAATCCATATCAAATGGCATAAGGATAACAGAATTTACAGTCTATTACAAGGTATATGTGACAGGCCATCTTTGTATAAGCTTCACTAGCAGAGAAAGCAACCATTGAACATCTGCTCTTTTACTTCTTCAAAATTTAATCCCTAGGCCGGGTGCAGTTGCTCACACACCTGTAGTCGAAACTACTCAGAAGGCTGAGATCTGAGGACTGGGGTTAAAAGTCAGCCTGGGCACTAAACTCCATGAGACGCTTATCTCCAATTAACCACTAGAAAACCTGAAGTGGCCCAGTGGCTCAAGGGGGTAGTGCAGTAGCCTTGAGCTCTTTGAAGAGCTCAGGGACAACACCCAGGCCCAGAGATCAAGCCCCACAAATGACCAAATAATAATAAAAAAAATCCCTAGTTTAGTTTTTTCCCTGCATTTAGCTTGCTCGACAGGGACAGAGCAGGGCCACAGCATGAAGTTGTTTGAAGCAACCATTACACAGGAAGAGAGGATCAACTGGAAAGAAATGAAAACTACAAAATTCTCTAGAATGTATAATTAGCCAGACTTACGTGTACTGTGAAAACCATTACAAAGGCGTTTAAGGCAAAGTTACCAGTGCTTTAAGGTAGAGGTCTTTCTGCTTCTTGACAGAAACCATTTGAAACTAGTTACAGTGTGCTGTGCTTTTTAAGCAGTGTGTAAAGAGAGTACTTAGCCAACAACATGGGTGCTTGCCAAACAACACTGATCTATTGAATACTTACTAAATTAAGTGGTATATTTAAAAACCCTAGACACAACTATAATCCTAGCTAGTCAGGAGACTGAAGTCTGAGGATCATGGTTCGGCCAACCCAGGCAGAAAAGCCTATGAGATTTTTATCTCCAATTAACTACCAGAAAACCAGAAGTAGAACTGTGGCTCAAAGTGGTAGAGTTCTAGCCTTGAGCAAAAGAGCTCAGGGATAGTACCCAGGCTTGTGTTCAATCACCATAACTGACCCAAAACAAAAACAAACCTAAAAATTCCCATCCAATGAATGGACTTCATTCTGTAGTTTTTTTTTTTATTAAGATTTATGGTAAAGTAATCGACCATATTGCCCAAATATATTTAATGCATTACAGACTAAGGATGGAAAAAGGAAAAAGATACCTATCTTGTACAAAAGCACAAAAATACCACGAATAAGTTATAGGATTAATAGTAAATTTTTTCTAAGGTTTAATGCACTGTAAAAACCCTAGAAATTTGAAGTGTCAGGCAAATCATTATGTAGTATTTTACAAAACCCTCATTTTATTTAAGCCTTGTCATACAGCAAATAGGCTCAGGAATGAAGTTATCTGAGTAGGATCCATGAAGAAAAATTTAAAAACCCATATCTAGTTCCAAGAACAGTTTTAGCCAATCTATCCAATGCTAGTTCACAGGAGCTTGTAAGCAGGAGATCAGATACTCTAAAACAATGGTTTCTGAAACCGAAACCACCTGGAGAAGTCTGTTTCAGCCATAATGGTGTTTTAAGCTTCCCAAGGTGATTTGTTTAAGCAAATTTGGAAAGTGGACTCTAAATAGTAACACTTTTCTATATTAAAAAGTAGTGTTAAAGTACTACAGAAGAAAAATATTTTGAAGAGAAAATACTAAGGGAGGTATCTGTGCCTTCAGTAAGAAACCACCTACTAAAAAAAAATAGCTGGGTGCAGTGGTTCAAGCCTGTAATCCTAGCTACTTATGAGGCTGAGATCTGAGGATCACAGTTCAAAGCTAGCCCAGGCACTAACGACCATGAGATTCTCATCTCCAATTAACCACTAGAAAACCTGAAGTGGTGCTGGGGCTCAAGGGGCAGGGGAGTAGCCTTGAGCGGAAGAGCTCAAGGATGCCCAAGCCCAGAGTTCAGAGTTCAAGCCTCATGACTGACCAAAAAAAAAAAAAAAAGACTAAGATAATAAGTCATGAAATACCAAAGTTTACAAAACATATTTTTCATTTTATTTCAGCCATGTTAGGATACCTAGGAGATGTGACAAGTTATGCTACCTGGAAATAAGCCCACCGTCTACCTATGATTTTGTAAGCTGAGCCTCTATGGTTTTACACACCTCAAAACCTGTTGTTTTGTGCCTTAAGGAGAGAAAATATCAAACCGATCACTAAAATGTTGTGTCTGTCACATATATAATACATCACGGTCATTATCACATCGTCACTAAGAAATATTTGCCTGTTCAAGGCAAGTAAGGGTAATGTCATATTCCTCACTTCCCCTTTCCCCCATTTTCTGTAAGTGAAAGGCTTTAAGAAAGCAAGCATCAAACCATCAAAAGTAAGACAAATTATTTTAAGATGTTAGAAAAAAATGTCAACGTGAGGGAAAATTGTGGTCCTCAGGCCTGCAGAGCACAGAACTGCTGGAACACAGCCAGGATGTGAGGGTCTAGCTCTGCAGTGAAAAGCAGGTTCTCCAGGGTCACCATGTACTGCTGGATTATTTGGTGATGCTGTGGACACACAAAATAGGATGCAGGTCAGAGAAAAGTAAGCAATCTACTAGAAAATGTCCTTTGGCAGCCCACTACAATAATGAAGGAAGGAGGGATAGAGGTAGCAAAAAAACAGTTCATGCTGATAAGAGTGATGGGTTCCTATAAAGTCTCCCAAAACAATACAGGCAGTGGGGAACTTAACAGCACCTCAGTCCTCAGGAGCTTCTGTGGAAAGGCAGTTCATGATGCAAGGCAGTGCTTGCAGCTATTACTACAGACGAGCTTCGCTGGGTCTCCCCATACATGGGATTTTTAAAAAAGCAGCCTAGGCAATACTGAGGATGAAGCCAAAACATGTCAAAAAAAAAAAAAGCACTTCTATTTGCTGTAAGTAGATTCAAATATATTTGAATATCTGTACATGATTGGGGGCTGTTAAAGCTTTTCAATTACCATGAAAAGTAGAAAGAGAATTTCTATTGGGAAATTTAAAGATCTGAACTTTAAAAAGGGCTGCTGCCCTAATGACTTTTGTACAGTAAACAAACAGATATTACCTGAAGATAAAGAATGAGCTCAACTCTCTTACACATCTTTAAGGTCAGGATGGCTGATAGCAGTGTTGGTATTTTGTTTCTACGGAGGCCCCACCGTACTTTGGCTTCTGTGGGCACTGTTTTATCATGCTGCTGTGACATTTAAATTACCTATGAAGTCATACTGTTACAATATTTCCCCTTGTTATCTGATATATTTTATATGTGCTTAATTGGTTATTTGAAATTGGATAGGGAAGGGGGGAAATCAAGATAAGTGGGGGGAGGGTAGGAGGGAAATGGGGACCATGTTATGAGAAAGAGTATCAATGTTTGAGAAGTTATGCGCCTTTTATCTGGTGAATATAATGTAACCCTTCTATTAATCACAATAAAAAAAAAAGAAAAAAATTACCTATAAAGTTACTGTTCCCTTAGCATGTTTTCCTCTACAGTTTAGACTACAGATGGCTCCCTAGCATGGAAAATAGCAGGAGTCTGAGTGATATAAAATCAATTTAATCCTAAATATACTGATACATAACAGTAGCTGTTAATGGACATGAATTTAGGAGTCTAGCAAATTTCATAAGTGTTTATTCTGTGCATGCACTGTGGACCACTGAGAACTTTGTGCACAGAAAGCAAACACTTTACCTCTGAGCCATGTATCTAGCCTGATGACTGTTTTTTAAAAAATAGGAAATCTTGGTGGCTGAGAATAGTGTTTGTCATCTACTCAAAGCTGTTCTCAAACCTGTAAGAAGATCTGCTGGAGTCTCTCTATACAGTTCTTATACCACGGGGTTAATATACTGGTCCCATCGGTTTCACATCGTACCAAGTGCTCGGTCAAGATCATGATAAAACGCTAGAGAGGACAAATTAAGTTGAAGTATTAGATGGAGAATCTTACATTTCAGAAATAAACTATTAACCAAGGACTCCTACCTTTCATAACTGAAATACTATTTCAAATGTCATGTTTAACAAACAAGTATTCAAGAAGAGATTCTCTCTATATAATCACTGGTATATAGGTTTTAGAACATAATCAAAATTAGGCTGAGTTTGTATGCCATAGATACATATCAATCTATATAAGAAACAACACAAATAAAAAACTAAAGAAATTGTATAGATTTCTTTTATACACAATGCTCCATGTCAACTTACCTGAAATATGACAAGGAAGAGGTTCTTTTGCTCACTCTGTGCAGATTCTACTTTTTCCTGTAGTCTTTCTATTTGCTCCTCAAGGGCCCCATCTTTCCTGTCACTGCTTCTGTCATCATCATCACTTCGCTGCAAAAAGGAAAACATTCAGAAATCCAATGTATAGCATGGAGGCCAGGAGCACATAACAAACTACCAGCTTTTTCCTCCCCCTCTGCTTCTATAACTTCATATAACCTAGCCTCAGAAAAAATAAATTACCAACAAGACAGTGACTCTGAATATTGTCCAGAATTTCTTTAAGACTTACCCGTTTGTGTTGCCTTGCCAGTTTCTCTTTAGCTTCTTCTAGCTCTTTCTGGATCTTCAGAACGTGTTTGTTCATCTTGCGAATTGTAGAGTGCAAGATTTCCCAAACAAACAATCTTAAGGTAATATGGAATTTTGTTACTGCATGTAAAACTCTCAAATTTTATAACCTATTCATTCTTTTTTTTTTTTTTTGCCAGTCCTGGGCTTGAGCTCAGGGCCTGAGCACTGGCCTTGGACTTTCTCAAGGCTAGAGCTCTACCACTTGAGCCTCAGCACCACTTCCAGCTTTTTTCTATATGTGGTACAGAGGAATTGAACCCGGGTCTTCATGCATGTTAGGCAAGCACTTTAACCACTAGGCCAAACTCCCGGCCCCAAGGACTGTAAACTTTTACAAGAACCATTACTAGACAGTATGAATTATTTACAAAGTTCATATTTTCTTTCCTTTTCCTTTTTCCCAGTCCTGGGGCTTAAACTCAGGGACTGAGCACTGCCTTCGACTTTCTCAAGGATAGAGCTCTACCACTTGAGCCACAACACCACTTCTGGCCTTTTCTATGTATGTGGTACCAAGGAATCGAACCCGGGTCTTCGTGCATGCTAGGAAAGCACTTTACCTCTAGGCTAAACTCCTGGCCCAAAGTTTGTATTTTCTAAGAACTGATATATGCAGGCTCTTCTATATGAGCTCCAAATTCTGGTCCAAACCTTGTAAAGTCCCGAGACAACTCTGAAGAGAAGATCCAGTTTGCTACTGCAGCACAGTCGACAATTTGTGTGCGAATCATCTTATCAACCAGCACAGCAATCATCTACAATGAAAGAATTAGACAAAAATCTCTTAAGCATCCAAAATAGTAACATTTGAACAACGAGCACAAAATAATACTTCTATTTATAACACAAAATAATGCTTCTCTGAAAGTAAAATATGAAGGCTTATAAAAAATTATTTTTGCTGGGCAATGGTAGTTCAGGAGGCTGAGATGTGAGGATGGTGGTTCGAAGCTACCCTGAGCAGGAAAGTCCATGAGATGCTTATCTCTAACCACCAGAAAACCAGAAGTGGAGCTACGGCTTTGAAGTGGTAGACTATGAGCCTTTAGCACAAAAACTCAGGGATCATGCCTAGGCCCTGAGTTCAAGCCCAAGACCACACACACACACACACACACACACACACACACACACACACACACACACACACACTAAAGTTTGACTAGTAGTTTAAACTTCAGAAACACAACTTTGTGGTAATCTTCCAGTTTATAGAAACTGGACAGACTACATATAGACTAGATAACTATCATCTACCCAAACTTGTAGATTCTGCCAAGCAACAAATACTTGGAACACTAAAATACGGATCATTATACTTCAAAAACAAATCATAATACTTTCTCTAAAGAATGCATCAAGATTTGAAATATGATGTCAAAAATTAAAAAAAAAAGAATGTATCAAGTACCACTATACCCATAACTCCAAAAATTTATGGAATTGAAAAACATTCAATAGGCAAAATCAAGTTTAAGTAATCATCTTATCTGGGATTCCATATATCTAATTAAGTAATTCTTACCTGTGGATGGTTCCTCCAAACCTCAAACATAACTCTCAACACATGAAGCTTCCCCTCGTCACTCTCTGCTAGGGTTTTGAAGACTTCATGAAATCTTTTGGATAATGGAAAATTATTCATTAGGCATTTTAATGTTTTCAAAGTTATTCAATATAAATACAACATAGTAATGGAAAAATAACCAAACGTTAGCCACATCCCTTCACAGATACAGAAGTTATGATTAGGAATTAAGTTTGTACAGAAGCTGCACAGAATCTTGGAAGAAGAATATCTAACATGCTTTCTTCTTTCAATTCTGACAGGCTATAAAGGTGTGTCTTTAGATGCTAACTTTGGCCTCTGAGTTTCTGATAGTATCAGTGACTGCCTGAGGACCTGGGTCTTCATTAGCTTCTCTCAATATCTAGATGAATGTACATATAGACAGAAGTCATGGGGTAGGTTTTACCTACCACAAATCACATTACTCTATAAAAAGGTATACAATTCTAAGATCTTCATATTTGACAACTTTACCCCCAAATTACTATACTGTTGGCTTATACTTACTTTGCAAGAGCACTGAAGGAGTGGCTGAACGATTTGGATGCCAAATGAAGCAGAGTCTGCACAAAGACCTCTATCTTCAATGGGTTAAAACTGAATCCTTCATCTGAAAAGTATTTCACAGTAAAGAAAAAAAAAATTAAATGTAGCAATTTCTTAGTACTGTACCTGCAATGCTAAGTGGCATGCTTCTATTCAAATGCTAAGCCACACATTCATGTGATGTTTTTCAGTATAGTAAATAAAAGATTATCACTGATTTCAAATGCTCAAAAGGCAAAACTGATAATCTCAATCTGTGGCTTTATGGGGTTATTTCCCTAATTTTTTCTATATGATACAATTCTTTTTTAAAAAGAGCAGATTTTCTTATTTCATATTCTATGATAGAAATATATATAGTCCTGGGCACTGAACTCTGGATCTGGGCACTGTTCCTGAGTTCCTTTTTGTTCAAGGCTAGTGTTCTACCACTTGAATCTCAGCGCCACTTTTGGTTTTTTTCCATGATTAATTAGAGGTAAGAGTCTCACACACTTTTCTGTGCTGGCTGGCTTTGAATTGCAATCCTGAGATCTCAGCCTCTTGAGTAGCTAAGATTATAGGTGTGAGCCACTAGCACCTGGAAAAGATAATATATTTAATAAAAATAAAAACAGGAGGGGCCAGGAGTTTGGCCTAGTGGTAGAGTGCTTGCCTAGCACTCATGAATACCTGGGTTCAATTCCTTGGTACCACATACATAGAAAAAGTCAAAAGTGCTGCTGTAGCTCAAGAAGTAGAGCTCTAGCCTTGAGAAAACCCAAGGACTGGCAAAAACAAAACAAAACAAAAGGAGGAAACAAGTCTATGTTTCAGAATGTCTGACAATGTATAAATTTTACATCATTATGTTGACTTATACACATCTCCATATAGTCCCCTACCAAATGGTTACAAACTTATCCCAGTATCCTTGTCCACTGTTCTTCTGATTTGATTACTTGTTCTGTACCAGAGTGATTCAGTTCTGTAGAGAACTAAGCATTTCACAATGTTTTAAAATGTGGTAAAGCAAGTTCCTCATCACTTTTTTCTTTATTCATTTCTTAATTCAAGTAAACTTAGAAGTCAATTTTCCTATCTGCCTAGAAAAAAAATTAGGTATCTGGTTGAAGTTACATGGTATACATTTAGTAAACACAATTATTATAGCAGCCTAGTAATATCTGGGGCAAATATCCATCTAGTAACATACAAGGCCTTTCCATTTAGGATCTCTATATGGTGAAGGCAGGGCATGTTTTTGTGTGAAATTAACAAACCATCAAGGTATATGTTTACCTCGTATGTTTAATAAATAGCAACATATAGTGCTGGAGATCAAACCTAGGGTTTTGTGTATGCTTAGCAAATTCTCTACGACTAAACTACATCTCCAATAGATTATTTTTTTGCTCTCTTGTACTGGCCTTAAGGCTTGAACTCAAGGCTTAGGCACTGTCTCAGCCTTTTTGCTCAGACTAGGGCTCTACCACTTGATCCATAGCTCCATTTTAGGATTTTTGGTGGTTAACTGGAGATAAGAATCTCATAGACTTTGTTGCTTGGGCTGGCTTCAAACTGTGATCCTCAGATTTCAGCCTCCATGCTAGAATTATAGGCATGAGCCATTGACCCCTGGCTCTAAAATACTCTCAATGTAGGCTATTTCATGGTGATGTTAAACGTCAACTCATATTGCTAGTTATGTTTATACATTACTTTAAAATACCCGTTCATAGTTTCACTAAAGAAATGCTTAATTTTCTTACCATCATCATCATCCTGGTTAGGATTTGGTACATCTTTCAAAATGCTGAAGATTTCATCATTGGTTGCCTTGCTTTTGAAGGCAACAGATAAACAGAGGGCCACAGAATGTCCAGGAAGAGAATCTAAACATAGAATGGAAGGTAAGGTAATCAAGTCAGAGTATTCTTACAACTAGTTAAGATAATTGAGAAACTTAAATTATTTCCTTTCAAAATATAATATTCTACATCTCAATATTTAAACTATGTAAGATACTGTATGTGAAAATAAAGACAATTCTTATTTCAACACTTAGAATGTTTTACTACCTGAAATCTGGAGAACCAAGAGTTGCTAATCTTCAAGATGAGCAGTGGAAAGAAAGGTGACAGTTACATTGTCTTAAATCAGTTCTCAGGCTCTCTCTTCCTTGGCCTTTGTAAGTTCATAACCCAAGAGTCAAGGGTTTTTTTTTTTTTTTTTTTCCCCATTATCCTTTTCTTTCTGTCCTCTGGGACAGTGGAGACTGAGTTTGAGTTTAACAAGGTAAGGTAAAGGCTGCCAGTTTGACAGGGATTTGTTGAATCTACTCCATCACCTAGGTGTGACATGACCATGTGAGTCTACAACTGGTTATTTTCTACTGAATTCTTAATGTGTAGGATTTGTGCTAGGATGAAGACATCCAGATCAACAGCTGCATTTACTATAAGGCAGACAAAGACATAACAAAGAGAGAATGCTGAATGATATAAGGCCAGAGGATGTAAATTATTAAACATCTGAAATGAACAGCCTGTAAAAACAGATTACAGGACAGTCAGATAACATCAGCTATATCATTTCTCTAAAGTGGGAAGAAACTAAGTAAAAAACAAGCAACAACAAAGAAGTACCCACATACAATAAAAGTAAGGATTCTTTGTCACAAAGGAATTTACATTTGAGCCCAAGAACTAGAAACCAGAAAACAATACAAAACTGGCTTGCTAAAGGTTAACAAATATTTATAGGAATAAGCTTGGGCTAGACCCTAGGAGGAAACCAGAAACCAGAGATAGTTAAGGATTTTTGTGTTGGGGTAACAGCACAGGCAAGGAATAGAATTCTCAGCCAAGAACTTTCATGCCATACAAGGTAGAAGGCCTCATGGACAGAGTCCAACTCTAAAAATCTCTACACATGGGTCTGTATATTGACTTCCAATGTACAAAACCTTACCTTCATTAAGCACAAATACTGTAAAACAAATGACACAGCAAATCAGACCCTGAGATATCATACAATTCTGGAGATAATGGAATCAAAAGGTAAGAAAATCATGTTTACAAATTTACTTCTGGAGTCATACTGCCATGCATCCTACGTCGATACACCAGGACTGAAATGTTAGCTGCTGTTGATCAATTCAAGTAAGTTCTAGCATAACAAATGGGTACTTTCAACTTAGTGTAGCCTACAAAGTTATCTTGCTATATTGGCACTATATATAAAATGTCAGAGATAAAACTGCAAATATTATTAAAAGAGCAGAAAATACTACACCCAAGAAAATTTCAATATTTCTACTTAGAAGACAGGAAATTAAAGACAGAGGAATTCTTATTTTATTACTTACTGCTACTTTCATCTCCATACTTGTATATGCAGGTTGGGTTTGCAGGACACAGAGCTGAGAAGGTAGGAGGAACAATATCTAATATACGCTGATGGTAAGACAACCTACAATACAAATAACAGCTTCAGAAAGTAGCTTTGATTAATTTTATTCTTTGGGAACACCCAGTTTAGGTGGAAAGCCACAATCTCTAACACTTTGAACATAGCTGACAATCAAAAAAGTGAATGGGGAACTGAAAGTGCTTTAGGTGTTTACATGAGCTACCACATGGGAACTTGGGCTACTTCAAAACTTCTTGATTTAGCCTGGCACTGGTGGCTCACTTTGGTAATCTTAGCTATTCAGGAAGCTAAGATCTGAGGATCGAGGTTCAAAGCCAGTCTGGGTAAGAAAGTCTGTGAGACTCTGATTAACCATCAGAAAACCAGAAGTGGCACTGTGGTTCAATGCGGTAGAATGTTAGCCTTGAGCTGAAGAGCTCAGGGATAGTGCCCAGGCTGAGTTCAAGCCCAACAATCACCACCACCAGCACCAACAAAACACAACTAAAACAAGTTGCACTGAGGTGTGTATCAGCCTACCAACCAAGGATAAGGGTGACAGTGGGGTAGGGAGAAGGACAGTTGACACAATGGGAAGATTGGTTACCTAATACCCAAGAAATATAGAAGACAGGAGCCAAGGAAAGCGCTTATGAAGCATGGGAGACAGCTAAACAGTTAATTGGGCTGAAAGACACACATATGCACATGCAAACACAGAGTTATAAAATTGTGTGTGCATATGTATGTCTACTGAGAGGGCCTAGAACTTGATACCCCAGTAACAAAGCATATCAAGGGTCCATGTCTTGCTAAGTACCATTTTGAACAAATGATTCCATGGGAGTCATAAAGACACTGCTTGATTTTGGATAGTCTTGGACCAGAAAATAAGAAATTGTTTAATGTATTAGAGGACATTAAAAAAAAAAAGATTTAGATACAGAACTTGGGAGTTTCCCAGAGACGATATGTATATAAAAATAAATCATGACAATCACTATTTATTTATTTCTGTGGGTCATGGGACTTGAACTGGTCCTGGACACTGTCCCTGAGTTTTTCAGCTCAAGGCTACCTACCACCCTACCCCTGGGCCTGGGTGTTATCCCTGAGCTCTTCAGCTCAAGGCTACCACCCCACCCTTGAGCCAAGCCACACTTCCAATTTTCCTAGAGATTAATTGGAGATAAGAGTTTCAGGTTGTTTGTGCCTGGGCTGGCTTTGAACCTTGACCCTCAGATCTCAGCCTCCTGAGTAGCTGTGATTACAGGTGTGAGTCAACACGCCCAGCTAATTACTCTATTTGTTACCAGTCCTGGAGCTTGAACTCAGGGCGTGGGCACTATCCTAAAGTTCTCTGCCACTTGAGCCACAGCTCCACTTCTGTTTTTTTCTGCATATGTGGTACCAAGGAATCGAACTCAGACCTTCATGCATGCTAGGCGAGTACTTTACCACTAGGCTACACTCCTGGCCTGACAGTTATAGTTTATAACACAACGAATGAAGCAATTTCTTTAGTCCCTTTATGTACATGTAAATAAAATAAAAGAATGTATGAGGAAGTTTCTCATAATAAAATGCCAAATAATAAATGAATAAAAAAGAATGTACTTCAGATTATGTCAGTCAAACATTAAGCTATTAGAAAGGAAAACATGGAAGAGCCTGGAAGACTCTGGCATGAACAGGCAATCAAGAATACTATCTTTTGTGTGACATACTGAGAACAATGTAAAACCTGAGTTTGTTCAGGAGGAGATATCAGAGTAATCCAAGAAAGTAAGGGCTCTAGGCTCTTCAAAAAGACAAGAGAGGCTAGGAGCATGGCCTAGTGGTAGAGTACTTGCCTAGCATGTATCAAGACTGGGGTTCGATTCCTTGTTACCACAAACAAAGAAAAAGTCGGAAGTGGTGCTGTGGCTCAAGTGGTAGAGCTCTAGCCTGGAGAAAACCCAAGAACAGTGCTCAGGCCCTGAGTTCAAACCCCAGGACTGGCACCACCCCGCCCCCCCACAAAAAAAAAAAAGAAGACAAGAGAAGTGGGGCTCATGCCTTTAATCCTAACTATTCAAGATCTTCAGATCTTGGCTTGAAGCCAGTTTGAGCAGAAAAGTCCATGATACCCTTCAATTAAGAACCAAAACAAAATCTCCCAAAAACTAAACAAAAAAGTGGAAGTAAAGCTGTGGCTCATGGGGTACAACATTAGTCTTGGGAAAAAAATCTCAAGGATTCCAAGGCCCAAGTTCAAGTCACTTGCAGGCAAGCATACAATGGAAAAAATATCTACTGAAGACTGAAAGAGTAATGACAGAATAGTAACTTAATGCTACACATTACTGGAGACAACTCTGGAGAAGAAAAGCAGAGCACTAGCCTTGAGCAAAAAAAAAAAAAGTGTCTAAGGACAGTGCCCAGACCCTGAGTTCAAGCCCCAGGACTAGGGCCCCCCCCCCAAAAAAAAGATGGAAAATATATGTCTTTGTCTAATTGTGACTTTTCCATAAATTTGAAATTATTTCAAGCCCAAGGACTGGCAAAAAAAAAAAAAAGTGAGAAGATGAACAAATACTTGGAATTTAAAAAATTGCACATGGGCTAGGAGTTTGACCTAGTGGTAGAGTGGTTACCTAGTCTGCATGAAGATCCAGGTTTGACTCCTCAGTACCACATACAAAGAAACAGCCAGAAATGGTGCTGTGGCTCAAGTGGTAGAGCTCTAGCTTTGAGAAAGCCCAAGGACAGTGCTCAGGCACTGTTCAGGCCCTGAGTTCAAGACCAAGGGCTGGCAGAAAAAAAAAAAAAAGTCCTCCCAGAAAAATTAGAAAACTCAAACTACAACACAAAAACTTACCTCATACATTTTTCTAGAACTTCTCTGACAAACTTTGGTTTGGGACTTTCAAGATCTTGAGTAAGACAATCTGACCTAATGAAGAAATGTAGTTTTAAGTTTTCATACATAGTCTACCCATACCTAACTTTTACTGACTACAGATTCATTCCAGTTATCCCATTTATACATAGTAAATTATCAAAAAACTAAAACTACCTTTTAAGTATTAACATTTAAGTGCATTTTTTTCTGACTATAGAGAAGAAAAAAATAAAAACACACTATACTTACCAATCTTCCCAGCTCCATCGGAATTGGAAATTACTTAGATGATGAGAAAACCAATTAATAAACCTACACAGGGAGGAAGAGTTGCAGTTTAAACCAGGAATACATGAACGCACACAGTACACTAGCACCTGCAGCTGTCTTCTGCCACTTACTCTTTTCCCCGTGAATATGCTGACTCACCTTCAGCAGTCCCATATCCTACTACTTCTCATAATGCTATCTTTTATTCTTTTGAAGTAACAGATACATTTTCTGCACTTATTTTGTGGTGGCATAAAATTTTACCACTTTCAAGGAGTGTATTATTTTCCCCACCTATCTGATGGAATGGAGGGGGAGGAAAGGAAATTTTAGATAAAACATTTAGGAATGCTTTACAGATGGCAGTGCCAAAATCTAATTTCTTATCACACAATGCCTCTTTCCTCACAAACACACTAAAAACTTGCATGCAATTACTTTAAGCACATGTTCTCTATTAAAAATATGTTTATATAAAACCTATTTTAAAAGCTGACGAAGAGGAAAAAGATAACTATATAAAGCAAAAAACAACTAAACAATAAATGAAATAAAAAAAATCCCTACATATTTGGGTACCCAATTTTATGGACATGGTATTGGAGATATAAACATAACTACATAGACATAAAAATCTACGATGGGCTATATACTCTATAGGGATGTTTTATTACGTAGATTAATATGTATCTATGACATACAAACCCTCAGATTAATTTTAATTATGTTCTAAAATCTTAGTGCCAATGATTGTATATAGATTCCCTTCTTGAATACTTGTTTGTTAAACATGAATTTGAAATATGATATAAAAAAACGTTAATAAATTCTTTAATAAAAAAACCCCTACAGTATGGGCTTCATCTCATATTGAAATTTAAGACAAAAAAATTAGTTCTGTAATGAGTTTTCTTATTATAAAATATTAATTTGTGGCCAGGAGTTTGGCCTAGTGGTAAAGTGCTTGTCTAGCATGCATGAAGACCTGCGTTCAATTCTTCGGTATCACATACATAGAAAAAGCCAGAAGTAGTGCTGTGGCTCAAATAGTAGAGCTTTAGTCTTGAGAAAGTCCAAGGACAGTGCTCAGGCCCAGAGTCAAGTCCTGGGACTGGCAAAAAACAAAAACAAAACAACAAAAAAAACCCTTAAAGTATCTTTACTGGGTTACAAAGAACAAAGAGAGAGAAGCTATTAAGACTCAGTATGGAAATAAGCAGTGACCACACCTGTCCACACAAGTGGTACTCATCGTGTCCAGACGCATGTATAACATTTCAGTTGCTTGTGCTAGCTGGGAGTTTAAAGGTAAGGAAAACTATTCTCTAATCTCCTTCAAAGTAAGTTGCATTATAGAAAGTAATAAAGCAACAATTAGTAACTTTAAGCATCTCTTCATGTAATTAAACCATGTAAAATAAAGCTGGATTTACACACACACATGTGCACACACACAGGGAATCCAGACACTATTTTTATCACATCTAGTATTTCCCATGTACCACTAGAGTCCATTCTTTTTTCTCCTATCCCACCCTTCTCAAGCATTCACTGGTCTGCTGTCACTAAGTTATTTCTACCTATAATCCCAGAAACCTGAGAGGCAGACATTGGAAAGATCATAGTTTGAGGTCAGTCTGGGCAAAAGTTAACAAGTCCTCATCTCAACAAACCAGGTGTGTTATTGCATGCCTATGGTCTCAAATATACAGGAGGCCCTAAGTAGGAGGATCACATTTAGGCTGGCCTAAGGCAAAACTGCAAGAACGTATCTGAAAATAATTACAACAAAAAAGGGCTGAGGGCATGACTCAAGTGGTAGAGCTCCTGCACAGCAAGTTCAAGTCCATGAATTTAAACTCTAGTACTGCAAAAACAAGATACACAGAAACAGTAACAACAACAACAAAAAGGCAAGGTAATGGTTATTTTTAAATCAGAATAATTAGCAAGAGGATAGAAGTAGGAGTATTCTACTGGGAAGAATAAAGAACTTCTAGAGCATATTAACTTTACATGACATGAATGACAATCTAAACTAAGTGTATCAGAACCACCCTAGCTAAAATGTACAACCCAGAGAAATAAAGACAAAATTGAGAAAAGCCAGCTGAAATAATGCAAAGTCAGGCCAAAGAATGTCAATGTAAAAACAAAAGAAAGGATACAACTTGAGGGAGGGAGCCAGGCTGCAGTTTGCACAGCTCAATGAGCAGTGTAGTGTACATCACGTCGATGTGAGGGGGCGCTGGGAGCTGAAACAGCTCTGCGAAGATCACCTACAAGGCAACCATGAGTCAGAACTCAGCTCCTCTATATCTCAAGCATCAGAAACCTAAACTCCATGACATTTCTAATGAAAACGTATTACCTTTTCTTTTTTTTTTGCCAGTTCTGGGCTTGAGCTCAGGGCCTGAGCACTGTCCTTGGACTTTCTCAAGTCTAGAGCTTTACCACTTGAGCCATAGCACCACTTTTCAGCTTTTTTCTATGTATGTGGTACCAAGGAATCGAACCCGGGTCTTCATGCATGCTAGGCAAGCACTCTACCAGTAGGCTAAACTCCTGGCAGATATTACCTTTTTATCTTTCAAATTATGTTTTCAAGCACAACTGTATACTACAAGAAAACCATATTCTTTCTGTAACTCAATCAAATAAGAGCATATAAGCAAGATCCCATCTCAAATTATATATACATATAGATGTACATGTATATGTGTGTATAGAAATTTTGCATTTCAGCTGACTGACATCAGTGAGCCAAATTCACAGCTGAAGCATACATATTCTTCTCTAGCTTTAAGAGGAAATATGTAATACTTATAAAAAAAGGTATGAAAGACTTAAATAACACATTGTAATGACATTGTTTCATGAATTACATAAAGAACAGTGTAATTAATTAACAGACTGAAATGCAATCTCTTTATGCAGACACAATCTCTTCCAGTTAATATGCTATCAAGGCACCATACTATCTCTACCAGTGTCACTCTCTTGCATAAATAAGGGGACAAAGCACCCCTTCTTCCTATTTCAAAACTACATGTCCCCAGGAATAAGCCATTCATTATTGTAGGAATAAGTAAAGTCAATCTATCCTGTTTTACAAGAGATTAACTGTTTGGGAGTTTGTTTGTTTTGCCAGGGAGTTTGTTTGTTTTGCCAGTCTTGAGGCTTTAACTCTGGGCCTGGGCACTGTTTCTGAGCTCCTTTTGCTTAAGGCCAGCACCGTTCTTAAGCCACAGCACTACTTCCAGTTTTTTCTGTGATTTAATTGAAGATAATTTTCTTGTTTCTCTATTAATTTACAGTGTTTGTCAAGTAGTTACTCCACAAAACAAAATATAATACAAGACTATTACACTTTAAAGCTAAGAGGAAGATTCTGAAATTCTGAAAAACAGCATGTGAAATCATACCTCTACTATGTGGTAGTTCAAGGGGATCTTGCTCTTTCCTGGGTAGCTCAGGAGCTTTGCAGCACTATGAAAAATTTAAGTTCAGTCAGTAATAAGACACAAGAATTCACGTAAGTTTCTAAAGCAATATGCTTACATGTAAGGAAAAGGCTATCTTTGCTAAGTGTGGATTTTGATTACTTAACTGATAAATTAAATCTCCTTCCCCCGCCTTAAAAACAAGCTGAAGTACAATACTAAGGCAATAATACTAAGGCAATATATTCAGACCTACTAATTAAATAGGATGGCCTATATACCCAAAATCTAACATCCTTTTTTGTTTTAAAATCTAAACTAAATTTTTCAAGGTCTCAAAACATTATTGAAAATAAACTCATCCAACACTTGGGCATCTAAATGCATAGAAAACTGATTAAAACCTCTAATGTGCATTTATAAGCATAGCATCAAAACTAGAAATAGCTTGTCATTAATATTCTTCAAGATCATAGAGCAGTCACATAGTCTATATCCCTATGCACATTACTATAAGCATCTAACAAGTATTACATGAGAAAAGGAGCCTCAAGAAAGTAAAAGCAAGAGTTTCAGAGATTGCTTTTAGCAAGATAGGAAGCACAAAGAATGGAATAGCTGTCTTGTACTATTTTAATGACTTATCAAGTCATTAAAATGGCTTTTTCCCTTGTGAAAGTACCATGGATGGAATCTTACCAAGTCTGCCTTTCTTTCCAGTGGGACTTAATGATGCAGTGGAGATTCTCTTCTATAACGAACCTCTCCACTGAATGACTCCCTGGCATAACAGGACCCTGGAAAGAAATCCGAATGTACACATAGACAGGCCCACAAACAGATTTCTCAGGAAAAGCTTCAACCAATGATTTGGCATGGTGGCATTGACCTGTTACCCCCAAAAGGCAGGGAGGCACAAACAGGAGGATTGTAGTCTTGGTTGGTCCAGGCATAAAAAGATTATTTCTTGAAAATAGTCCATGCTGGTAAAGTGTCTCAGAGAGTACAGCATTCAATAGCAGATATGAGACCCTGAGTTCAAACCCCTGTATCACCACCAAAAGAGATAAAAAGGGCTAAAAATATTGAGTATTAATGTGAGATACTATCCTGTACTTCTGTATGTTGATAATTTAATCCAAACAATATGAAACTGAGACACAAAGAAGTAAAATAACTTATTCAAGATCAGATAGTATTGGCTAATTGAGATTTAAGACAGTCCAATCTGACTCTCAAACCTGTGCTATTGATCTGTATATTATGCTGTGCTCTAATCTACTTAAGTATGCTAAATATAACTTCTTATATAATGGGATGATACTATTTACTAAATTAAAAAGCAAAGTTCAAGCCAGGATCCAATGAATCAGGCCTGTAATTGAAGACACTACTATGCAGGAGACTGAAATAAGAGGATCAAGGTTCAAAGCCAGCCCAGTTAGGAAAGTCCATGATACTCATCTTCAATTAACCAGTAAAAACACTGAAAGTGGAGCTGTGACTCAAGTAGTAGAGTGCTAGGCCTTGAGCAAAAAAAGAGCCACCAGGTACTGAGTTTAAACCCCAAAATGGACAAAAAAAAAAAAAAAGCAAACTTCATTGCCACCTGTTACCCACCTATTTTACTAGATTAGATCCAAAGGGTTTCTCAGGCCACGCCTTACAAGATTAAAGCACAAATACAATGCAACACAGACCCTTTCCAGGAACTTATTGTTGTCACGTACCTCAGGATCATCTGTGTAATCAAACATTCTGAAGATGACCCTGGGCATCGGGTACACTGAATCTTCAGTGTGAGGTGGTGGCGTGAAAGGAGGCAGATTATGCTGCAGTGCTTCACAGAGGATGCTGTCAAAGGCAAGATAAGGTCTTAGGATGTGCCGTTCCTGCCAGCGATCCTTTTTCAATTTCTGAATCTGGGCCCACAGGCAATCTAAATACTAAAAACAGATTTTTAGTAATTAATATAAATATCACTTTAACTAGACAGGTCCAAAACACAGAACATAAAAGTAACCACAGTTATTACAAGTTGCTACAAAGGAACAGCACTGCTTTTGTTTATAATCATTTGATTATAGTGAGTTTGGAGATAACTCTTCTATTTTTAAAATTGGGTATTTAGATAAAAAATACAACAAATCTGTGGGTGGTTTCAATTACATTCTACCACATATTAAGTACTCTCTGCATGCTGAGAGCTCTGAAGAGTTGAAACCAATTTACCTCTTCTTGTGGGTGAGGCTTATCAGCAGTCCATACTTGCAACATGGGCACATGTGTCTTCTGGCGCCTCCTAAAGTTAAATACACATTATTTTTCTTAATTAATAAATGCAAGTTAAAACAATAAAATAACATTTATCCATCAGATTAGCAGATAACAGCATGTTTTTCTTTTTTGTTCTTTTGCTGCCAGTCCTGAGGCTTGAACTCAGGGCCTGAGCACTGTCCTTGGGCTTTCTCAAGGTTACCCTTCTACCACTTGAGCCACAGCACCACTTCTGGCTGTTTGTATGTATGTGGAACCAAGCAATTGAAATCAGGGCTTTGTGCATGCTAGGCAATCTATCACTAAGTCACACTAGGCAATCACACTACCACTCGGCCAAACTCCTGGTCCTTTTACAGCATTTTTGAAAAAGGAAGCCCAATAGGTATTGCTAAGAGATAAAATACATTTAACAAATCAATAAGCTATCCTTTAAACAACAAAGCATACTATGAACTGTGCCCTTACTTTAGATAGCTTTCAGTGTTGGCAAAGATTCGGTCCATCTCTGCATCTTTCTTTTCATACAACTCCTTTCCAACCCAGGGCAAAGATGACAAAAATGCATACACATACCAATCTCGTCGCACCTAAAGAATTTTTTTAAAATGTTAGTTTAAAATGGTTTCTTTTTTTCCTCCTCCCTCCCTCCCCCTCTTTTCTATTAATTGATTTGTTCATTCATAGTACTGAGAATCAAACTGAGGGCCTTGCATATATTTCAAGTGTTCTATATAGTCCTAACTCCATATTTTATTTTTTCATAAAATCCTATGTAAGCTATTTAACTGGGCTTAAGTAATTCATTTAGAGCATTCTACTAGGCATATTAGTCCTAATCTATTAGAATAATTCCAATCAGAACAGCCCACCTGTATGCCAACTTATTATTTATATCTTATGTACTCGAGTACAGTACCTTCTGTTTATTGCTAAAGAGATGCTGATGAAAAACACCTTGGTACAGGCTACCCTGACAAGATGCAGCATAAAGGATGGTCTTACCTGAGGTACATCTTCTTCCTGAGTTACACTTACAAAATTCTCAAACATAGCAACCATTGATGGGGCAGCAATTACATGACAATTCACAAGATCAGATAAAAAACGAACCTGTTGGGACAGTTTCTGAATAAATCACAATGTCTTTCATACTAATTACAAAATAAGCAATCTTTTTTTGTGGGAGGCGAGGGGTCAGTCATTGTGCTTGAACTTTGGGTCTGGGCACTGTTCCTGAGCTCTTCAGTTCAAGGCTAGTGCTCTACTACTTGAGCCACAGTGCCAGTTCTGGTTTTCTGGTGGTTGATTGGAGATAAGAATCTCATGGACTTGAGTGCCAGGGCTGGCTTTGAACCAAGATCCTTAGATCTCAGCCTTCTGAGTAGCTAGGATTACAGGCATGAGGCACCAGTGGCTAAATAAACAATCTTATATGGTCTATTCCTGGTCCACAACACTAGGGCCCAACGTTTAAATTTAACACATTGCCTCTTTCTTTATACAGATTAAGTCATAGGTCCGCTTAGAGTCATGTAGGAAAAGCAGATGAAAAAAATATCTTTTTAATGTTAAGAGTCTTTGTTCTTAGCTGTTACTCCATTTTTCTACCATTATACAGGTCCCTGAAAACATGTCAAGTTCATATATAGATTTAGAGATTTTTCTAAATCCATGTCACTTGTTTCAAGTAGAAGATCTTATTATAGGACTTTTGGTTGAATACACTTTAATAGAAACCTAACATGAAATATTGACTCAGAACCTGAAAGGCATCAAATAAACTATCAGTGATTGTTGTTTTCTGATTTTAAGCCTTCCAAAATTCCTTCCAAATGGGAGCAGAGTGTTCTTTTAGAAACAGTGATAAAGGGGAATAGGGAAAAACATAAGGAATGAACTTTTGGGCTATTCCATATAAGACGAGCAAAGTACTCAAGTGGTAAGCAAGGAAGGCATTCCAAGTAGAGGGCATATAGCAAGCAGAAATGGACTGGGGAAATAATAAAGGATGGAGAGTTTAATGGTATAGTCTGTTCTACACCAAAAGTTTAAATAACTGTATACTAATAAAAATTTGTTCATATATCCTTAACATAGGGATAGTTGACTAGCCCTATGTATTAAATATTATTGGAAAACCTTAGCTCTATTCCTATTCAAGACAAATAAAAAGTTCTAGCAGTCACTTTCTGCAAGCAGAAAGGCCACCTACTACAATGGGAAGGAACTGGGGTTTTGGACCTGTACCCAACAAGATCACAAGATCATTCCGGCCTTAATGGAATATACTGAAAGGGGAAAATTTAGATATGAAGATATTAGGTAAGAATGTGAGAAAAAGTAGGGCATGATGCTGGCTTACGCCTGTAATCCTAACTACGTGGGAGGCTGAGATCTGAGGATTGCGGAAGTTCAAAGCCAGCTGGGCACTAAAGACTATGAGACTCTTATCTCCAATTAACCATTAGAAAACCAGAAGTGTCAGGTGGCTCCAGGGGTAGAGCAGCAGCCTCCAGCAGAAGAACTCAGGGACAGTGCTCAGGCCAAGAGGTGTTGGGGGGGGAGGGTGGTAGCCTTGAGCTGAAGAGCTCAGGGCCAGAGCCCAGGCCCAGAGTTCAAGCACCAGTAACGAGAGACAGAGACACAGATAGAGACAGACGGACGGACGGACGGACACACACACACACACACACACACACACACACACACACACACACACACACACAGAATATGAGAAAAGAGGCCTGATATGGTGGCTCATAGATATAACCCTAGCTACTTAAGAGGAAGAGACAAAGTACTACAGATTCCCCATCTGTAGCTCAACCAATGAAAGCTGGAAATAGTATATGCCTGTCACAGGACGCATAAAAAGAGAATAGTAGAATGTCTGGGCATGCCAAGCATGAAAACAAGACTGTGAAAAATAACTAAAGCTAAAATGGTACTAAAGGCAGTGTTCAAATGAGAAAGAGCCTGCTGAGCAAATGCAAGGCTCAGAGTTCAAACTCTGGTACTGCCAAAAAGCAAACAAAAACAAACCAAACCCAAATAAACAAAACAAAAGAGGAAGAGGAAAGAGGAGAAAGAAAGCATGAACTATGCTATAGGACCTGTAGACAAAAGGGACCGATTTTAGAGAAATTCAGAAGGCAAAACTGACAGGGCTTAGAGACAGTTGTGTGTAAGGAGGCAATGGGAAGACAAAAAATAACACTCAGGGTTATAGATGGGTTGCTCAATGTCCAGTGCATCTGTGACAAGCTGGGAAGATGAAAGGGAGGTACAAATACATTGCTTAGGAACTCAAAGGCCCTGCATTCAAACCTCAAAAGAAGGAATAAAAGATAGGGCAACAGAAGGTCTTCTATGGAAACCAAGATACACAAAAAGAACCACATGCTGTAGGGAGATAGGGTAGGATTCCAAATAAGAACAAGCAACTAGACTGGGTAACAAGCTAGGCAATACCTTTACTAAGAATGCTTTCCAAGCAAGGCACTGGTGCCTCATACCTGTAATCCTAGCTACTCAGGAGGCTGATAATCTGAGTATCAAGGTTCAAATCCAGCCCGGGTACAAAAAGTACTTGAGACTCTTATCTCCAATTAACCTCTAGAAAATGGGAAGTGGGGCTTTGCTCAAGATGGAGCGGTAGTCTTGAGCTGAAGAGCTCATGGACAACACCCAAGACCAGGGGTAGGGTGGTATCCTTGAGCTGAAGAACTCAGGGACAATGCCCAGGCCAAGTTCAAGCCCCATGGCCCACAAAAATAAAGAAAGAAAGAAAGTGGGACTCTTATTTCTAATTAATCACTAGAAAATGGGAAATGGGGTTATAGCTCTGGGGGTAGAGTGGCCTTGAGCTGAAAGAGCTCAGGAAAAACACCCAGGCCCAGAGTTCAAGCCCCAGACCCCCCCACAATTAACAATAACAGCAAAAATAGCTCATGTCAAAGCCATTTCTGGCATAAAAGTCTGTGAGTAAGACTCTTATCTCCAAAGTGCATTTACTGAAATGAGCAGGGGACCTTATCGCAAAACACAGGATAAATTGGTTGTAACCCAACACCTTTCTTTCCTTTCCAACACTGTCATAATATACAGAAAATAGTAACTTCTAGTAGTTATTTAGTAACAGTAACTTACCAAATAGACAACTTCATTGTAGCCCAACACCTTTCCAACACTAAGTCATAATACACAGAAAACAATAAATGCTACTATTTAGTAACAGTAACTTACCAAATAGACAGCTTCATTGTAATTGTTTGCTTTTAATGACTCTTTAAGTTGACGAATCATTGCTTCTACAAACTCTCCACCAAGGTTGTAATTCCTAGCATTCAGCAGTCCAACTAACGTTGTATAAATTGTCAACTTCTCAGGTAGCAAACGTGCACTGATTTGGGAACCCCGTGCAACAACAATGAAACACACACAAAAAAATGGCATTATGTTAAGTTGATGAATTTTATATAAGCCTTTTATCATCCATTAACTTTCCAATAAGATTACTTTCAACTTTATTTATTTAGTGGGTCATGGGAGCTTGGGCATTGTCCCTGAGCTCTTCAGCTCAAGGCTACCTCCTGCCCTGCCCTACTCTTGAGCCAAGCCCAATTCCCATTTTCTAGAGATTAATTGGAGATGAGTCTCAGGTCCTTTCAGGCTGGCTTTGAACCTTGATCCTCAGATCTCAGCCTTCTGCGTAGCGTAGCTAGGATTACAAGCATGAGCCATCACACCCAATTTAACTTTATTTTTAAAATGAAAATGTTGTAGGTGTGCTCCCCACAATTTTTCATTTTGATTTTAGTTAATCTGAGAAGACACAAAAGTTTAATTGTAAAATTATCCCACGGAAATAGACTAATGCTGGAAGAGTTTTTCTTCATATGCATTTAGTAGAATTTCCATAAAATTGTTTCCATGGTAAAGTATCTCAGAAATGCCTAGTGAAACAAGATTCTTTAAAGTAGCATCATGAAGGAGGAACAGAGTATTCTTAGTTTCCCAACTTAGCTAACCAAATGTTACAGGACTAAAATTCTACTTTGAAAAATACAATTCTAGTAGCTTAAGAAAGGTAAAGAACTCTGTCTCAACTAAATTCTCCTCAGAATTCTTAACATGACACTAATATAATTAAGACCTGGTTATATTTCATCTTATAATTCCTAGTGTATTAACTCCATTAAAATTTAAGAGGAAAAAGGATTTATTACTTCTTAAGTAAGACAGCTTTTAGGAATTAGTTCAATGGAGAAAAGATATTCTTATACTTTGTATGCTTTCTTCACAGAATATTGGAGACAGCTTAACACTTCAAAAAAATACTAGCATTGGTAGCAACTCATACCTCCTTAAGTGTTTCTCAAACCAAACACTCAAAAGAGCACCAATCAAGTACTATCAGTCCAGGTTTAGGCAAACAAACAATATGGCTTTTGAAACAGTGTAACTGCTACTTAAAAAACATTTCTTATGAGCAACTATGGCAAAATTACTTTTACTCCATATGCATTCTAAATATTAATTGAATCTTTAAAAAATACAGAAGTTTAACTATGAGAATTAAATCCATGGATAGTTTCACTTTGTTTATGTATTCACTTTTATAAATTTAAAAATGGGCTGTAAGCTTTAAATAATTATTTTAAGAGCCGGACAGGAACTCGTGTCTGTAATTAACTACTCAGAAGGCTAAGATCTGAGGATCAAGGTTCAAAGCAGCCAAGGCAGGAAAGTCTAAGACTTAACTCCAATTAACCAGCAAAAAGCTGAAAGTGGGGCTCAAGTGGTAGAGCTCCAGCCTTGAGCAAAGAAGCTTAGAGACAATGCCCAGGCCCTGAGTTCAAATCCCATTAGTAGCATCAAAAAAAAAAAAGGTAAGTAATCTAATTCAGAGAAAGATTTATGATTGCTAATAGTTTCATACTGTTTTTCGTCTTTCAAAAATGACTATTACTCGATTAACCTGTCCTAAATTTGCTTGGTCCCACTGGTTTAAAAAATACATTTAGAGGTTGGAAGCACGGCTCAGTTGGTACAGCACTAACCAATGAGCCAAAGCAGGTACTTTGAGTACCAGTCTCAGAACAAAAATATATATTTAAATATACATGATTAAAAAAAAAACTCCAAATAAGAAAACATCTACTTGCTTTTTATTTAAAGTCAACTTAACCTGGACACTGGTGGTTTACACTTATAATCCTAAGTATTCAGGAGGCTAAGGTTGAGGACTGCAGTTGGATTGCAGTATAGGCAGAAAAATCCATGTGACTCTTATTTTTCAGCAACAAGCAGGAAGTGTCCATTGGCTCAAGTCTTGAGTGAAAAAAGTCAAGTGAGTGTGAGGTCCTGAGTTCAAGCCCTACTATTCCGCACACACACGTCAGCTTAAATGATTTTAAAGCGCGTTTTTTTTTGTTTTTGTTTTTTTTGGTGGGTCATGAGGCTTGAACTTTGCCTGGGCACTGTCCCTGAGTTCTTCAGCTCAAGGCTACCACCCTACAATTGAGCAAAGCCCCACTTCCCATTTTCTAGAGGTTATTGGAGTCTCAGGTCCTTTTGTGCCCAGGCTGGCTTTGAACCTTGATCCTCAGATCTTAGTCTTCTGAATAGCTAGGATTACAGGCATGAGCCACTGCGCCTGGCGATTTTAAGAAATTTTAAGAAACAAAATATAAGGAAAATAAATTTTAGTCTTATTTATTATTAAATGAAACAGCTCTGTAATGGGCCATTTGTTCTGCAATGCATCATTTGTATAAAGTTCTAGACAGAACAAAATCAATGATATATGGATTATAAACCACATCTTATGCATTTAAGAAAGCATTTAAGAGTAGATAATACATTATCACCTGGATTCATAAATCTTTTGCATACATACACTGTACAAAGAAGCCTTAGGATCTTGCTCTTGTAGTTAGGAAGATCAGCTTCTAAGACACCAGCCAAGCCTTCTAGGTTGCTCTCCAAAGAGCAGGCGCTCTGCAGAGGACATCATATCAAATCCATCAAGTACTCAGCACTTAATGAATTAAAAGTTCTGAATGACCATAAAAAATTTTAAGGTATTATGTACAAAAGACACTAAGACAACTATAGTATAAATCAGTTCAGGTTGTTATTATTCTTTAGAAACATGTTCCATGAAAAGTGAATAATTAACAATTTTAAATAATAGTTCAGGCAGATTAAGTACTAGAAATGAGAGGTTACTATGAGGCATTTTCCATCATTATTACTAATTTACTAATTTTGACTGGAAAAATTCCCTCAAGTATTCAGGACTGGTTTATGTGATTTATAAACTGAGAGGACTATTCTCTAGGTCCACTCCAAGCTCATCTATGAGAATTACTAAAAGGCCCCACTTATCTTAGGAGTTTTAAAGTGATTCACTCCGGGATGGATACAGATGCATGGTAACATAGGCTCTGTTTAAAACTTTAGGTCATCCAGAAATCACACCCTAAATCCAAGGCAGTCTGTACTGTCTTAGTGCATACCTTTTCTCCTACTTTGCATATTAAAGATTCCAAATGATCTTCAGTTTTATTTGCATCAGAGGTCTTTCTCCTTTTGTGAGGCTGTCCACCTATTTTAACAACAAAAAAAAAAGTATTACATGATGAATTATCACAAACTTTATTTTAATCTCTTTTCTACACAGAACTGACACTTGTGATCTTCAATTTCTTTCTTTTGAAGCAGAAGGAATACTGGGAATTGAATTTATGGTTTTAAGAATGCTAGGACTCTACCACTTGAGCTCCACACCTGTCATTTTACAAATAGGAGCCTTCTGCAAACTTTCCTTATCTTCAAATCATGACTCTCTATTTCTGAGTAGGCTAGGTTAACCAACACTCTTGTATTCCTAGGGTCGCTATCAATAACTTCAGGAAGCATTATTTATGTGAATAGTATCCACAGAGCTAATAGCAGCCCGTCCATTTCTGTGAGCAGACAGGAATGGCACCAACAATATGCTAAACACTGTTAACACTGAACTGCTGCTCCCATTCTTTTTCCTGGTCCTCAGTGGCTTGTTCCCTAATCTGACAGTGTCACTAACTTGTCCATCTAATGATGGAGTAACAACTGCAGAGTTACTGATCCCAACTCATTAAAAAAAAAAAATTAGCAATTATCTACTAACAATTAGTTGCTAAAACATTCAAGTTGAATGAAGACGTACTACAAATCAATCTCAAACACTTGATTTCTGTACATCTTCCCCTTCCTGTCAATGATTTCTTATCATTCTGTTTAAAACAGAATCCACCTTAAGTCCTTTTGTGGAATAACCTTAGGCTTAAATAGCAGTGTTATGTATAATGGGAGAGGTGTCCTATAATCCTAGCTACTCAGGAAGCTAAGATCAGAGGATCAAGGTTCAAAGCCAACCCAGGCACTAAAGAATGTGAGACTCTGATCTCCAATTAATCACTACAAACCTTTTTGCCTGGGCTAGTCTCAAGCCACTATTCTCCCAATTAGCACCTCAGGAATAGTTGGGATTAAATAAGTGAGCCACCACAGCCAATTTGTTCTTGGATATATGTGAAGCTTGGGTTAAAAGTTTGGTGGCTGGAAGTTTGGCCTAGTGATAGAGCTCTTGCCTAGCATGCATGAAGGCCCCTTGGTACCACTTCTGCTACCAGAAGTGGTGCTGTGGCTCAACTGGTAGAGTTCTAGCCTTGAGAAAACCAAAGGACAGCACTCATTCAGGCCCCTCAGTTCAAGCCTCATGACTGACCAAAAGTAAAAAAAAAAAAAAAAAGTTATACAGACAGGATTATAGGGAGTTATTATAAAAGACTGCATACAGTGCTTTGATTATACAACCCTTAATTGCCATTATAATCTGGCCTATTCATTAAATATAATTTTGATGAGCAAAACCATAAAAAGTGTAATATGCATGCAGTAAGAACTGTGTTGCTGGAGTCATCTGCCTGTATAAAGTTGCAGGCATGTGTGGCATAGCAGAGTCAGTGACCTTAACACTTATGTATACATCAAACCTACATCTATTACCCAAAGAACCATTGTTTTTTGTTTTTTTTTTAGATTTCTTCACTGAAAGAAAAAAAGCTTCACAGCCAGAACATTAAAATAGGCCTCTCCTACAGCAATGGTTCTCAACTGGGAATGGATCTAGTAATCGCTTCCAGTTTTCTAGAGGTTAGTTGGAAGTAAGAGTCTCATGGACTTTAATGCCCAGGCTGGCTTTGAACTGCGATCCTCAGATCTCAGCCTCCTGAATAGCTAGGATTACAGGCACGAGCCACCATGCCCAGCTTGGAGATATAATTTTTAACTTTCATGATCAGGAGAATGTGTCAGGCATCTAGTGGGTGCTGGCCAGGATAGCTGCTGGGTATCCAACACTACATAGGACATTTCCCAACCAAAAAATCGGCCTTAAATGTGCTGATGTTGAGTAATCCTGTTGTAGGAAACATAATGTATAATTTTCTTCAGTCAGATTTTGGTGAGGAGAGGTGAAGGCAGATGCTGAGTGAGGACTGTTTTGTTTGTTTGATCTTATTTTCTAAGTGTTTTCTAAACATCCTTTTTTCTGGCTAATCTACTTTGCTAACCCCCAAACTGTGCAGGTATTCTTAAAAATAGCTTATTCTCACCAGACACTTGAGAGAATATATAAAGTATAGTGAGCTACAAATACTATCTAAACTTATGGACAGTAACAAGATATTGAATTCAGAAGAGAACCTGGGTGAGATCACAGAAAAGTAGAATACAAAACACCTTAATTAAGAATATTGTCAAAGCCAGCCCCACACTAAAGACCATGAGACTCTTATCTCCAACTAATCACTAGAAAACAAAATGGGAAGTGGGGCTGTAGCTCAGGGGTAGGGCAGTAGCCCTGAGCTGAAGAGTCTAGGCCCAGAGTTCAAGCCTCATGACTCACAGGAAAAAAAAAAAAAAGACTATTGTCCAGTTAATTAATTGAGTAATTTCACATACATCAGTTAATTGAGTGATTTCACATACATCAAGAAAACATGTCTAAAGTAGCCCTAAAAACATGAGATTTTATATTAAAAATACGGCTATGCAGAAGTTTTACAAGGTAAGTTACATACTGCCATATCACTGATACATAATAGTATCATAGAACATATAAGGCACAAAGCAAGCCTATATTTAAACCCATAAATGTTTCACTTGTAAGGCAATCTTACTTTCAGATACACTATACTACTTTCTTTATCCTTATTAGAGTAGATGTACTACAAAATCAAACCTGCAAAAGAATAAAGTAACAAAACAGAGAGAAAAGTAGTGTACTTCGACTTAAGAGGAAATCATTACTTTGAAAACTCCTTCACTAATTTTTCTATAGTAGTACAAATCATAATCCTAATGATAAGGACCTAATTCTAAATAGCTTAAAAGGGACTATATAGGGTTTTGGAGAAGACTTTGTACAACCTAAGTCAACTGACTAGAAGATCTCCGATTTCTGTCTCCTAATCTCATCTCCTGATCAACAAAAAAAATACTCCAATCATCCTGTAAGATCTGGTCTTATTAAAAGTGTCTCCCTCAACTTTCATTTTACTCAGTCACATTAATGGTGACCTCATAATTTTGTGAATGTGACAGGAACATTTTAGACTTAAGTCCTTACACTTGTAGCTTCCTTTGGACAACAGCTACAAAGCTTACTCCCTCATGTTTTACAAGCATTTAACCAATCAATGCATTGTCAGTTTGGCTTTATCTTTCCCCCTCACAGTGGTCTCTACACCCTTTATCTGACCTTATTTTTTTCTCTACAGCACTTAAGACCACATAATACATTCTATGAATCTCCTTCCCACCTTTGGTTATCGTTATATAACTTCGATGTATTGTCCACAATTACATTAGAAGACTACTTGGTAAGTCCTCACTGATGCGCTGTAACTCACTCCCCTAGACAGTAAAATCTGAGTATGTTCAAGTCTTTTCTAGTAATGCAAATAACACGTGCAACTCTAAATTACTTATAATGTAAATGCTGTGTAAACATCTGTTACATTGTGTCATTCAGGAATCATTAAAACAATAAAGTGAGTGGAGGTTCAACACTGATACCATTTTTTTTTCCCACCCAAATACCCCTCAACCATAGTTGAATCCAGGGTTGGAGAGCTGCAGCTACAGAGGACTGATTGTATATAGTTGAGTATATGGAAGGTTAAGACAGTGAATGATGGGTAAGAGCTGATAATTCAGAACACTCCAATAGATCTATTTGATGATGATTGTGCTATTTGAAGCCAGGTACACTGGTGGCTTATGCCTATAATGTTAGCCATTTAGGTAGTGAAGGATCTGATGATGGTAAAGTCAGTTCAAGTGGAAAAGTCTGACTGGATGCATAGCTCAAGTAGTAGAGACCCAGGTATGAGCCATAAAAGGGGGAAAAGGTACTAAATGACTAAAGAGCATCCAAAATACTATATTCAGATCATTAAACCCTACTTGATCATTACTTAAATTTTCAGTACTTCTATCTAGATTTGGGTCTTCTCAAAGAGGAACTATAAAATGGCTTTCTACTAATGATCTGCCACAATAAACTTTGCTTAAAGAATGTCTTATTTTACATTTGTCTTCTTTACTTTGAGGTCCAGCAGCAAGACCCAATGGATAAGGATACAGCTGCCAGCTTTATAGTAAAAATAAAGCCAATTCCAAGACAGTTATGCAAGCCTCCTAAAGCAAAACAAAAGCAAAAATTAGAATAGGAAGAGATGCAGTACAAAAGTTGCAAATATAGTTTAGTGATAGAGTGCCTGCTCTATGGTTGAATTCAAGCACCAAAAAAGATAAAAAAAATATGCGAAAAGACAGTGTGAAGTACCAAATTCTCTAAAATCCAAGTGAGGACTTAAGCAGATTAGTCTCAGGTTAGTCAAATGTAAAGTACAGAGGAAAAAAAAAAGTGCCTTCTGTGCCTCATAAAAGGTTACAGAATGGGGCTGGGAGCTTGGCCTAGTGGTTAAAGTGCTTGCCTAGCATGCATGAAGACCGGGGTTCAATTCCTCGCTACCACATACATAGAAAAAAAGCCGGAAGTGGTGCTGAGGCTCAAGTGGTAGAGCTCTAGCCTTGAGAAAGTCCAAGGACAGGGCTCAGGCCCTGAGCTCAAGCCCAGGACTGGCCAAAAAAAAAAAAAAAGGTTATAGAATAAGCTTCCTACATTAAAAAAAAAATACAGAGGAGTTACACCTACACATTGGTCTATCTAGAAACTGACAGTTGTGCTTTCCCTAAATATCAGATGAGAAGGCTATTTTTTTAAGCTATGCCTTAACAGAAATCCAGTGTTTCTTTGTTAAAATGAAATATACGCTATTCTGTTGCCATTCCTAACATCTTCAACATTCTAATAGAAAACTCATCCAATTTAAAATTTCTGTTAGTGGTCTCTATGGCTTAGTTGGTTAGAGTACCTGTCTTGTAAAATGTTTGCTGTGCTGGGCATACGGTGGTCTATATTCCTACTTTCAGCTACTTGGGAAGATGGGGAGGATCACAATTCAAGGCCAGCGTGGACAAAATGTTAGTGAGATCTCATCTCAACAAACAAGTGAGGCATGGTGGTTCAGGTGTGATGTGGTGGTTAGATATGATTCCACCTAAGCAAGAAGTGTAGTTAGAGATTAAAAATCTAAGGCTGGCCAGTGCAAAAAAAAAAAAAAAAGAAAAAAGAAAATCAGAAAAAGGCCTGGGAATGTTGGCTCAAATGTAGTGCACTGTGGCTCAAGGAATAGGGCAGTAGCCTTGAGCTGAAAAGCTCAGGGAGGGCACCCAGGCTCAGAGTTCAAGCCCCATGACCAAAGACCAAAAAAAAAAAAAAAAAAATGTAGTGCACATGTCTGGGTTCAAGCACCAGAACCACCAAAAAAAATTTTTTTATGCTGTTGGCAGTTGCCACTGTTTATCATCTCTGAACATTAGCAGAAAATAAACAACATCACTATTAGTGATGTGTGTATGCATATATAATGTAACACACACACACACACATAAATGTTAGATACATTACACACTAAGGCTTAAAGAATGTTATATAACCTGGAAAGATCACAAAATATATGGTCAGAGCCAGATGTTGGTGGCTTGTGCCTGTAATCCTAGCTGCTCAGGAGGCTGAGATTAGAGGACGGCAGTTCAAAACCAACTCAGGCAGGAAAGTCCTTGACAAGCCCTGGAGCTTGAACTCAGAGCCTGGGCACTGCCCCTGAGTTTCTTTTGCTCAAGGCTAATGCTCTACCACTTGAGCCACAGCATTACTTCCCACTTCCTGCATCCTAGGCAAGCACTCTACCACTGAGCCAGGCTCTTGGCACTCCTGAGATTCTCTTATCTGCAATTAATCCAAAAGCTGGAAGTGGAGCTGTGGTTCAAGTAGTAGAGTTCTAGCCTTGGGCAAAAAGCTCAGGGACAGTATCTAGGCTCTGGGTTCAAGCCCTAGTACCAGCAGCACACACAAAAAGGGGTAGGGAGGTCTGGCTTAAAACCCTAGGTTCCCAAATCTCACGTCAACTACTACAAATACTCTTTGAAGAGTGATATTCTCAAATAACAACAGAATCACACTAAGCTTCATTCTTTTGTATGTGGATGTCTGATCTTGAGTGAATGTAATGCTTAGGTGTAAAATAACCTTTTTGTTGTTGTTGTTGTTGTTGTTAAAACTAGCAAAATCTTGCACTTAACAGTAGGAACCATGCGCACAGTCATCCAAGGAACCCCCTGATCTCCGGTTCGTTTCCTAACACTCTTTCTTCCAATGGGAGGAAAGATACGCTCAAGGCCAACTTAACATTATAACACGATTATAATTGCCCTCCCAGGTGTGAATAGGCGACAAAAGTTTTCCCCTGAAGCTTGAATCAAAGCAGATCAGCGAATGACAGGTTGCAGCTCCTTAGATCTCCTTATGTCTTTGTTCTTTTCCTTCAGCAAACTCAAGAGTGCTTTTCAGGTGTAGCATGGAGGGTTAAAATGCCACTCTGGGACGAAAGGGTCCCCGTCAGTGACCCTAAGAGACTGCAGCACAGACATGGGTGCATTTCCCTGCTGGGCGGTGCAGGGCCATCTGGTCCTGGGAGACCCAAGTGGTGGTGGGGAGTGTGTGCGGGGGGGAGAGGGCCTGTCCATGAGGGCCCACCTAACCCTTCTTTCCCAACTACGAGGAAACCAGGGTGGCGGGGAGATCGCGGATCGCGCTGCACCGATCCCTCTTTCCCTTCCAAGGCTCCGCGGAGCACGCTCCCGGGGGAAGCGTCCCATTCCCCAGAGACCCGAGGACATAAAGCACCCAAGGCAAAGGCTCCCAATCCCGACGCAGCCTGGACGGCCGGGCCGAGGGCTCTCACCGTCGTTCTCGTCGCTGTGCCGCCGCCTCGACATACTGACTGCCGGTGAACAGCCAAGGCTGAGATGCAGGCGGGAAGCGTCTCAGGAACCGTCGAGCCGCCGGCCGCCCGGCGCGCGAGGACCGCGGAGAGGCGCGCAGACGGGCCGGCGCGCAGGCGCACTGGCTTCAAGAGGCTCCCGGAAAAATTCGAGCGAAGGGGTCCCCCGGGTGGGCTGGGCGGCGGAGGGCCGGAGTCTCGAGGTTCACCGGGCTCTCTCTACCCGCGTCCGACTGTGCACGCCGCCGCCCCCTCAGGCTGCCTTCGCGGCCGGCTGCTTCCCTCCTCCCGCCTTCCGCTCCGGGTCCTTCCGGGGACACGCGGAAGACGCCGCCGCCGCTCCAACCAGCCAGAACCCGTGGGGAGAGGAACCCCGGCCGCGCGAGGCCCGCCGCCGCTCCACGCCCGCCCACTTCCTCAGCTCCCCCGCCCCTGGCGCCCAAGGTTTCCCGGCGGCCCCTGCGCCGAGGTCTCGAGGACTTCCGGGGCGAAGGGACTTCCGGGTCGTCCTTCCTGCGCGCTGGCGGCACTGTGAGCGAGGGAACGACGGCTCTGGCTAAGCGGAAATCAGGTCGACCAAGAAAGACCCTAGGAAGGGATCTGACTTGTGGGTAGGTGCTCATCTCACCCTCACCTCCGGGCTTCGGCCCAGGCCCTGGGGAGAGGTGGGGCCCGCGCGGGAGGCGGACCCTCGCGCTCTTCTAGTTGAGAACCCACCCATCCATACCTTACCCCGCATTGCTGTTTAGCTCACCTACAGGTGATCGTTCTAGTGATCTGTTCCCATTGGCCCGTTGGAATCAGTTTACAGGTACTGCGTGGGATCGCCGCCTACCCTCCTGCCTTTGGTGAGCACCGCATAGCCATGTCCGTGGTCATCTGAAGTTTCACCCTCTGGCCCTTTACATTCTTCCCACTTAGTCGTACCCATGTCACTTAAATGGCACCATCTAACGGATGGTTTAATCCATAAATTCAAGGGAGGAATCATTCAAGGAGATCCCATTTCAAACACCGAACCACAATCGGAGTGTGCTGCCTTCACATTTGTGCTCTTTCTCTTCCTCTGATACGGCTAGTCTGTTACTAACATTTTAGGAATGTGTACTCACTGTTTTACTTTATGGTGCTGTGTATGAGTGTGTTCTCCGTAATTCCCAATCAGCATGGTTAGTATAGAGTCCCCTCCTCCCCATGTGTAAACTGCTGTAACAGGGTACTACATAGATGAAGTGGTGAATTGGCAAGGGTTGTCATGTCTCTTGCGTTGCTCATTGTTGATGGCAATTTATCTGCACCCTCTTCTGGATCCTCTCTGTCTGTTACCACTCCTTGCAGAATACTGCTGTCCACTACAGGCTACCTCCTTTGAGCTTGTCTTTGGGAGACAAATAACCAATGGTGACAGGAAATAACCGTTTACTATGTCTTCTCAGAGTGAGCCTTTCCATCCCCTTTTCCTCCTTACTTTGCTTACTTTTGTCTTCACAGTTTCCATCTCTCAGATTTTCTTGATTTGTTTGCCTCTCCCCACTGAAATTTAAACTATGAAGCTCTGTGTATGAGTGTCGGTTGTGGGACTTGGAACCTGGGCCTGGGCACCGTCCCTGAGCTGTTCAGCTAAAGGCTACCACCCTATCCCTGAGCCTGGGCATTGTTCCTTCAGCTCTTCAGCTGAAGGTGGTATACCGGCCTACCCCTTGAGCCACAGAGCCGCTTTCGGTTTTCTATTGGCTAATTGGAGATAGGAGTCTCACATTCTGTGTTCCTGGGCTGGCTTTGAAATGCAATTCTCAGATCCCAGTCTCTTGGGTAGCTAAGATTACAGACATGAGCTATGGGGCCTGACAAACTCTATGAAATTTAGTCATTGTGTAGTACAGTGGTTTGAATAGTTAGATAAGTGCTAAAATTGAAGAAGCAAGTGAATGATTGGATAGCCTATGCTGCTTGGCCCATGCTGATCTGCATTGTTACTTACCTCATGCTTAATTAAAAAAGTAACCATAGACTTAGACATTACTGTTTCTCCTTTGCTTTTGTCTCAGGAGGCACTGGGCTGAACAGAAACTGTCCAAAGGAGCACCAAACCAGATGCCTTCTTCTACCTCATCAGATCAAGATGACCCGGACACCTGTATACTAAAATTTTTTGACCTGGATTTAAAGGATACAAGTCTTACTAGTCCCACCAGTAATCTCAGAGCAGAGTTAGATGGCAATACAAAGAAGAAATACTCATTTGCAAAGAAAAAGGTAAATTGCTATGGATATTTTCATGACCTAGAAATCTAGAACTAGCTTATCCAGGTTGTCCCCAGCTTACTGTATGGTATAGTCAGGAGTCCTTAGTGATCCCTCACCTATAGAGACCCCTGTGATAGGTGAAAATCTTCGAAGTAGCAGCATTACATAGTTGCCCTCACTATACTACTGTTCATTTATTGCTACTTTGAAGATTTTCACCTACTGAGAGGGTCTCTGGAACGTAACTCCTGTGGATAGGTGAGGGATAACTATTTACATATATATATATTTTTTTTTTCTTGCCAGTCCTGGGCTTGGGCTCAGGACCTGAGCACTGTCCTTGGACTTTCTCAAGGCTAGAGCTCTACCACTTGAGCCTCAGCACCACTCTGGCTTTTTTCTATGTATGTGGTACCGAGGAATCAAACCCGGGCCTTCGTGCATACTAGGCAAGCACTCTACCACTAGGCCAAACTCCTGGCCCCTACATATATTTTTTAAAAAACTCAATACAGTGAAGCGCAATAAGTGAACCACTATAGTAAGGGATGACTGCATATTAATTTAGTACCCGGCAAAGGAGAACAAAAGAAAATGTGTGGCCCAGGAACAGTTATAGTGCAGTAATTGTGCAAGGTAGATTACAGAGGTATTGAATTTCTTTCCCTCCCCCTCCAGGGTTAAGGGAGGAATGCCAGGAATCCAGGACACATAATCTGAAAGGGAACTGTTAGGCAGCAGGGCAGCTGTCATTTAGCCAGGCTACCGAACCCTAGGCTGTTACTGATCCCTGCTGACTGTTGAGATAAGATTTCTGAGCTGGTCTAGCTGGCTGGGTTCTATTGCTTTGGAGAAGGACAAAGCATCCCAGAATGCTGCAGGCTTGCTCACTACCGCTTTGATTAGGCTGTAATGGATGTAGTTATGCTGCTGTTCTTCTGTGGTATTGGTTCCCCCCTTTTTGTTTTTGAGAAACCATTGATCGAAACTCTATCATTATAATAAGTAATCAAAATTCATCCCTGTTACTGGCAAGGTAATTTTGATTACTTGATAGAGAAACATCTACCAGGTTTAATTAATGTTATCTCCTTTTCTCTTTGCCTGTCTTAAAGGATTCATCACAAGACAGGCTAAAGAATGTCCTCTAATCTGAGAATCCCGGTTTGAAGCCAGCCTGGGCCAGAAAAGTCCCTAGGGGAATCATCTCCAATTAACTACTCAAAAACCAGGAGTGGCGCTGTGGCTCCAAGTGGTGGAGCACTAGCCTGATTTGCTCAAGCCTAGTGCTTAGGTTCTGAATTGAAACCTCATGACAGGCCCTCTCCCCTAAAACAAAGTCCTATAATGTAATCTGAGGCTACTCCACCCTATTGATTCAATCCTAGACAGTCCAAATCTATCCGGCACAGGTTGAGGAAGGTCCAGAGTGGTGCTCTTCATCTGATGTACTTATGAAATATGTACTTAAGAATATAGAAGTCTTGTCGGGTGTAGTGGCTCACAGCTGTAATCCTAGCTACTCTGGAGGCTGAGATCTGAGGGTCAAGGTTCAAAGCCAGCCCGGGCACTAAAGTCTGAGATTCTTTTTTTATCCCCCATATATATTGTATTGTAATTAATAGAAGGATTACATTATATTCACCAGATAGAAGGTGCATTACTTCACAAATTTCTCTTGTCTTGGTCTCCATTTCCATCCCCCCTCATCTTGTTTTCTCCCTTTCCCTACCCTATTTCAAATAAACAAACATATACATAATATATCAGATAACAAGGTAAGATACTGTAACAATATGAGATAACTAAGGGACAGCAAAAGAGATGAGAGATAACATAGTACTTTAAGGACAACAATCACTCATTATATGGCTTTTGTTTCTATATCCTGGAGGTCCTTTCACTTAGCGTCATCCTATATGGCCTTATGTATTTAGGTTTTGCTCTGCTGTAAATCTCTGCTAGGAAAGCCCAAGGTTTCTAAGTCTGTGAGACTCTTATCTCCAACTAACCACCTGGAAACTGGAAGTGGAGCTGTAGGGCAGTAGCCTTGAGCAGAAGAGCTCAGGGACAGGGTCCAGGCCCAGAGGTCAAGTCCCACGATCAAAAAAATAAAGAATACAGAAGTCTGGAATTCACTTAAAATTATTTCATAACATATGTATACATAATGTACATAAAATATATGTATTACCCTCTCCCAGGCAGGATGCATTATTCTTTGCAAGGCTAAATGTAATATATCCTAGTTAACTCCTATTTGCACCAGAAAGCACCATAAAACCAAATGATAGCTAGGAAAAGTATTTAGTAGCTTTGATCTAACAAAAGATCAAAAGTAATCAAATTTATCCCTGTTACTGGCAAGGTAATTTTGATTACTTGATAGAGAAATGCCTACCGGTTTTAATTAATGTTATCTCCTTTTCTCTTTGCCTATCTCCAAGGATCATTGAAGCATTCAAACTTAATTACTAATCAGAGACATGCAGATAAAAAATTGGGTAACATCTGTTTGCTGAGGATACGTACATGCTTTCTTGGTGAAAACATAAAGTGGTACAGTTATGCTTCTACATGTCTGTTCTGATTAGATAGATTCTTAAAGAAGAAAGGAAGCCGGTCACAGCAGCTCACGCCTGTAATCCTTTTTTTTTTTTTTGCCAGTCCTGGGCTTGAGCTCAGGGCCTGAGCACTGTCCTTGGACTTTCTCAAGGCTAGAGCTTTACCACTTAAGCCTCAGCACCACTTCCAGCTTTTTTTTTCTAGTATGTGGTACCAGGGAATCGAACCCGGGTCTTAGTGCATGCTAGGCAAGCACTCTACCGCTAGGCCAAACTCCCAGCCCTCATGCCTGTAATCCTAGCTGAGGCTCTGGAGGCTGAGATCTGAGAATGAAGGTTCAAAGCCAGCCCCAAGCACAAAAGGACCTGAGATTCTATAATCTCCAATTAACCTAGAAAATGGGAAGTGGGGCTTGGCTCAGGGTAGGATTATTATTACACATTAATTTCCAAGAAAAACATCAGAACATTTTCACATATTTTAACTTTTTTTTTTACTGTACTTTAAAGTATTATTCAGATTTTGTCATATCAGCAAATTCTACTCAGTTCTTTTACTCTGTAATATAAATGGTTCTTCATATAGTTTAAGTTCCTTGCTATTTCTTGGTAAGTTTACACTATAGTTTATCATTTTGTTTTTAGAAATAAATGATAGTATGATAGTACTAATATTTGCCTGAAATTCAGATCCTTCCCTTAAACTTCCTAGGAAAGAGAAAGCTGGGTGTGCTGGCTCACACCTGTAATCCTAGTCACTCAGGAGGCTGAGATCTGAGGATCAAGTTTCAAAGCCAACCCAGGCATTAGAGAATGTGAGACTCCAATTAACCACTAGAAAATGGGAAATAGTGCTGTGGCTCCAGGGGTAGAGTGGTGTCCTTGAGCTGAAGAGCTCAGAGACAGCATCCAGGCCCAGAGTTCAAACTCCACGACCAACAACAACAACAACAAAAAACAAGACAAAACCATACTATTGACATTCTTTAAATCTGTTAAATACTTTTCTAAAGGGGCTGGGAGCATAGCCTAGTAATAGAATGCTTGCCTCTCATGCACAAAGCCCTTGGTTTGACTCCTCAGTATCACATACACAGAAAAAAAAAAGCTGGAAGTGGTGTTGTGGCTCAAAGAGTAGAATGCTAGCCTTGAGAAAGCTCAAGTACAGTGCCCAGGCCCTGAGCTCACGTTCCAGGACTGGCCAAAAAAAAACAAAAAACAAAAAAAAAACTTATCCAAGAAAAAGTGTAATCTTATTGGTAGTATATTTTACTACCTATTTCATTTTACTCTTAGCAGATTTCTAAATATATTCTAGAAAATAAGATTTTTTTTTTCTGGGTGTAGGTGGCTCATGCTTATATTCCTAGCTACTTAGGAGGCTGAGATCTGAGGATCGAGGTTCATAGCTAGCCTGGGCAAGAAAGTCCTGAGGCTTTTATCTCCAATTAACCACCTAAAATCTGGAAGTGGTGCTGTGGCCCAAAGTGGTAGAGCACTAGTTTTGAGCTGAAGAGTTCAGGGACATTGCCCAGGCCCAGAGTTCAAATACCATGACTGACAAAAAAACTCAAGAAATAAGAAGATTTTATAGGTAAGATATACAGGTACTGAACAATTATTATGTAATATGTAAACAGTGACAAGTATTAATGGGCAAAAATTAAAATGTAAGGAGATTTCAGTTTGTTCCCTTATGTGGAATGATCAGGAAAAGGCCTTATCAGTAACATTTGAAAAAGTGCCTGAGTGAGCAAAGCAAGCCACACATATTTGGAGGAAGGGCATGTAAGACAAAGGCCATGGGGCAGAAGCCTTCATGTTGTCTTTGAGCTAAAGGCAAGAATAGCAAGGTAGCAACTCAAGTGGGAAAAGTATAAGAAGCCATATTTCCTGGGGAATTGGAGGCCACTGTACGGATTTTGCTAGAGGATAGTAACACTGCCTTAGGGGACCCTTGAGCAGAGGAATGACAGGTTTTAAAAGAATCACCTTGGCTGAATAGATAATAAATTATGGGTTAAGTAAAGTATGGAAAGAGAGAGTATGTATTATAATAGTTTAGGGAACACATGGTGGCTTGGATCAGCAGAAGGGTATCCAAGAGAGTTGTTGAGAAGTGATGGATTCTGGGCTATATACATACATACACACACACACACACACACACACACACATATATATATATATATATATATATATATATATTTTTTTTTTTTTTTTTTTTTTTTTTTGCCAGTCCTGGGCTTGGGCTCAGGGCCTGAGCACTGTCCTTGGACTTTCTCAAGGCTAGCACTCTACCACTTGAGCCTCAGCACCACTTCTGGCTTTTTGCTATGTATGTGGTACTAAGGAATTGAACGCGGGTCTTTGTGCATGCTAGACAAGCACTCTACCACTAGGCCAAACTCTCGGCCCCATCTGGCTATATTTTAGAAGTAGAACTGATAGATTGGATAGAAGATATGGGAGTAAAAGGGGGAAAACATGTGCTAGATACTTATGGTTTTCTCCTGCCTATAATACTAACTTCTCAGGAGGCTGTTGCTATCTGAGGATCATGGTTCAAAGCCACCTCCAGTCTGTGAGACTCTTACCTGCCAAAAGCCAGCAGTAGATTTGTGGATTAAGTGGTAGAGCTTCAACGTGCTCTAGGGTGAACATGCAAAAGACCAGGGTAAGATGCCATGTCTTACCACTCCAGTTTAATGTGTGGGCTTTTGGAAGCAATGAAAGCGTGTGTGTATGTGTGTGTCAATGTGACTTCGACTTTATATCCTGCAAAGAAAATTATAATTCTATTAACTCTGACATCCATAATATGAACCCCCTGGTTATAGTTTTTTTTTTTTAAATAGCCTTCTCCAAAGCTCACTAATCTGAGAACTGTTACTTTCTCAGAAAACTCTCACACAATAATAAGACTTAGAAAAGGATAACAGAACTCCCAATAGAAAGAGATAACAGAAAGGATCTCATCAAATCTTCCAATGGCCATAAATCTAAAATACTTAGCTGTGATAGTATTTGCAATGTCATTTCAGGCCTTTGCCCTTTTTGTCAAAACCAAACAAGTTCCAGCCCCTTCTTTGGAATGTGAGGAAAGCCAGTGGGAGTGCTGTCAGCATCTATTCACAGACCAGACCAGCATCCACAGACATGTGGCAACACAGCATGCTGATGAAATTTATCTCCGGACTGTTGCTAATTTAAAGCAACTGACTGCCAGTTTGAGTGCCTCAAAGAGCCTTGTGTCTGCAGACCAAAAGAAATCTCCAGAAGAGTCCTTCACTCCCAGCCATGAAGTGTCTGCATGGCTCCCTGACATCAGCTGCTTTAGCACTGATGAACTGATGAGGTGAGATTTTCATTCTGTTTTGGTTTGATTTAAAAAATGTTCCCCGTGGGCCGGGAGTTTGGCCTAGTGGTTAAAGTGCTTGCCTAGCGTGCACGAAGACCCGGGTTTGATTCCTCGGTGCCACATACATAGAAAAAAGCCGAAAGTGGTGCTGAGGCTCAAATGGTAGAGCTCTAGCCTTGAGAAAGTCCAAGGACAGTGCTCAGGCCCTGAGCTAAAGCCCAGGACTGGCAAAAAAAAAAAAAAAAAAAAAAAAAAAAGTTTCCAGCCATAATGAGTTACTACAACCCACCTTTTAAAATGGCTAAAATGAGAAAAGCCATCTTCTGCAAAAGTGGGTGGCAACGTGGGACAACTGGACTAGTCTCCTCTTGCTGATGGAACAGGAATAGTGCGGCCACTCTGGAAGAATGCTTGGCAGGCTCTTTTTAAAGTTATATATCTTCCTTGTGACCTATTCCTGGGCTCATAATCAAGAGAAATAAAAGTGTGTCCACAAAAATGTTTTGAACAGGGATATGCATAGCTACTTAATTCATTTAAAAAAAATCTGCCAATAGTTGCAGATGTCTCAAGCAGGAGAATGAATGAAAACACGTGGAACACCACACAGGAATAGTGATGCACTGCTGCTGTTCTGTTCATTTCATAGACTTGAAGGCAAACCTAATGTATGCTGATATAATGATTGCTTCTAGTAAAAAGTTTGACTGGAGGGGGCCGGGAGTTTGGCCTAGTGGTAGAGTGCTTGCCTAGCATGCACGAAGACCCAGGTTCGAGTCCTTGGTACCACATACTTAGAAAAAGCCAGAAGTGGTGCTGAGGCTCAAGTGGTAGAGCTCTAGCCTTGAGAAAAATCCAAGGACAGTGCTCAAGCCTGAGCTTAAGACCAGGACTGGCAAAAAAAAAAAAAAAAAAAAAAGTTTGACTGGAAATGTATGGAAAGGTTTGTAGGTGGGGTTGTTTTTTGGTTTTAAAGGTCAGCATTTTAAGCTTGCTAGGCAGGCATTCTACCACTTGAGCCATGCTTGCGGCCCCTTTGCTGTGGTGATTTTTGATACAAAGTCTTAATGTTGCAAGACTCAGATTTTCAGCTTTTGTATGAAATGGCGTTAACATTACTAATTTCTTGGTTATGACTTAAATGAGGAGCACAGAGTAGACTTGCCTTTTGTAAAGTAGGATATTCAGTGTAGACACTGACTAGTAGTTACTTTTCCTTTCAGAGTTTCTATCTTTTCCTCCCTCCCAAACTATCATGGTATAGTTTTGAGTTGGGCTCCCCTCCCCACTCTGCCCCTACACAGTGATGCACATGCTCTTGTCCTCTGATTCTCTATTTGTAGTGGCGAGGGCAGTGAGGAAGGGGAAGTGCTACTTTATTACTGCTACCGGGACCTGGAGGAGCCCCATCGGATCTGTGCCTGGCAGACAGCTCTGTGCCAGCGGCTGTACCTCACCGGCAAGGTAACCCTTCTCCACATGCCCCCAGCATTGGGCTGGTCTTGTCTTCCAGCCTTGGAATACAGAGCCAGTGTTCATTGGGAAGTCTTGCTGACACTCAATAGTGTTAAACAGCTATCAACATGTTACATAAAAACATAAAATATAAGAATACCTAGCCATGTGCTGGTGGCTCACACCTGTAATCCTAGCTACTCAGGAGGCTGAGATCTGAAGATCGTAGTTCAAAGCCGGTGGGGATAGGAAAGCCTGTGAGACTTTATCTCCAATTACCCACCAGAAAACCAGAAGTGGAACTGTGGCTCAGGGTGGTAGAGCACCAGCCTTGAGCACAAGTTCACCCATATCCTGAATTCAAGCCCCATGACTGACCAAAAAAAAAGGACCTAATGGCAAATATCAGGGATCTACTAACTTTGTTTTTCCAATAGAGCCAGACAAGAGACATTTCAGAGTTTTTAAAATTGAAGGCAGCCCTAGATGATATGTGAAAGTGGATATGGCTATGTTCTCATAAAGCAACATGTAAAGGCAGGGGCATTATGCTGTCCTCTGGACAGGGAAGTGTTATGTGAGTTCCCAAGGCCTTTTATAGATTGCTTTTAGGTGTCACTCGAAGTTGCTTCTTAGTTTTCCTAGTACCTGCCAGGGTCTTTTTGCTGTCCCTCTAGAATGCCCTGTTTCTTCCACTCTCTCATGTGGCTTAGGTCTCATCTCAGATCTCTGCTCCACTGTAATCTCCTGAGAACTGAACTCTGAAGTTGTTCTCATCCATTACCCAGTTTTGCTATTCAAAGAGTGCATGAGTGACTGGAGAAAGTACAGTCCATCTCCCTCAAAGAATATAAGTTTCATGAATCCAAGAACTTGGTCTTAATAAGGATAGAGAGATTGTGTCCTCAGTGCCAGCAAGGCTTAGCATATAGCAGGTACTCTGCCAATGTTTGCAGAATGTTGAATAAAGGAGTGAATACATGCTCATAAGATGTAAAGATGGGGTGTTATATGTCAAAACGTTAATGATGGCTGGAAGCTGATGGCTCATGCCTGTAATCCTTACTACTTAGAAGACTGAGACTGGAGGATTAGGGTTCAAAGCCAGCCCAGACCAAAAAGACTTTGAGAGTCCTCCGCTTAATCAGCAGAAAGCTAGACTGGAGGTATAGCTCAAGTGGTGGAATAGTAGCTTAGCAAGTAAGCCAAGTAAATGAGAGATTTAGTTCCAACTCCAGTATTGCACACACCTCCGTGTTAATAATGGTCATCTCTACATGATAGGAATCTTTTTACTTTTGTAAAATCTTCTGTTTGGTTCTATATGTATATGTCTGTATGTCATTAATTTTCAAAATTTAAGTCAAAAGAACTGGGCTCCCTCTGAAATACCTGGCGCTTGTGACTGTACTGTCTTAATCTTTTTCTGTGTGTGTCTCAGTTTTAGTTTTTGGACTGGTGACCTGGTTGATCAGTACTGTTTTCTAACAAGTAGTGATTCCATTTACCTTATGACTTCATCAGCAGGTCCTGCCATTTCCACCTCTAGACTATCTCTTGACTCCGTTCACTTTTCTTCTAGTTTTACCATCTGAGACCAGTCCTTACTCTTTCACTTAGCCATGCAGTCATTCCCAAACTACTCTCTAGTCCTCCTGAGCCATCACATATCCCTTTTTGACACAAGAGCAGGGATGATCTCAGATGGTAAATGAAGTCACATTGCTCTCTACTTAATGTCATCAGTCCTTGTTTTTTGTTTTTTTTTTTTTTCCTGGAAAACTCTGTACTCCACTTTTTCTCAGAGACCATTCTGGACCATCAGTCTAAATTTATTTTCCCTAGAATAATCATTCATGGCATCTCATAGTCATTCTCATAGTACTTGTCCATTGGTAATTTAGATCTTAGTATTTGTGACCTCCTTTAGTCTTAAGCTCTAGAAGGAAAAAATTCTATAATTTTTTTCAACCACTATACCCAGTTCCTGGCACAATTTCTGACACACAGTTAAACACATCAATAATTATTGGTGGAGTGAATCCGTATCACTATCTCTCTCCAGATCTTTCACATCTTGAAAGATAGGTACTTTCATAAAATATGAAATCAATTTCTGGGTTTAGAGGTAGAATTTCTTATCCCAGGTGGCGACCTTAGTTTTATAGCAGTGAGTGGCCTTGTCCACAAGGTGGTAGCATCTCCCCAAACTGCAGGTTCAAATTCCCAGGCTTTAAGACTGCTATGTGGACAGTTTAGAGAAATTTTTTTGCTGCTCGATTTGGCTGAATATTGGTGCTAAAGTAAGGAAAGACGAGAACCTTAAAATTTTAGAATTTAAAAGTGTTTGTCTTTTACTACTGGTACATCTTTATCTTCGAGACATTTTCAAGAAATTTGAGGTGATAGATCAGGGACTTTCGGAAGGACACATAAGATAGAGAGTCCCAAAGGTCTGGTTTTACAAAGCCAATACATTCTACATCTTCATCCCATTAGGGAAGTTACTTGATTTCCATCTGGTTTTGTATTTCAGATATTTCCCACTAAGGAAGTTGTCTTGATTTCTCTGAGCCTCTGTTTTTTGTTGTTGTTGTTTTGTTTTTTGGGTTTTTTTGTTTTTTGATTCCAAATCTGTGACCCAATAGGGAAGTTACTTTGTTCCTCTGAGCCTCTCTTTCCTTCTCTGGATAAAAGGGGATTACAGTTTCTAAATTTCTAAATTATGACATAATTTACCTAATTCATAGCAGGTATTCAATCAGTGCTGGTTGCTATTTATCTCATATTTAGATAAGAAGCATTTCTTACCAAGGAGCTGCTAAAATTTTGTGTTGAAAAATCCTAGCGATTCCAAATGCCGTAGGTGAGTTTAGAGTTGGTTCTACTCTAATTAGGTAGTGAGTGGATGTGCTTGCCATTTATTTAGGGTCTGAGATTAAAATAAAATAGGAAAGAATCTGCTACCCTACCCCAAAATAGTGCCATGGCATTGTGCACTCCTCACACTGTCTCTGCTCAGACTGTTCTGGGGTAGATTTCCTGACTTTTAGAGTGGTTAAACTTAGTTTTCCCGTGCAGTATCCTGTTAAGTTGGGTGGGTTCAGGGGGCTGTGCCTGTAGAGACTGCATGTGCTTTCTGCTTTCCTCTCCGTGCCCAGGATAGGCTTCCCTAAACTGCAACACATTTTCTCAAGAAGTCGATTGTAATCTGGAATCTTTACTATGGAACTCTGGAGACTACTACCAGTGATGTCTTGAGAATTGGATTAAATGAAGCAACAACTCAAGTAACATTCCTGGACCCCAATAGAGGCAGCCACTGAAAACTTTGAAATTCTGATGCACTGGTATATAAATAATAGTAACAATGTTAGACCTTGCATTAAATCACTTCTTCCCAAAGAGTATCATGATACCACATAGCTGCATTCTCTAGCACTTTTCTCTAGTTCCTTTGAAAGCAACATATCTTTAAACTCAGCTAAAGGTTTTGCAATACTAGAACAAGTAACTTTTCAGGGCCCCCAGAGAATGCCCTTCCACCTTGTGGAAGGTGCTCTACACTACAACAGGCTTTGATGTCTCCTTGCCAGTAAAGTATTTCAAAGGGAAGCCAGGGACTTCCAGATGTGCATTTACACAACAGACCCATTGTGCGGTAGGCGCTATTTTATTTTATTTTGGGAGAGAGGGACATGGGGCTTGAACTCTGACCTGGACACTGTCCCTGAGCTCTTCAGCTCAAGGCTACTGCCCTACCCTTGAACTATAGCCTCACTTCTCTTTTTCTAGTGATTAATTGGAGATAAGAGTCTCACGGCATTTTCTAGTGATAATTGGAGATAAGAGTCTCAGGGCCTTGTATTGCCTAGGCTGGCTTTGAACCATGATCCTCAGATCTTAGCCTTCTGAGTAGTTAAGATTACAGGTGTGAACCACCACTCTGGTCTGTAGACGCTATTTCAGGTACTTGAGATACATTAGTGAGCAAAACAAGCACACATTATTCCTAAAACTTGGATTCCAGTGAGTGGGCTTGCAGGGGTTGCTTCCCCTCCAGAGGGGCTACATCCATGCCCTGTCTTGAGTGTGCTGTGCTTTAGCACTGAGTAATATCTTTGGCAGTTTTTATTTCTTAAAATCTTGGGCTGGGAATGTGGCTTGGTGGTAGAGTGCTTATGTAGCATGCATGAGCCTTGGATTTGATTGATTCCCCAGTACCACATAAACAGAAAAGTCCAGAAGAGGCACTGTGGCTCAGGTGGTAGAGTGCTAGTCTTGAGTAAAAGAAGCTCCGGACAGTGCCTAGGCCCTGAGTTCAGACCCCAGGACTGGCAAAATATAAAAATTTAAGGGCTGGGAGTTTGGCCTAATGATAGAGTGCTTGCCTAGCATGCACGAAGACCTGGGTTCCATTCCTCATTACCACATATATAGAAAAAAGCCAGGAGTGGTGCTGAGGCTCAAGTGGTAGAGCTCTAGCCTTGAGAAAAGCCCAAGGACAGAGCTCAAGCCCTGAGCAGAAGCCCAAGATTGGCAAAAAAATATATATATTTAAATCTAGTTTTGCTGTTCTTTTATCCTCTTTTTATTAAAGTAAAAAATGAAGTTCAGAGAGCCAGAGAAGTTCTATGGGCCGTACAACAAGTAAGCACAGAACAAATTTTCATCCTAGATCTACTGGTCTCTGGAAGACTTTAATACCTGGTTTAGGCTAACCTTTGGCTATTGGACTTTGCCAAAGTTCTACTCAAATTTCCATGCTTAGCACACATAAACTGAATCTTTCCTCTGAACTTTGAGCTGTGTCACTTACAGAAACACATTTTGCTATACTTGGTGGCAAAAGTTAAACCTTTATGAACCTTTTTGTTCTAGCTTTCAAAGACACATTCTGTTTCTCACCTCTTGCATCTCAGGTTCGAATTGCTACTGAAGGAATCAATGGGACAGTCGGTGGAAGTAAACTGGCTACCAGACTCTACATGGAAGTCATGCTTTCTTGCCCAATATTTAAGGATTATCTGTGTAAAGATGATTTTAAGGTAAGAGAAATGAAAAGTAGAAAGGAAGATACTCTTAGGGGAGGAATACAAAGGTGCAGTGCTTCTGTGCCTCTGATCATATAAAATAATATTTATCAAAATGAACTCCAAGAAGTGGAAACAAATACAGAAACAACAAAAAGAAAGAAACTTTTTTTTTTTTTTTTGGCCAGTCCTGGGCTTGAGCTCAGGGCCTAAGCACTGTCCTTGGACTTTCTCAAGGCTAGAGCTCTACCACTTGAGCCTCAGCACCACTTCCGGCTTTTTGCTATGTATGTGGTACCGAGGAATTGAACCCGGGTCTTCGTGCATGCTAGGCAAGTACTTGAACCACTAGGCCAAACTCCCGGCCCCAAGAAAGAAACTCTTAAGAGCTGTCTGCTTCTCCCTTAGCGGACCTTGTTGAGAGGAGGTCAGTGTGGAGAAACACAGTGCCCTTGTCCCCTTTGGATCACCAGATAGTGCAGTCAAAAGATCATGCTGGCTTGCTGTCCTTCCATTGAGTCCCCATGTTACAATGGGTCAGCTGTGCCCTTTCTGGGCCTTCTCAGACCCCAAAGATGTCACAGTTACACAACCTAGGATGTACACTTGGACAAGTTTGTTCATTTGAGAGACGGTTTCACCAGATAGTCATGTTGTACTGTTTTTAGAAAAGCTGGAATTGAAAGATTAACACTTTGTCTCGCATGGGGGTATGTGGCTTTCACAGTGAGATGCTGTGTCTGGGTGACTGTTCTGTCACTGTCAGTGATGAGGTGATGGCAAATGCCTTTGTAGTGTTCATGCTGGTGGCATAAAGAAAAGAAAAGTCACTGCTCCAGGACAATACTGTAACTTAGCGGTGCTTAGTTAAATGCTCGTAGCCCTAGAAACCTAATATTCCTACACATGGAAGATATGTAGTAAAGATTTATTACATGTTGAATTTATCTGGAACATTCTGAGCTCTAACTCTACCCTATTAAACTTTACTAATTTTTCCCCTTAGTTTGAGGTTTTTTTTTTTTTTTTTTTTTAAGACTTCGGCTATCATTACAAAACAGAGCATAACTTATATTTGGCACTTCTTCTGTACTTGGCTACGGGCTTGGAAGACTATATATCCTGATTTGTTTCTCATTGGCTAGACCAGCAGAGGCGGCGCTCACTGTTTCCCAGGATTGCGTGTGGGTGTATTTGAAGAGCTCGTGCCCATGGGGCTCAGCCCCAGTCAGATCTCCTACAAGAAGTCCGGTATGCTTGTTTTCAGAAAGGTTGCGCTTTTTGTCATGGGGCAAATCTCAATAGATGGATAAAAAAAAGTTGTCATGAAAATCCTGTTTTTAGGATAGTGTCGGGGTGGCTAACATTTTAGTTCATCCAGTGCTTAACTGGGTGCTTCTCTATGGTGCTATGGTAATTGAGGATTTGCCCTTAGCATGATCTGATTCTTCCTGGTGATGGTTTGGTAAGAAGCTGTTGGCTCTTTCCAAAGACAGCAAGTTGGGAAGAGTGTGATTATTATGTGTGAGCGGTTGTCAGCAGAAGAGAACACATAGGCCTTTTAGCACAAGGAGCAAATGGCTTTCAATAGCAAAGCAGTTTGTAATGCTCTAGAATGTTCTTCCCCCTCTTCTCTGGTGGCTACTTTTGGTGGTTGAAAAACATTTGTTTGATGAGATTTTGGTTTCATCTTACTTTTTATCATGAAAATGCCCAACTGTTAGAAAGAAGAAAAAACAATGAAGTCACCCTGCTTATCACTCTGCTTCAGCTGTCACTCAACGGTCAACATTCTACACTGTCCCCTTCTCTCATTTCAGTAGAATCCCAGTTCCATATAATTTCATTTGTAAATACTTCAGTAGGTATCTCTGGAAGATAAATTTTTTGATAAAGTTTTTTTAAAAAAGTGAACTATTATGTCTAAAATGTTTTAGCAGTAAATCTTTAATATTTTCAGGTATCAGTTACTTCCTGATTGTATCATCATTTCTTAAGTTTTCATTGGGATTTGAATGAGACACGTTATGATTCATTTATGTTACTAAGTCTATAAACATATTTACCTGCATTGTCTTCCCTTTTTGTTTTTGTTTTTGTTTTTTTGCCAGTCCTGGGGCTTGAACCTTCAGCCTGGGCACTGTCCTTGAACACTTTTTGCTCAAGGCTTGTGCTCTAACCACTTGAAAAAAAGCCTCTTCCGGCTTATTCTGAATATAGGGTACCAAGGAATTGAACTCAGGGCTTTGTACATGCTGGGCAAGCACTCTACCACTAAGCTATGCTCTTGGCCCTTCAAAAACTTTAGTTTTTGAAGAAGCTGGAGCATTTGACCTGTGGAGTGTCTCATAGTTTGGATGGATAATGCTAATTGCATCCCTATGGGCTATTTCCCTGTTCCTTGTATTTCCTGCAAATTAGTAGATTTAGAATTGTGCTGTCTAGTAGAAATATATGAAGTATACAGTTTTATATTTTCTGGTAGCCACATGTAAAGAAGCTGAATTTAAATTGCATATTTTTCTTTTTTCATACTTTTCTTAAGATGTAATATATCCAAAATATAATTTCAACATGTAATTAATATAAAATCACTAGTGAAATACTTTTCTTTTTTTGTGCCCAGTCCTTACAATCTTATGTCACTTTTTTTTTTTTTTCCTTTCTAGTCCCAAGGACTGCACTCATGGTCTGAGCACTGTCCTTGGGCTTTTCTAAAGGCTAGTATTCTACCACTTGAGCCACAGCACCACTTTGGCTTTTCTATGTATGTGGTACTGAGGAATTGAACTTGGGTCTTCGTACATGCTAGGCAAGCACTCTACTACTAGGCTCATCTCCCAGCCCATTATGTCATTTTTATTTATTTATTTATTTTTTGCCAGTCCTGGGCTTGAGCTCAGGGCCTGAGCACTGTCCTTGGACTTTCTCAAGGCTAGAGCTCTACCACCTGAGCCTCAGCCCCACTTCCAGCTTTTTTCTATGTATGTGGTACCGAGGAATTGAATCCTGGTCTTCATGCATGCAAGGCAAGCACTTTAACCACTAGGCCAAACTCCCGGCCCCCCATTATGTCATTTTTATAAGACATATCTCAAACCATATTTCAAATGCTTGTTAGCTGTAGGTGACTAATGGCTGGCATATCAGCTAGCACAGGGCCAAAGACTAGATCAGACTCTAGTTCTTATTTTTTAAGGTTTTCTTTTCCTTTATTCTCTTTCCCCGTAAGGCTATTTCATAGGTTGTATTAAGTTCTTTATCAGAAAGAGCCAAGGACTACCAAGAATACTCTTAATAATGTTTGTTTTTTAATATGTAAATATTTAAAAGGCCAAGAGTTAAATGGAGGGAAAAGGAAGATACACATACCAGGGTAAAAGCAGCCCATGTGTGAGGAGACCAGAATGAAATAGGCTGCCTCTGCATGTGTCCCTCCTGCAGAGGCAGTCTGACAATAGTAGCTTTTCTTGGTTTTCGGACACTGCTCAAGTGCTTGGGATAGAGTGGCTTCCAGGTAGGGCTATGCTTCTTTCTCATGAACCACAGCCAACTGAACATCAAAACAGGACATCATTTGCCTCCCTGTGGGGAGTACATTTCCACATCTCATAGATTTTTGAGTGTCCCAGTATTTTAGTATCTGTGAAGTTATATGACATTGACTAACATCACGCTGAGCCTGGTTACATTCTCCCTGTAATCCTAGCTTGCACAGGTAGACGTGCAGACAGCTTGGCTTGCTCTGGAGCCTCTTTTCTCTGTAGGCTAGAGACTGTTATCAGGTGGCTGGCTCTTTGGGTGCTGTACAGTTTTATCATGAGTGGAGGGTAGCTACCCTTAGCTGTGGTTGCCCCCCACCCCTCTCCTCCAATGCTAAGTTCACCAAAACCTTCTCAATTTATGTGATGTTTGGACTCCCAAAGACTGGGGAATGTTTCTAACCTGGAGAGTCAGAAGGCAAAGGGCTCCATTAGACTGAGGCTCTTAATTTGTATGCTTCATCTCCCTTTTCTCACATCTAGTGTTTTTACCTTTTCTATTTCTTTCTTTCTTTCTTTTTTTTTTTTTTTTGCCAGTCCTGGGCTTGGGCTCAGGGCCTGAGCACTGTCCTTGGTCTTTCTCAAGGCTAGAGCTCTACCTCTTGAGCCTCAGCACCACTTCCGGCTTTTTTTCTATGTATGTGGTACCGAGGAATCGAACCCGGGTCTTTGTGCATGTTAGGCAAGCACTTTAACCACTAGGCCAAACTCCCGGCCCTTCTATTTCTTTCTTATGTCCTTCTTGTTGCTTGTGTCTCAAATCCTATCTTTTTTTCCTAACTTATACTCACAGACTTAGACACAGTGCTTTTACTCTTATTTAAAAAGAAAACATACTCCAACTTTATTCTACCACTGATGCTCTCTGCTACCTGTCAGAATTCTTCTTTCAAACTTGGTCTCCACCTTCATATAGAACAGTTTCAAGTCTAATCAAATATGTATATGCTGAAGCTTCCCAGGAGAGTGACATGAAATGGTGGCCTGCCAATGACCATCCAGTAACTGAGTCAGCAAACCTAAATGATCCCAACTGTCTACGTTTTAATAGTTATCCTACCAAATATGAAGATGTAAAATGTCTTACTGATAAGGTCTTTGAGGTCCTCAAGTTGGGATCATTAAATTATTTTTATCCAATTATCATATATCATTTAGTAGACAGTTGTCATGATCAGAAGAAGTTACCATGGAAAAAAACAAGTCAGGTTAGGCTGGTTGTGCTTAGGTTTTATTTGTTTTCTTGTTTTGTCTTAATGTCATGTTTTTGATTTGGTTTTAGGCATCCATTTATCACCAGGTGAATTTCATAAAGAAGTAGAGAAGTTTTTATCTCAGGCAAATCAAGAACAAGGTGATACTATCTTACTAGATTGCAGAAACTTCTATGAAAGCAAAATAGTAAGTAAGAACCAGAATTAGGTTCAGTGAAATGGTGGGTTTCCCTCCTCCCGTAACAGCCCATTTCTCCAGGGGAGCCTTTGACCACACAGAGATGTCCTTCCAGTTCTACAGCTTCAGAGAAAACCCCAGCCTTGAGCTCAGGGTCTGCTAACAAAGTTGAAGGAAATGTAAATTAACAGCATCTTGGCATAGAATATATTTTTTCCCCCCATTAGTCTCCCCTTGATGAGTGACCTTGTGAGGTTTGTTTTGGGGAGCCCCTCCAGTTTCCCTGGAGGAGTTTGTAGGAGGGTGACTCGCAGCCCACAGGCCCTGCTTCTAATTCCAGAGTAGAGAAAAGCAGCTAGTGAAGTTCTTTGCCAAGGTGGGAGTTGTCCCGTGGACATAACTTGTTCTCCCTAGGTATGTTTTCCTGGTAACTTTCCTTCCATTGCTTCTCTGTTGTAGGGAAGATTTCAGGGCTGCTTAGCCCCAGACATCAGGAAATTCAGTTACTTCCCCAGCTACGTTGACAAAAACCTAGAACTTTTCAGAGAGAAGAAGGTGCTGATGTACTGCACGGGGGGCATCCGTTGTGAACGCGGTTCAGCCTACCTCAAAGCCAAGGTGAGCCACTTCCCTGCCTGCCTGTGTGCAGGTCCCCAGCCCTTTCCTTCATCCCTGGCTCATCCCCAGCCAGCCAGGGAATTTCTTTTTCCCTTGTATGATTCAGATGACAAAGTTATAAACCCGAGGCTCATAAATCCCAAGAAGAGAAATGCTCTTAAGAGCCCTGAAGACTCATCAAGTACAAAAGAGAAAGCTTAGTGGAACAGTTTTCCTTTCTTAATCCTTTTGCTTGATCCCAAGAGCAGATTCATAACATTACATGTCTCAACACATGGCTTCCTGTATTTAGGTGGTAGCAAAAATAGTTGAGTCTCAGGGTCTTAGAGGGTGAAGATCTCACTGCTGTCATCATTCCCACCCCCCAGCCCCCAAGCAAGCCAGATCTCGCCAGTTGGTTCCTTGACCCTTTCATTTTCAAGCCCTCTGTGTCCCAGGGGGACCAGGAGCCCCTGGCTGGTGGCAGAGGAAGAGAATCATTCGCGTAGGCACTTGCTGCCACTCTGTGGAGCTTCTTCTAGGTTTCTGCTTATTTCTTCAGATTTCCTGATGTTTTTCCACACCCAGGGAGTGTGTAAGGAAGTGTTCCAGCTCAAGGGCGGCATCCACAAGTACCTGGAAGAGTTTCCCAATGGTTTTTACAAAGGGAAGCTGTTTGTTTTTGATGAGCGCTATGCCCTCTCCTACAACAGTGCTGTGGTGTCAGGTAGGTCATCCTGGTCCAGAGCCCATGCCAGAGGCAGGCACAGTTCCTGAGGGAAACAGGTGCACCCCAGCAGTGGAGCAGACAGCAATAGGAGCCCGGGCTATACCACATATGGACCGGCAAGCCTTTCAAATTGAGCGTGAGCTCACCTCCCCTGTGTGCCCGCCATGAGCTGGACACTGGGGGAAACCTGGGCCTTAACCTGGAGTCAGTATATAGAGTTCAGAGGATCTGTGGATTTCCATGGAAAAGTAGGTAACACTTTCAGTGACAGTGTAGGCAGTAGACTGGTTGTATTAGGTGGACCTGGGACTTTGTAGTAGAATTTGCAGTACTTTCATTGGACATTTCAGTTGCTATGAATATCAAAATAGGCAGAATATTGCTGCACAACACAAGTAGTTTTTAGGCTCCCCAGTAAGTCTTATTATTTAACATTTTAATATTGCATTTCTTACTATATCATAGATTTTGAAAAATGTTTTAACAAAAGCCTGTGTATTTTATTCACTTACAATCATTTTTCTTTTCTTTTTTTGTTAGTCGTGGAGCTTGAACTCTGTGCCTGTGCACTGTCCCTCAGTTCTTCAGCTCAAGGCTAGTGTTCTATCCCTTGAGCCACAGCACCACTTCCACTTACCATCATTTTGCTAAGATATGGTCCCTGGAGTTCACCAGGCTGCCATGTCAGTCCCATGGCGCAAGTGGTCTCCGTGGGTTGTGAACACACTCACTGTCTACATGTGAGTGAGGAATGGGCATAGCCGAGGCCAGGCGCAGGGTGGCCACAGTGTGACAAGCACAGGCTGCCTGGATGTGGCTGAAGTGTTGGGCCTGCACTAAGGCGCCGTTCCAGGCACAGGCAGGCCATTAAGGGAGAGAAACTCATTTAGAAAGTTGACTTCTGTCCCTAGTTTGGAATGGGAAAGGTCACAGACAACCCTAGTGGTTGCTATAGCATCTAGAACTGCTGTGAATAGGGACTGAGGTAATGATAAAGTCAGAGTATATGCTGGTGCGTGCATGTATGTGTATGGGATTGAGAGAGACAGACAGATGACAAATGAATAACCAGGGCTTTTCTTTTTGCTCTAGAATGCTCATACTGTGGGGCCCAGTGGGACCAGTATAAACTCTGCTCCACTCCTCAATGCCGCCAGCTTGTTTTGACCTGCGCTGCCTGTCAAGGACAAGGATTCACAGCCTGTTGTGTCATGTGTCAAGACAAAGGGAACAGGCAGGCTTCAGGCCTCCTCCAGGATAGCTTTAAAGAAGAGTGTGAGTGCACAGCCCGGCGGCCACGCGTCCCGAGGGAGCTCTCACAGCCTGTTCCACTCCCTATGAACCCAGAAGTTGGGGGTCCTTTGCTCGTATGAGTGTTTCTGAGCATTCCCAAACCTTCACAGAGTAGTTGGAGCCTGTTAGGAGAGTGTCAAGGCAGCAGAAACAAACTAGAAACTTGGCACTGGTCAGTGCCACCAAGGCAAAATGGTCGCCATGTTAGTCACATATACTTTATAAGAGGACAGGGACAGGAAGTCAAGTGTCGGCCACTTAACCTGAACCATTCTGGTACAGACATGCCAGCACCCAGAGAAAAGGTGAGCTATATGGGACCCCAAAGCTATAGAGAAATGGAGCCTTGTGCCCGGCAGCAGGACTGCGTATGGCCATGGTAGCAAAAGTGAGAGCTCCGTGGCAGTGGGAGGGGGCTCCTAGGCCATCACTTCCTTCATCTGCTGTCTTCCCCTGCCTTGGGTTTTTTGTTTTTGTTTTTTTTCCGATCACCAATCTGTAAATGGGTATTTAGCCCACCTCCTACGTTTGGAAATTTAGTGGAGCTTACTGTCCCCTCAGTCCCTTTACATATGATGATGTGTGACACCATTGAGGAGCTGCAGTAGTTACTGTCTGGCCCTTTACAGAACAGTTCATCATCCCTGTCATTTGGTACCTGACAGGACAGACATGCTTCTCATCAGCCGCCCACAGCTATCTGCCTGTATTGATAATTTTGTATGGCCTGCAAATGATGTTATAAATATCCCAATGGTCTTGGCAAAGAGAAGATTCCTTACCTCCACTTAGGGAGAGACTCAGATAAGCTTGAGAGCACTGGCATTTGAGCTAGTGTTTAGATCAGCATCTGGAATATAAGATTTTTTTTTTGCCAGTCCTGGGGCTTGAACTCGGGGCCTGGCAAAGCTCTCTCAAAGGTAGCACTCTACTACTTGAACCACAGCACCACTTCGAGCTTTTTCTGTGTATATGGTACCAAGGAAGTGAACCCAGGGCTTCGTGAATGCTGAGCATGCACTCTACACTAGGCCACGCTCCCAGCCCAAGACTCTTGTTTAACAAGACGCTTTCTTAGTAAGATCATTGAGCATTAGTGACTGCCCAGTCTTTCTGGTCAGCATGCCAGGCACACAGGTTCCAAGAAACACATCTACAGCCATGTGAAGACCAACGGCTTTAATGTTATGTTGCAGTTTCCAGTGATGCAGAATGCAGCTGCAATTTGTGTTTCAAGGAAGAGCCGAGTGGGGATGGCCATCCCTGTGGCGTGGCGTCATCCCTGGGCCTGTAGGTAGCCAAGTAGACACTCTTCATAATGGTGAGGCCCTGGCTCCACCTGTAGTTACCCTGTACTACCCACAGCATCAAGGTTCAGTGGGCAGGACTTACCCTGTCCATCAGAAGCCTTTTAGGTGTGCTCACTGGCACTTGTCCTTATATAAAGTTTGCTGAATCCCCAAGGAAAATAGCTCCCAAAGCAACAAACAAAAACACTAGTTGAACTGGCACTGTAATATATTAAAAGGCACAAGGGCGATGTGATGTGGCTTGACATTTTTTTCTAGCTCCTGACAGGTACTCGTGGTGTTAAAAGGAACAAGGAGAAACACCAAAATTAAATTTCCAGAGTAATTATCCTGGGGTAGCTTAGCTAAAGTGTGGTCATTCTTCAGTTAGCCAGACTTTCTGCACTATTGTCCTTTAGAGGCTTCGTTTATAGACTGAGCTTAGTGATTTGTCCAATAAGTAACAAGATAGGGAGTAGAAGTTTAGTTTTTTCTGCCCACACCTACAGTTACAATGGAATGGTGATATACTCCACTGGCACTTAGCCCCCACTAAGCCATTTCTCACTGTGTAGTACAGGAAGATGTTTGCATACATTTGGCTAAGGTTTTTATATCCACAGTAAGGTGAACATTAGTCAGGAAAGTTTTCCTCACTTGCACATTCCTAAAGAAAATTCAGCAGTATTTGTTGGCCAGGTGGATTTGAAACTTGAAATTTCACCATTGCCTTTTTCTAATTTCCAGCAAGAGGACTTCTATGTGTATGTGTGTGTGATTCCTTGCAGAGTCCTGTATGGCTTTACTCTGGGTAATTCCTTAGGGGGATAACATTTTTTTTTTAATTCAGTAATCAATTTGGCAACTTTAATCTTGAGGTTCTTAAAACTTAAAACGATAACAAAGGGTGATGATCTGTTCTTTATGCCATAATAAAGTATTTTATAATTCTCTATTTGAAGTGGAACAGTGCTAGTGGTTTATGTGTTCTGTGTTGTGAATGCACCTGAAACACCACACAGCGAGGCTATCAGCCTGGGCTCTGGGGTTGTTTTACTACCACGGTTGTGTCATCTGCAGTAAGAGCTGCCAGTTTTGAGGGCTTCTGAGTTTTTAAATAATAACCAGACCGAACTCCTGTGACTAGAGAGAAACTTCACATTAGCCATAGTTTATAAAATGTTCAACTACAACCACTAGTTAACCTAAGACCTTAGTGCATAAAGAACTTAACCACAAAAGTTTTGTGCCAGCGTTTGCCTCTTGCTCTCCGCTGCAGAGCACAATGTCAGTAGAACTCGTCCAGTTCAAAGGCGAGGGCTTCGCGCCAGCACACTAGACTCCACTGCGGCACTTGGGAATGATGGGCCCCGTCAAGTCTGCGAGCCTCCTCTTCCTCACTGGAAAGGGATAGAGATGAAACATAAGCCAGTTATCTTTTACCCACCAAGAGCCACTACTATTGGTCCAGAAAGCAAAGTGAACCTCCAACTCACTTACCAGTTAGCGAAGTCAGAAGGCTCTGTTGCTTTGAATAGGACAGTTAACCGTAGATTGTACAATCGAATAGGACAGTTAACCGTAGATTGTACAATCGCCACACTCCTGATTTGTTTGCTTGCTGATGAGTCTGTGGTAGGAAGGACTTACCCTTAAATTGTCCTCACGTCACAGCCCACATCATCTAACAGATTGTTTTTCCTTTTCTACCAAGGCCCCAAAGCTGAAGACTTTTACTCCGGTTCAGAAAAAAATTGACTTTAGTGAATTTATTTATTTTTTTGCCAGTTCTGGTGCTGAAACTCAGGGCCTGGGCATTGTCCTTGGGCTTTCTCAAGGCTAGAGCTCTTCCTCTTGAGCCTTAGCACCACTTCCAGCTCTTTCCATGTATGTAGTACCAAGCAATCAAACCTAGTGTTCATGCATGCTAGGCAAGCCCAAACTCCCAGCCCCATGGTGAATCTTTTTTTAAGATTTGTGGGTGATACAGGGGCTTGAATGCAAGGCTTGGCACTTGTTAGTCAGATGCCCTGCACTTGAGCCATATCTCTATCTCTTTTTGTCCTGTCACACTCAGCAATTCATTGAGTTGGGGGGGTCTCATGTATGCCCTGGGTGGTTTTGAACTGCAGTCTTCCAGATTTCTCCTGTGTAGCTGTTATATATGAGCCACCAGTGCCTGGCCAAGCGGATCTTCTTAATAAGACAAAGGCCTGTATTCCTGCCATCTTCTGGGAACCCAGCCTCACTGCTGCCTACATGCACTACAGTTCCCACCTAAAGGTTACCTGCAGTATTTGTCCTTTCATGTTTAACTGCAATTTTTCCAGAAACAACAATTTATGCTTGAACACTGTTCACATAAAATTAAATGTCATATAGAGAAAAACACCAGTTAGGAGATGTTAGCTTAGAGAATGACAGGTTGAAGGGATCATTTTGTTTTAACAAGGAAGACCACTGGAATGAAGTCAAGTTGGCAGGTGAAGACTAAGCAGCCTGCTTGATAAGCAACAAGATAAAGAAATGCTGGCTTTATAAGCCAGGCCTGTTGAGGCAGCAGTAGGTGGTGGTTGGGCCTGCTGGTGTGACAGACACACACCAGCTGAGGAGGGAGAGTTGTCTGAACTTCACACTTGTGCTTGAACCCTACCTAGCATGTAAAGCAGACACATAGTGAAGTGTGTGTTGACGTGCTGGGAGCTGAGTAGAAGTGCTCAGGCACATGAATGCCCAACAAGGGGCTACAGTACTGCCTGTGACTGAACCTCCCTCCAGTCCCTCCACACCAGGTCAATTCAGGCTGACCAATCTGCAGGGAGGACACCATAATCCAGTCCATTTCTTGAAGGTGACCAAAGTATGGACAGCTTGGAAGTACCTGGGACATAACAAAACTCAAAACCCAGAGGGAAGAGGTTGGCTCAAGGTGAGCAATTCCCATGAACCCACCCCTGAAGTATCTCTCTGGCCAGTAGCTGTGAAGTAGGTCCAGCCATGCCCTCCATGCTTCTTGGGAGCCATACTTCTTGAGGCCCCTGCCAGTGATCCTGGAATAGTCCTATTGTTGTCATTCCCTATTTTATTTTTTAACAAATGAGGAAAGCATGGCAGAGAGAGTACCTGTGACTCACCTGAAGCCTCCACCTAGAGCCTCCCTTAGGACACTCAGAACTGTTCTACCTGCCTCATCAGCTCCCTTCCCCTGACAGTCAGGACTGGAAGTCAAGTCCTTGCCTGTGGCTGAATGCAGGCCCTTGTGTTCCATGACTGGCCTTCATTGGGTGCCCTGGGCTGGACTTTGTGCATTGGCTTTCACGTAATGGCCCCCAGGTATTGTTTTCCCATTTTAATCATAGGGTAGGAGAGGAAAGTAATGTGCCGTAAGTTATGGTCAGGCAGAACAGAGTAGAAGCCAGACCTCCCAATCCTCCAGTTTAATCTGCTTGTTGATTTTCTCTTTGCTTGCTAATCTTTTAAAAAACTACTTGATTAGAGGCAACCACCAGATACTGGTTTGTCATCAGAACCAGAGGAGATCCCAGACCCTCAGGAAATAACAGTACAGGGTGTTGGGGAAGACAGCATAATTTAGTAAGATGGGAAGTTTCAGAACAGTGCTTATGCCTGACACGTGTGACAGTGCCATGCCCCTGTCAAAGGAAATGGGAGTCAAGTGGCATTGAGCCTGAGCTGTGGGAACCCTGCAAAGCTCCTAAACAGGGAGCAGAGGGACCCAATTTGGGATGAGGGCTGCAGGAGGCCCAGGAGGCTGCAGGCGGCCAGGGGCATGTGTTGGATTCAACTTGAGTCTGGCATTGGGATTGGCAGTGAGGTCACTGGCTGGCTGGCAGGAAATGCTCAGATTTCTGGCTTTTGCAGCTATGGAGCAAGTAGTCTCATTTTTCAATATGGTTTTGGGGTATTATGAACAAGTTTGATTTGGGATCCAGCAATTTAGCAATCCTATTTCTGAGGATTATACCAAAGATGTGAAATCAAACATGCCAAAGAAAAGTCTACATTCTTGTGTTCATTGTAATACCACTATTGGGTATTTACCCATTGGTCCAGAAACAAGGACACACTAAATCCACTAGCACTACAATGTTCATTGAAGCACTATTTACCATAGAGAAGATATGGAACCAATTCAGATGCCCCTCAGTAGATATTTGGATCAACAAGATGTGGTATTTATACACAATGAATGGAATTCTATGCCACCATCAGAAAGAACGACATCACACCATTTGTAGGGAAATGAAAAGACTTGGAAAAAATCTTATTAAGTGAAGTAAGCCAGACCCAAAGGAACATAGGCTCAATGGTTTCCCTCATCTGTAATAATTAGTACACATCCAAAACTCTTCTAGCAGAGGATTACAATAGCTCAAACCTTAGAGACACATAAGGCCATATAGGATGAGGCCAAATTAATGGACCTCCAGGACCTGGAAACAAGAGCTTCATTATACGTGACTGTTATACTTTTATGTATTATGTTTTTCTCTCTTCTCTTGTGTTGCCCTTTGGTTAATCTCATATTGTTACAGTATCCCACCTTGTTACCTGGTATATTATATAGATGTTTACCTGTTTATTTGAAATAGGAGGGAGAAAATGAGGGAAGGGGATGGGGGGAGGGAAATGGGGACAAAAACGTAAGAAGGGATACCAATGTGTGAGAAGTAATGCATCCTCTATCTGGGAAATATAACTGTAACCCCTCTATACATGGAAAAAAATAAAATAAAAAAATTTTAAAAAGATTTGAAATCAACCTAAGTGTTCATCCTTCATTTGGTGGACAGGACAGAACGTGGATTTCTACTCACCAAGGTCATTGTTGTTCATCATGGCATTAGATGCCCGAAGCCGAGGCCCCTGCTGGGTAAAATGGTAGCCAAATTTGAGAAGTGTTGCATTTTTCTCCAACATGTTCACAATCTCCATTTCCACTTTGTTGCCCAGGGGCTGGCTCTTTAGATTAAAAAAAAGAAGAAGAAGAACAGAAGTCACCATCCATTCCACAATGTAGTGAGGAACCCTGAGTGGTATGTGAGGATTTTAGGCCCTTCTGCAAAAGCAAGAGAATGAAAATGTAGAGCCGTCAAGGGGTTGCATGGTCGGGAACAAACCCAGTTTCAATGGGCATCAAACAAGGCTTTGTCCATGGCTCCACAGCAGCCTTGTTCTAAGCAGGTGTCCAGGTAACAGCTCCCTCTCAGAAGAATGTTTGGGCAGGGAGCTCTTGCAAATTCACCTAATCTCAAGGAAGTTCTTAGAATTCTCTATTCAGGCTGTGCCTACTCATGAAGTAAGAATCACTGGTTGTAGGATACTAATGGCTATAGTTGTTCAAACTCCCTGGGTGATTCCAATTTCAGACAAGTTTGATGGCCAGTAATTTAGACTGATTTTTCCTTAAGGAAGAACTTGAAGCCCAGAAAAGAAATAGGATTTGCTCAAGATCACACCCTAAGATGGGAATGTCAGAGTTAGCCTTCTGAAGCCCCATAGTATGTGTCCCCTACCTCAAATCTACATTGATCATCTAGTTAAAGATTAAAACATAAATGACTCCACAACCCAGGAATACCTAACAATACAGTTTGGGAAGGAGGGTATTCACCTCATCCCTATTTATGACAGTGAGGAAAGAGGAAAACACTCAAGAGATAGCTGTTAGAGAACAACAAATGTAGGAATTCCTGAAGCTATGAAATGATGGTCAGGGCCTTGCATAGATGTTGATGAAACCAATGCTGCAAGGAGACAAAGACCCTCATCATAAATGGGCTATTTTTATGTAAAGCTATTTAATATCTGCCTATAGATCACAGAAATACATTCATGACAGAATTTATAGGAGTTTTGTGCCCTTTATATTCAAACTAAAATAAAAAAATGTACAAACACATGCCTCTACAAGATACAGATGGGAACACTATATATATATATATTATATGTATGTATATATATATTATATGTATGTATATATATATATTTTTTTGGTGGGTTACAGGGCTTAAACTCTTGGCCTGGGCCCTGTCCTTGAGTCCTTGAGCTCTTCAGCTCAAGGCTACGGCCCTACCCTTGAGTCACAGCCCTATTTCCTGTTTTCTAGTGATTAATTGGAGATAAAAGTCTCACAGACTTTAATGCTGGGCTGGCTTTGAAATCTTGATCCTCCGATCTCAGCCTCCTGAGTAGCTAGGATTACAGACATAACCACCACGCCCCAGCAGGAACATGATATTCTTAATGGTTAAAAACTGAAATCCTTCCCCTAAGATTAGGATCAAGACCCATCCAATGTTTGCTTTCACCAGTGTTGCTTAGGAGGTCTTAACCAGGACAATCAAGAAAAAGAAATAGCCTCTAGATTGGAAAGGAAGAAGTAGTTGAAAATGATCTGATTTTATACTTAGAAAAATCTTAAAGAGCACACACGTGAGTACACTTACCAGCAAGACTGTAGGGTAAATGTGTGATATACATTCCAGGCACAGTTTATTGTAGGGGATGTGGAGATCAGGAGAATATAGTTCAAGGCAACCTGGACATGAACATTCCAGAATCCATCTTAACCAGTGGCTGCTGGGTGTAGTGAGTGGTGTGTACCTGTTATCCCAACTATAGGGGAAGCAAAATGGCTAGGCAAAGGGATGTATGCCCGGCATTCTCAATGACGTGGAGAAAGATCACAGTTCAGGTTGGCCTGGAAGCAAAACAAGACCTTACCAAGAAACAGCCAAAGTAAAATAAAGAAGCTAGAAGCATGGCTCAAGTGGGAAAGCACCTGCATACCAAGTGGAAGGCCCTGAGTTCAATCCTCAGTACTATTTCCCAATGACCTAAAAAAAATAATAAATGAGCTTCCGTGGTGGCTCACCCCTGTAATCCTAGGTACTCAGGAGGCTGGGATCTGAGGATCAAGGTTCAAAGCCAGCCCAGGCACAAAAGGACCTGAGATCTCCAATTAATCACAAGAAAATGGGAAGTGGGGCTTGGCTCAAGGGTAGGGTGGTAGCCTTGAGCTGAAGAGCTCAGGAACAGTGCCCAGGCCGAGTTCAAGCCCCATGACTCACACACACAAAAAAGAGTGAATGCAGTCAAGAATTCACTGTATATCCCACAAAATTAAGAAAAGAGAGGGTTGGGTTGAAGCAGGATGAGAATGTTGTAGGGGCTGAAACTGATCAAGATGTATTGTATTCATAAACTGATTTGTTTAATGATACCTCCTATGTACAACTACTTAAAGATTTTATATATATATATATATATATATATATATATGTTGTTGTTGTTATTGGTTGTAGGACTTGAACTCTGGGCCTGGGTGTTGTCCCTGAGCTCTTCAGCTCAAGCCTACTGCCGTACCTCTTGAGCCACAGCGCCACCTCTGCTTTTATGATGATTAATTGGAGATAAAAGGCTCACAGACTTTAGTGCCTGGGCTAGCTTTGAACCTCAGATCTCAGCTTCCTCAGTAGCTAGGATTACAGGCATAAGCCATTGCACCCAGCAATAATTTAATTTTTTAGTGGATTTTTAAAAATTATTTTCTTCTTGTGGTATTGGTCTTGAGCTTGCACAGTAGTCCTGATCTCCTTTTTCTCTCAGTCCTTGCTCCATCTACTACTGGTGATCTGCTACTACTGTACCTAGTACTTGTGGGTCTCCTGCCTCTTGCTCTGCTGTCTCCAGTAGATCTCTAGTGATCTAAAACTCACTGTAAATTCTCCCTCCCCTCTGAAACCTTTCCTGATTCTAATGCCCAGACAGGGTCCTTTCCATTTCACATTGGACGCCCCTCTCTCCACCCACCATGGTTCATCTGCCTCCATAGCTGTCTCTTCAAGAATATGTACTTTCCATGACAGTAGCAACTAGCCATATGATTTGTTCAAATCATTAAAATCAAGTTTAAAAGTTTCTCAGTTGCACAAACTCAGTGGCCACTGGCTGGTGGCTACCACACTATTCAGCATGAGCAGCTGTCCTAGTGAGCTCTGGAGAGCACTGCCACCTAGTGTCTTTTGCCCAGGCTTTGAAGAACTGCGTGGAACAGAGGAACTAGAAACTTGGAGGACACAAAACAGGCTGAGATCTCAATGGTCAAGTGTGGACTGAGATGGAGACCCTAGACAGAGAACTTGTCTCAGGTATTCCGAGTCTACTAGAGGATGCTGGGAAAGCCAACCATAGCAGGCAGAGGCCCATATGGGAAGGTTCCTGAGAATGCTGGGAGGAGCTCAGGCTTGACCTTAGAGGACACGCCACAACCTGGGCTCTGGCGAGCTGGCTTGGAAGATGGTAGAGACCATCTGAAGCCTCCAGGAGAAATTGGCAGCTCCTCTCCCATCCCATAGCAGAATGCCTGGCTTCTCTTTGGGGTCACTTGCTGGGAAAGACTGATGGAATTCAGCATGGGCTTCTCTCAAAAGCACCATCTGCCCTGAGATTAGAGGCAGCCAGGACTGTGAGTGTTATGTGACCTCTGCAGTGCTGATACTCTGTGCAGGTAGGTCCAGTTCACACAGCCCCTTGACATGGCATGCCTGTGCCCCTGGGAGATGAGCAAGGCAGGCAGAAACAAGCCTGTCCATCTCAGAAACAGCAAAATACCATGTAGATGCAGAAGCTGGCTATGGACAGCTCCATCTTTTTTGTTGTCAGCCATGGGGCTTGAACTCTGGGCCTGAGCAATGTCCCTGAGCTCTTCAGATCAAGGCTAGCACTCTACCACCTGAGCCACAGTGCCACATCTGGTTTTCTGGTAGTTAACTGGAGATAAAAGTCTCATGGACTTTTGTGCCCAGGCTGCCTCTGAACTGTGATCCTCAGATCTGTCTTCTGAGTAGCTAGGATTACAGGCAAGAGCCACTGATGCCCGGTCCAGTGCCCCTTTTGTATAAGGATAGCACTCTACCACTTTGAGTTCCACTTCTGGTTTTCTGTGGTTAACTGGAGATAAAATTCTCATGGATGTTTCTGCCCTGGCTGACTTTGAATCAAAATCCTCAGATCTCAGCCTCCTGAGTAATTAGGATTACAGGTTAGATTAGAGCCACCAGTGCCTTGTTAGCTCCATAATTATTAATGTCAGAGCCAAGATTTGACCTTGATCTGGGATTGGAAGGACAGCAGAGGACTTCCAGGGCCTCAGAGTCTCAAATTAATGTTCAATATCCAGGGATACTTGTAGGCATATCTGAGTGTTTAGGAGGGTACAATATTCCATTTATAATCATGACCCAGAGTGTTAATCTTAGATGAAGACCTTGCCTCTCTCCGTCACTCCCTCTCCCTCCCTCCCTCCCTCCCTCTCGCTCCCTCCCTCCCGCTCTCTCCCTCCCTCCTGCTCTCTCCCTCCCTCTCCCTCATGATCCCTTCCCTTCCCTTTCCTTCCCCTTTCTTTCATCTCCATTCCTTTTTTTTCTCTTTCTCCTATTCCCCCACCCCTCCCCTTTCTTACTTTCTTCGCAGTGCTGGGGATCAACCCCAAAACCTTGCATATGTGTGGCATATTCTCTACCACTGGGCTATATTCCAAGCTCAGAAATAGAAAATATGCATATATCCCTAGAACAAACATTAAGAATTCTCAGACTCTGGGGACCCTGAGACTAAAATGACACATCTCATAGACAAGGAGCATTGGTTACAAAGCCAAGATTAACTCAGGTCTCTTATTTTTCAGATAACTTACCACTTAATGATCTCTGCTAGCTGAGCAATATCTTAAGCACTTTACAAAAACAATTTCATTTTTCCTATCAACCTAGGCGATATGTATTATTTATCATAATTGTCATTTATAGACAAGCCATGAAGCATAGAGGTATTACGAATTCTCCCCTTCTGGGAAAGGTGGTGTACACATCTGGTCTCAACTATGTAGGAAGCGTAGGGAGAAGGATCAGTTGTGATTCATGGATGGCCCAGGCAAAACCATGAGATTATCTGAAAAACAAACTAAAAGCAAAAGGTATGGCTTAAGTGCTAGAGTCCCTTGTCTAGCAAGTGTGAGGCCCTGCATTCAATCCCCAGCACTTCTAAAAAGAAAAGAAAGAAGTGCTCCAGATCACAGAACTTGGCAGTTGCAGGAGAATGCAAATATAGGCAATTTGCTCCATGCTAGTTTTCATCACAGCCCTTTGAGAAAGTTCAGAAAGCAGGGGCACTGAATGGAAGAAGCGTGTCAGACTTGGCATATGGGTCTGCAATCTCATCACCAGAGGTATTCACACACTGAAGGAACTTCCTGATGAGAGAGGGAAGTGCTTGTCCTGGAGGTGCATAAACAGGTGCAGTCGTTGCTTTTCAGGGATTACCCAGATGTCATGAATGGGGAAAGCCTGGGCTTTGTGACTGTAAGGCCTCAGGCCTGCGCCCTAGGATTCTATAAACAGCTTACTTGCATGGCATAAAACATGGGGAGAATGACTTTGACAGTGGGTGAAAGGCAATAAGAAGCCCCTGGGGAGAGATGGGTAGCTGTACTGCCATGACTGGCAATAGCAGAGACTGGGCCACAGGCCAGAATAATGGTGATCAGGGAAAAAGTCTCAACTCCCATCTGATTGGCTGGAGAATTAAATAAACCACTGGGGAATAAATATAATCTCATTATTACATTTCAAATGATTATATAGCAGATGGGGTAAAATGAAAGAGCACCTTCATATTGCTTTCTCCCAGTCTCACCCTCTTCCACTGAAGTGTCTACCATGGCCCAGGGGCTGTATTTCTGTGCCTGAAATGTATATAGAAATAAGGCTATGTTTTATCTGATCGTACTTCTCTGTCTTTAAATTGATTCGTATTACGCTCACAACTTAACAACTTGTTTATTCCATTCAGTATTTTATGAAGTTCTTTCCATGTCTATATGGTAAGTCACTTCATTGTCTTTTTCTTCCATCTCTCCCTTCCCTCCCTGCCTCAAAGTTTTACTTGGCTTTTTTGAAAAAATCAAGATTAGTGTACTACCATTTGACCTCCATTTCTAGCTTTCTGCCAGATTTAAACTGGATTTCTGCTGGATTTAAACCTCAATCTTCAAAGCTCAGCCTCCTGAGTAGCTAGAATTTTAGGCATAAGCCACCAAGGCCTGGCTTTTCTTACTTTAGAGCATATATTAGCAGTATAAGTGGACTTTACTGTGCTAATTCCATAGATGTATGCAGTGTACTTTGAACAAGTTCACCCACACCTCATCGCTGATTACTGTTTCTTTGGGATGTAGATGGCTTTTAGGTTTCTCCAGACCTCCTTAACAACCAATGCAGCAAGGGAAGAGGAGAAGGAAGCAGGGAGTATCCCATAGTTTGGCTCTATGGAACTTTGAGAGAAGGGCATATTGTTACTGCCATCAGGTGCTGGTAGCTCCCACCTGTAATCCTAGCTACTCAGGAGGTTGAGATCTAATGATCATGGTTCAAAGCCAGCCTGGCAGAAAAGTCCTTGAGGCTCTTATCTCCAATAAACTATTCAGAAAAAGTTGGTAGTGTTGCTGTGGCTGAAGTGGTAGAGTGCTGGCTTTGAGCAGAGGAGCTCAAGGACAGCACTCAGGCCCTGAGTTCTAGACCCCCAGGACTAAAATACGATGAAATTGTTATTGTCCTGCAGAAAGTTGGCATACCCTTCTACAGCATGTGAAAGCTGATGTCCTTATGATGCTATTACTGAGGATAATATGATTAATGGCTCAGCTATTAGGAGCTGTGGCATGGAGCTGGTGGCTCTGAGACCTTATTATGGCCATGGACATAAAAGGCCTGTTCTGGTCATTGCTTTGTGACCCCTATAAATGACAATCATGACAAATAATATGTATTGCATAGGTTGACAGGAAAAAGGAGGTTGTTTTGTAAAGTGCTTAAGCTATTGCTCAGTTGGCAGTGATCATTATCTGAAAAATAAGAGACTTGCATTAATCTTGGCTTTGTAGCCAATGCTCCTGGTCTATGAGATGTGTCATTTTAGTCTCAGAGTTCCTGGAGTGTAGGAACATTTGAAGAAACAAAAGGTGGGCTGGGAGTTTGGCCTAGTGGTTAAAGTGCTTGCCTAGCATGCATGAAGACCCGGGTTCGATTCCTCGGTACCACATACATAGAGAAAAAGCTGGAAGTGGTGCTGAGGCTCAAGTGGTAGAGCTCTAGCCTTGAGAAAGTCCAAGGACAGTGCTCAGGCCCCGAGCTCAAGCCCAGGACTGGCAAAAAAAAAAAAAAAAAAAAAACAAAAGGTAAGAGTCCAGGGAATTATCTTGTCCAACACCAGAGTACTGAACCCTAGCCAGTATCTTCTCCGAGTTGCCAAATTACACAGTTGACGCACTCTCAGGAAGAGAGGTCCCCACCCTGAAGTACCTGCTCCATCCTCTACTGGTTAAAAAGTTTTTTCTGTACAAACTGCTGTGACACTAAATAACATAGATGACTCTTACTACAATGATTTAAAAAGATGTCTGCAAAATTATTTGATATTCCTCCTATAAAAGATTGAGTTTAATTCCCCTCCCCTTGAGTATGAGGGACTCACCATTTTTATTTATTTTTTTGTCTGTTGAGGGGCTTGAACTCTGGGCCTAGGCATTGTCTCTGAGCTCTTCAGTTCAAGGCTACCACCCTATCCCTTGAGCCACAGCACCACTTCCACTTTTCTAGTGGTTAATTGGAGATAAGAGTCTCATGGACTTTAGTGCCTAGGCTGGCTTTGAACCACGATCTCAGATCTCAGCCTCCTGAGTAGCTAGGATTACAGGCATGAGCCACAGCATCCAGTTGAGGGATTTACTTCTAACAAAGGCGAAAGGGCCTTTGTGCAAGTGTCTTTTTCCTTTCTCTGCCTTGGATGGCTTACTCTGGGAGAAGTTAGGCATCCAAGCTGCTTCTAGATCCCTGAGTTAATACATGTTTACTGTTTGTTGCTTTAAGCCAGGATTATAAAGCATAAATTTTGGGATAATTTGTTACATGAGTGTATATAATGAATACACAGACAATACTGAATTAAAAAATAAAGCTAGACACAAATCATCCGATCTGGAAAACAAAGAAAATGCAATCTACTTCCTTAAGCTTCTCTCCACAATATTAAACATTGCCTTGCTGTCAAATATGGGAAGGGAATGTTGGAAATTTGGGGGATATTTCCCAGATAGTTTGCATATCTCCATTTAGGGAGAGGTAATTGTGTTTTCAGGCCTTGTCTGTGTTGGAGTGCCTGGGGTAGGATCTGTGGAAGGGGAGCTCTGATAGGAGGTAGGAGGGTAGAGAAGGACCATTTAGATGTGGATGACTTTAGATGTGGATGTCTATTCCTTCGGGCTGACTGGGTCTCTCTTCTCTATAAACGCAACTCTATAAATCCAACTCTGCCACTAGCCTGATTTGAAACCTCAGGCAAGTCTCATTCCTTCTCAGTCTCAGTTTCCCTATGTGTAAGAAGAGACTGGATGTGATATTTTCTCAGCCTTCAGCCCCCATTCAGGACCTCCTCTGCTCCTTCCCCTCACCCATTTCTTACAGATAAGGACTTTGAGGGTTGAGTAAATAAACAGCCTTGCCACCCAGTTCTGAGTTGCTGCGGAGCCAGCCTGCCAGGCTTCATGTCACCCTGGGTACAGCTCCCCAAGTCCCTTTTCTTGGCCGTATAAGGAGAAAGGAGGACAGACACAGGTTACATGCACAGAGATTGAAGCAAAAGCTCTGGCCTCCAGAGACCTTGGTAACGAACCAAGAATGAGGAGTAAATCAAGTGCCACTCGCCACCTCTGCTTGGTCCCTGCCCAACCCTTCTCTCAGTGCTGGGGCACCAAGGAGGAGGCAGCTGTGATGGGTCTCAGGAGACACACTGTGACAGGTCCAGTGGCTTCTTGAGCCTGGGTGAGGAAGTCCATCCCCGACATCTGCCCCTATCTTCTCAGCCCCTTCCTCCACCAGGTCCGCCTGCTGCTAGGGACATAGATATGAGTGCCCTCCACGTGTCCCCCTCCATCTAGGTAGCTGTTGCTTCCTGTTGGCCTCCTGGTTTCCATGTCCTTGTCCCTACCTCTGATTTTTTTTCCTATTTAGCCAAAAGCATTTTCCAAAAGCACAGCCTATACTCTTAACCTATTCTATCCAAGGTTCTTGCAGAGCACCCAGTACAGGTCAGGTCCTCACGTCTCCCTTCCTACACAGCATGGGGATTTTGTAAAGAATAGCTGGAGTCTTGGTCACATACAGAGTTCAATGCAGATAGGGAAAAGGACAATTGTGAGAAACCACATTTGCCTCAAGAATCCAGCAAGGGGCTATCCATAGGTTGGAGAGTCACACAGATGTGAGTTTGAATATGCCTATATCTAGTGCAAACAGTGTGACCTTGGGCAGGTTGCATAGCCCACCTAGCACAATTTTATATACATTATAGGGCCATTGTGAGTATTAAATAAGACTGAACACAAAGCACCCAGTGTGAACTCTGGCTTGTGGCACTGGCTCATTGATGAATCCTTAGGATAATCCCTGTATACTTATCCTAAGATGCCAACTTTAGTTTATCTCTGTTATCTCTCTCTCTCTCTCTCTGTGTGTGTGTGTGTGTGTGTGTGTGTGTGTGTATGTTTGTGTGTGCTGGTCCAGGGGCTTGAACTCATGGCTTAAGAGTTGTTCCTGAGCTTCTTTGCTCAAGATTAGCTAGCACTCTATCACTTGAACCACAGCACCATTTCTGGCTTTTTCTGAGTAGTTTATTAGAGATAAAAGTCTCACAGGCTTTCATATCTGGGCTGGCTTTGAGCCACAATCCCCAGCCTCCTGAGTCACTGGGATTACAGGCAGGAGTCTCTAGCATCCTCTGTAATCTCTTAAGTGCCCCGTTAGGTAATCTGTCAATACCACGCCTCTGTTACCATTTTAGGAGTAAAGATTCTTTTTTTTTGTGCTAGTAGGGGGCCTTGAACTCAGGGCATTGAACTCAGGGCCTTGGAATGCCCTGAGTTTTTAGCTCATGTCTGGTGCTCTACCACTTGAGTCATACTCCCACTTCTGGATTTTTGGTGGTTAATTAGAGATGAGTTTCACAGACTTTCCTGCCCAGGCTGGCTTTGACAGTGATCTTCAAATTTCAGCCTCTGAGGAGCTAGGATTACAGATGTGAGCCCACTGGTACCCCAAAGCAATAAAAAATTCCTATCACTCTTATTTTACAAGTGGAAAAACGGAGGCTCACAGAAGTACTTGTTCTTGCACCAGGGTGTTTCGCCAGAGTAAGTCAGCACTGGAAGAGCACTGGCTCAGCCTTGTGCTCTGGAGAAAATGTAGTGATAGGCATGGTTGTGAGCTTGCTGGGAACACCTACTCAGTGACTGGAGGCCAGGCTCCTGTCATCTTCGGGAGTCAGGTCCTGCCCCACCAAGCCAGAAGTCACATAAGTAGCCCAGCCCAGTGTTTGGCTAGGGGCTGCTGCCAAAAGTGCTACATGCTTTGTTCTCTCTGTGATGCCCCTCCAGCCTGCAGAAGAGCAGAGTCAGCATCAGCGGGGGAGGGAGGTGTTCCAGAGAAAGGGCATGATGGCAGGGGCTGGGGGGGGGGGCTAGGAATGGGCATTCAAAAAATACGGTCTCATGCAGTGAGTTTACATGACAGGATGCCACTGGCTCACATGACCTCTTAGGATGAATTGGTACCCTGAGGCACACCTGCTTGGAGAGTGAGTTGAGGGTTGCATTTTGCAATTTCATTGTCCAGTGAACAATATACACCACTATCCAGGATAAGCAAGCTCCCCATGCAGGGCCAGGTGCCAGCCTGGGCACTGGGATATGTAGGTGACTCCAATACAGTTCTAGTTTCTAAGAGGCTCACAGGGAAGGCCAGGTGGTAGGAAACCACAGTGGCTAGACACATAGCTTGACGGGGCTATGAGACAGATAGGAAAAGGCAGTGGTCCATTCATCAGCTCTCAAACCACCACAAAGGCCAAATCCGCAATATTTTCCAGTTTCTATAGCATCAGCACTCCCACCTTCCCGGGTAATTCCAAGGGGTCAAGGTGCCACATGCTGATAGTGAGGGTGAGCTGGACAGAGACCAGCAGATTATCCTTCAAGCTGATTCCAGCTTCCACAGCACCCTGGGAGGAGGAGGGGTGGGCCCTTTTTCCCCAACCGGAGGAGGATCTCTCTAGGGAAAGGAGGACAGGGCATGGAGGACATTCCAGGAGGCGGATGGCATGGGGCAGGGAAGGGTGGGGACAAATTGAAAACAGTTTTCTCTGTGACTGAGAAGTTAGAGGTTGGTGCTGATTTTGTATTTGACCTAGATAGGGGACCCAGGGCTCATATGTCTGTTGTGATTTGTTACACTGTACATTTGTGACTTACTTCCTTTTCAGTTTGTTTGCCATATTTTTATAATAAGAAGGTTTAAAAGCATTTATAATCTCATTTAGGTAGATTCACTGTGTATAATTTTGTAATACTTCCTTCCAGTTGTTTTTTTTCCCCTTTGCATACATTTATACAACCATTCAGCCAAAACCTAGGAAAAAGTCCTAAGTTTTCATTTTCATTTTGGAAGCCACATGTAGTAGTGGAAGGAGTGTGAGTTTTGGATTCAAAGAAACCTGGATCCAAATCCTACTTCCTAAGTGTTGATTCTATGACTCTGAGAAAGAATTTAGTTGACTGGGCTGTTTTCTCTTTTGCACATGGAGACGGATCCTACCTGTAGCCTGCTGGGTTGCTAGGGAGACAAGTGATGACAGAAGCAAGATGTATAGCACTGAGCTTGGTCCACAGGAGACAACACACAAGCTATTGTTACACACAACTCTTTATTACTGTCATCCTCTTAGAAAGTTAGAACTTAAAAAATTTCCAAAGATAAATGACTGACAGAAACTAGAGAGAAACAGAAACTAAAATTTTCCCACAGAGAAACTTCAAAAGTAAGAAGACTCACAAGCCTCATGGAGTAGGATGACCGAAGAAAAGGGAGGTGTCTGGCCTAGTGGTGTGTGAGACTTCTGCACCACATGTTCTGGAGCAGCAGAGAACAGAGCCAACTTAACAAGCCAAACTTACAAAGCTCATTTGTTCAAGGTCTAAAATAGGAGATTCTCAAAGCCCAAGAATAAATGGATGTTGAAAGGGGATGTCACCCCAAGGGATGACATCAGTGTATCAAGATGCCCTGTATTCATAAACTGCTTTGTTGAATGGCAAAGTACCACTACTTAAAAATAATCCTTCTTTTTTTTTTTTTTAAAGAAGGATGCTGGTAAGGAGTGAGCTCCCTACCTATTGGGGGATACAAGCAGAAACAGAAGCTGGTAGATATTGTGGTGGTAAAGAAGAAGGAAGATAACATGGTGGAGTCTGAGGGCAGGATGACCATGGAACTCCCTCACTTCTGCAGTGAGCATCGTCTAGCAGCTGTCTAGCAGCATGTCGGGAAGTAGAACAAGGTAAACAGTGCATGGTAAAGGACATTTGAAGACCCTCGCCCATCTTACCTGGTTATCAATTTTCAGCTCCACCAGAGAAGTGTTATGTGGCAAAGCTTCCACCAGGCGCAGGATCCCAGCTCCAGAAATGAAGTTGGATTCTACGTTTAGTGTCTTCAACACCTTGTTCACTTTGAGCATTTCAGCAAGGGCCTTGGCCATAAGAGAAAAGCAAGGGTGGGGTGAGGGGGAACACATGAGTCACTCTGGGCAAGGTAGAGACCTCCCTTGGGTAGATCCTCAAATACCAAGGGGAACAGACAAACATGCTCTCCAGTACTTCCTTTCTAGGCACAACTCCTAGGCCTCCTCTCCATTCTACCATTTACCCCCGCTTATCCTCTCCTGTCCCACCTAAATCTGCCTCATTCTGCTCCATTCATCGTGTGACTCAGTTTCCTGCACACGCTCAGTGCTTTTCTACCCAGTAACTTTTGCCTGCTCCATCAGAATCATCTGGAAGTTGGCCAAATTTTTCCTTCAGTTGGCCAAACCCTGACCACCCTTTTAAGGCCGTTCACAACATCTCGTTCTCCAAGAGCTTTTGGTGACATCCTGACGAGCTATAGCCAGCCTATTGAACCTCACAGAATTTATCCCAGAGCTCCCTTGAGGAATGTCTATTCCTTGGTTTACAATTTTATGCAAATGTGCCATTAGATTATCTTTGGCGGGCTGAAAAAGCCCTTTAACATTCACACCGCCATAGTGCCCATAGAATAGATCCTTGGGCGTTGTATAGTGGAGCTTCTACCTTCTCTGTGTTCAACATGTCTCTTTCCTTTCCCTGAGAACCTGTTTCCTTTCCCTGTTTCCTTTCCCTGTTTCCTTTCCCTGAGAACCAGAGAGCAGGGCAAGTGACCAGGGTCAGCTCTGGGAACAGAGCTCAGATGGCAGATGGCCCTCAGCACGTTTCAGTGGGCTGCAGCCAGAGGGTGTAGATGACGATCAGAGTCTCTGAAGAGAATGAGGTAATTAGCAGTTGGGGAAAATGACACATCATGGGAAAGATGACACCAGCCATTGAGGGGACTAAGGCCTTGTGATGAGTGGGCCTGGCTGTCTGAAGGGGCATCAGGAATGGCTTCCCTGTGGTACTGACCCTGCTTGCTAAAGCCCTGAGAGAGGCTTAGTCCCCAGTCAGACTGTTGGAATCATTCCCTCCTGGACTATCCTGCTTCTGGGAGTCCTGGGACAGCATGTTCGCTGCCCTGTGACCATGCTTGTCTTCTGAGCAAGTTGGCTCTTCCTGAGGAGCTCTAACTGTGTCCTCTCTGGGTCTCTATAGCCACTAGTGTGCTTAACAGCCAGTGGCCAGTGTCCCCAACATCTGGCCTGTTCATGCTGGAGGCTGAGCAGGTCTTGGAGGCCATGCCTTGCCACATGTTAACTCCCAGTGTACTGGATCACCTTGGAGGAATAGGGGTTCAGGGAGATAAGCCAGGGCAAACTGTGGAAGTTACTTTCAGGGCATTGGCAGCCTGATGTAGCAACTGGCCTACAGGTGTTTCAACACTGAGCCATAGGTGCTCAAACGTGAACACGCTGATACGAGCTGTCAGTCTGGCATAGAGTCTGTGGCCCAAAAACACTGGGGGCACTGAGCTGAGTGGATATACCTGGTTTCTGATCCAAGACCTGGTAGTGTCAGAATCACATGGTGATGCCAGCTGTGTCACCATGGGTGGATGTGGGATCCACTGATGTCAGATAACTTCAACATAGAGGTTTCCCTTGACAGCTGTGAGAGACTCAGCTGTTTCTCTTATTTCAAAAATATTTAAGAAAAGAACTTCACATATTTTTTAAAAATCAGGAAATACTAGCTTTTACTAAAGGGTTGATTGCTGTCATGCGAAGTGAATGCCTGCTACTGGTGGTGTGATCATCACCTGTGTGGCTTTCCTCTAGTGACCCGCCCAGCCACATGATGTGAATGCTTGGGAATGGGCAAATTGGGACTATTTAGCCACAGTTGGAGTCTCTCAGAAACAAATTTAGTGCCAGGCATGGAGAAACTCAAGAAGTGTGTATTGAGTATTAAGAGAAATTCATGGTTCCTTTACAAGAAGTACAATTTGATATGGTTAGTGACATGGATAGAGTAAGCAAAATTGTTCATTGGGACTTTCGGATGAGCACAGTGATTTTATCTTTTTTTTTTTTTTTGCTAGTCCTGGAGCTTAAACCAGGTCCTGGACACTGTCCCTGAGCTTCTTTTACTCAAGGCTAGCATTCTACCACTTGAGCCACAGCGCCACTTCTACACACTGATTTTGGAGATGGAGAAACTGAGACCCAGAGGACAAGTATATCTAAGTATGATGTGCTGGGCTTTACAATCTGAGGGAGATGTGGTTTTACAATCAGTGGTTTCATCAGTTCCTAAGTCTGTCAATTGAGCACTTTCTGGGTGACTTTGGACAAAGCACCCTGGCTGACCTCTCTGAATTCTAGTTCTCCATGTGTGAAGTATGGAGGTCCATGATTTTAAGCAGGGTCATTGTAAGACTCAGCTGGACTGTTGACAGGGTGACAGTATCATGTCCACATCCCCTTTTGGTTCCTAGCCTTGTCTCTCCAATATTTTTCAGTAGTAGAACATTGTTAGTCCTGTATAGTCTTCCTCTTGCTAGGCCCTGGCATCAACACAGGAGAACAGAGGTACTTACAAATGCCACAGGGTCATTGCTTCGAGTCCCAACAATGCTGAACTTTTTCACATAGGAATTTTCTTTCAGAGCTTCTGCGTATGCCTTGAGGGTGGGTATGGGGATATTCTGCAGAAAGAAAGGCAACAGAGAGTGACTAGTGACCCTGAGTGGGGCAGACAGGAGGCAGGATCTCTCTTCCATACTTAGCCTGACTCCTCACCACATCCAAACACAAGGTTGAATGGGCTGATGGCTGAGGCTTAAGTAGAACCTTCTGGTACACAGATCTCCCTTGAAACTTTTAGGTAGGCCCCACAACTCTCTTCTGTACATGGATGAGGGAGGAGTATTTTTCAAAGGGCTCAGGACTGGGGGAGAGGGGAGCACAGCAGAGCTCCCCACCCACCAGTGACAAGTGGTGTGTCTGACCCCACTCATTGTGTGATGCTCTTTCTTTTTGGATCTGTTTCTAGAAAACAGAAGTAGGACTTGCACTAAATACTCTAAGAGACATCTGTCCTCAGATGGTCTCAGTACTAGCTACATGTCAGTGGCTTCTGACAATTTGCAAATGTAGATTTTTAGGCTCATTAAAATCGGATTCTCAGGGGTGGCCCTGAGAATACACTGTGGTTTTGTTGTTGTTGTTTTAATCACCTCAGGTAAAAAATATCGCTGATCTGGTTCAACTATCTCAAGGTACAGCAGGAAAACAGAAGCCCAGGAAGATCAAATTCTCTGCTAAGACCTCATGGTAAGGTCCCACTGCCCACCCTGCCTCAGGTGGTATTCACTGCCAGAATGTACAATTTTGAATTGCTCCAGTGTCTCCTTCAGGTACTCAGCAGACAACTGAGGCGCCAGGCAAGAGTCTGGCTATGCTTTTTGCCAAGTTCTCATTTCAGGGTGTCACTTAAGCTCCCATGGGAGTGAAGCTGGGGAGCCAGGAGGAGGAGAACACTAGGGTCTAGGTTCCAATCAGATTGTGCTCAGAGCTGGCAGCCACTGAAAGGAAAGCAGAGAAGAAAGGAAAGAGGAGCAGGAACAAGGGGCTCACTTCTTGTCTTACACCCCCCCCCCCTCCTGAACTAATCCCATTGGCCTGGGAGCTGAGCAGGTGGAAGACAGCTGTGCCTGCTTCTGCATTCTTCCTACAGCCTGTCCAGGGTGGGACTGCCACCCACCTGTCCCTACCCTGCCCTGATAGTCAGTCACTCAGGAAATGCCCACAGAGATATGGCAGGCAGCTCAGGCGTTTCTTTGGGCACTTAGGTCAACAGCTCCCTTGTATGGCTGTAAAATGAGGGAGACTATGAATATAACCATTCAGCAATAGCAGTGATAGGTCAGGGATAGGACAGTCTGGGATTTGGTGACTTTATGAGCGTGGTGAGCACCAAACTTTCCCAGCTGTGATGTCCTGTGCTTTAGAGAGTGTCTGACTCATGATTTTTATCCCAGAGAATCACCGTGTTTTGAATAACATGGCAGGTTTCCAGGTTGAAGTAAGATTGGCCTGTGTTGAACATCTGGGCCTGACAATTGTCTCAGAAAGACATTAAGACTGTGTGTGGGATGCACTTGTTCACATGTCCTTCTCCCTCAAATGCTCCCATGTGTTCTAATTCAGAAACACCCCGTAGCCAAGCAGGACTTTGTCACTTTGCAATAGTTTGAGCTGTTGGCATCTGAGTGGCACAAACTTAGCCCTCTCTATCCACTCACACACAGGTGTAGTGAAATAAAGGGACTTTACCCGGATATTATTGAGGTTAACCTCTTCAAGTTCTGGGTCGTTGTTCTTGATCCGCTCCAGTGTTTCCTCTACATCTGTTGAATTTGGTTCTTCATCAGGCACAGGCTTGTATTGTGTTGGTTTAATTACACCTAGGGTGAGCAATGAAAGCAAGGTGTCTCACAGAAAAAAGGGATTCAATCTCTTCCAGTGCAAGGAAAAGAAACATTGTCAAGGGTTCAGGGCATGAGAAGGTTGCACACTGGAGGGGATAACAGGAGTGATGATGTACCAACGTAATTCTGCAGGGATCCAGGAGTCTGGGTTTATGAATGCTGACTTTGACTTCCTACAAGAACTGAGTAAATTCAAGTCTCTGAACTGGAGGCCTCATCTATAAAATGTGCACATTCCTTCATGTGCTAGTTATCCCAATGGGCTCTAGTGAGAGTAAGATGAGCTTGGGTAGGAAACATAGTCATCTTCCAAAGGAAAGAATAATTACTCAGTTGGCATCTTCATTTCTCTCTGGGGCCAAAATGTCTGCTTGGAACAATGCAGTGGAGTAATTAAGACAATTCCATCATGGCCCAGGAAAGGACAAAGGGACTTGTGAGATAAAAGAAGAAGGTAGAGGGCCGGGAGTTTGGCCTAGTGGTTAAAGTGCTTGCCTAGCATGCATGAAGACCCGGGTTCGATTCCTTGGTACCACATACATAGAAAAAAGCTGGAAGTGGTGCTGAGGCTCAAGTGGTAGAGCTCTAGCCTTGAGAAAGTCCAAGGACAGTGCTCAGGCCCTGAGCTCAAGCCCAGGACTGGCAAAAAAAAAAAAAGAAGAAGAAGAAGAAGGTAGAAATTGATAATGCAGAGCCGAGAGTTTGGCCTAGTGGTAGAGTGCTTGCCTAGCAAGACCCAGGTTTGATTCCTTGGTACACACATACTTAGAAAAAGCCAGAAGTGGTGCTGAGGCTCAAGTGGTAGAGTTCTAGCCTTGAGAAAAATCCAAGGACAGTCCTCAGGCCCTGAGCTTAAGCCCAGAACTGGCAAAGGAAAAAAAAAAAAAGAAATGGATAATGCAGGTGGAGGACTCCATTAATGGTGAAATAATACATTTTGCAAATAATGGTGTGGAAATAATTGGATATTCACTTTTTAAAAATGAAAGTTTAATTGCCTCTTAAAGTACTCACAAACATGAGCAACTAGAAATGGATTAGATGTTGAATATAAGCCAAATGTGGTAGCTCATGCCTATAATCCTAGAAGGTGAAATAGAAAAGACTGTTTCCAGGTCAGCCCAGGCAGAAGTTCACAAAGACTCCATTAAAAAGAAGAAGAAGGAGAAGAAGAAAAAGAAGAAGAAGAAGAAGAAGGAGAAGGAGAAGGAGAAGGAGAAGGAGAAGAAGCAGAAGCAGAAGCAGAAGCAGAAGCAGAAGCAGAAGCAGAAGCAGAAGCAGAAGCAGAAGAAGAAGAAGAAGAAGAAGAAGAAGAAGAAGAAGAAGAAGAAAGAACCAAAACAAAATGATAAAGGGTGAAGTAGGGTATTCTCTCCTCCTAGCTAAGGAGGTTTAAATAGGAAGATCATAGTTCAGGCTAGCTTGAGGAAAAACAAGACACTCTATTTAAAAAAAAAAAAGGCAAAAGGACAGGAGGCATGGCTCAAGCAGGATAGTATCTGCATAGCAAGATAAGGACCAGTTCAGACTCTAGTACTACAAATAATAAATGTTCAGACAAACAAGTAAGAGCTTGAATATAAGGAGTAAATGTCTAAAACCTTGAGAGGGAAATATGATAGTAAGGTAAAGCAGCCATAAAATCCCAGGAGACTCAAAGGAAAGATGGCTACATAAACCTTTAGAACTCCTTCCATGAGCAGAACATTAGAGAACAGAAACAAGAACTAGTCGGTCTCTCTTCCACAGTGCACTCTATCAGGCAGACTTGGGGCCCAGTGAGGGTGGGGATGCCAGGCAGTGGGGGATCCATACTTACTGTTCAGTCCCTCCTTGTTCACGATGGAGCTGCTGCCCAGGGCTTGGTAGTATTGTTGGTTGCTCATGAGTGTGTGCATACCCAGGATAGCTGCAGGCACAGAGAAGGACCCATGACTGCTCTTGCAGAAGCTGCCTGTGAACCCAACTTCCACACCTGGGGAGTTTTGCTGGCAAGAAGCCCTTGCTTGGAAGCGTAGTAATATGATATTACTTATACTTCCACTTCTGTCTATGTCACTCACAGACCTCCATCCTGCCCAGAGACTAAGAGAGTCTCCCTGTGGTCCTACTAGCAAGTCCCACCCAACTGGACCCAACACAGAGGAAATCTTTCCAGTCAGGGCCTCTTGTTATGGATGTCCTCCCCTTTTCCACCTGCCTGTCCTCAGGGAAGCACCTCAGCTACCTGGCACTGTCTCCTCCAAGCCCCTTAGCTTCCCTCCCCCCAGATCTCTCTGGGTGTCTCACCTCTGCTGGGAAGACCATAGGCCTTACTGAGACCTTATCATATTTTGGCTACATAGATAATCCTCGACTTCTCAATGGCTATATGTAAGGATGTTCCACTTTATGAATGATACAAAAATGAAACAATACTTTAATTTTGATCTTTTCCCAAACTAGCAATATTCTGTAAGTTATTCTCTTGAAATTCTGGGCAGGGGCAATGAATCCGAGCTCCCAGCCACACCCACTGTTACAAGGGGAAACATTTGAGATCCTACAATCCATTGTATAGCAACGCCACGGTGTTCAGAAGTCTTACAGTATTTTCAACTCCCAATGGTGTTATTAGGACATTACCTCATTCTTGGTGGGAGAGCATGCATATTATCATAGCTATGGAATCTCGAGTGTCCTGGCCTCAGTCTTTTTCTTCCTTCTATTTCCCCATATTCAGTCCAGAACAGCCAGAAATATATTTCTGGAAATGCCAATACAACTTCATCATTCTTATGCCATTCTTTCATCCATTCACTTGTTCAATATTTACTGAGCACTAGCTCTTGGGGTGTGGGGACAGAGAACACGAGAACATCAGGGTCCCTACCCACGCTGTTGATAGTCTGTTGAAAGAGAGAAGCACTAAGCAAATGCTCATACTATTACAAATACAAGTACAGGTATGCCAATGTGTTCTGGAAGAGTATTAAAGAGGGACTTGGGAAGGGAAAGATGACTGAATGTTGCTGGAGGCAAGCAGTGAGGTTGGAGCTTGGGGCAGATAGGGAAGAGAGGCAGAGATGATGTTGTATAATAACAAGGATGGCAATATCATCCCATACTCTACACGCCCTGAATGCATGCTCTGGATCATCAGAGATACTTTGGCTGCCCACTGGAATCAGTTAGGCATCTTTTGAAACTCTTGATGCCAAGGCATGAACTGGCCAATTAGTCTTAGAAGGTGAAATCCTACTTCTCTTCCCCTTCTTCCTTTTGTGCTGTTAGTGGGGCTTGAATGCAGAGTCTCGTTTGACTAAGACTAGCATTCTATCATTTGATCACACCTCTACTTCTGGATTATATTTTTCTAATTGAATATAAGGGTCTCAAGACTGTTTTTTTTTTTTTGGAGGGTGGCTGGGCTGGTTTCAAACAAAATCTTAGATTCCTGCCTCCTGAGTAGCAAGTGTTACAGATGGGAGCCACTGGTATTTGGCTGGCACCTGAATCATCATCATCATCATCATCATCATCATCATCATCATCATCATCATGATGTAGGTATGCATGCATGTATGTATGAAAGTACTGAGACTTGAACTCAAGACTTGGGAACTGTCTCTTAGCTTTATGGCTCAAGGCTGACATTCTACATTTGAGCTATAGCTCCTTTCCAGCTTTTTGGAGGTTAATTATAAACAAGAGTCTCACAGACTTTTCTGCCCAGGCTTTGAGCCTAGATCCTCAGATCTCAGCCTTCTATTTTGCTTTTTTCTTTTTTTTGGTCGGTCATAGGGCTTGAACTCTGGGCCTGGGCACTGTCCCTGAGCTCTTCAGCTCAAGGCTATCCTACTACCACTTGAGCCACAGTGCCACTTCCTATTTTCTGGTGGTTAATTGAAGATAAGCATCATATAGACTTTAGTGCCCATGCTGGCCTTGATCTGGAATCCTCAGATCTCAGCCTCCTGAGTAACTAGGATTACAGTCATGAGCCACCTGTGCCCAGCTTTTGGCCTTCTTAATAGCTAAGATTATAGATGTGATTCACTGGTGCTATTCAGGTACCTACATTTTTAAGAGCTCCTGTGACTATTTCAATGACAGACAAAGTTGCCTGCTATTACCATCCTTAATCTCCATAACATCTGATTCTCACAGGCAAGGCAGGGTCTGTTGGGCAAGATGAGGAGTTTGGACATATTTTCCTGGGAAGAGCCTGTGGGAAATCACTTGAAGCTTGCACGGGGATTGAGACAGGCTGATCCCATTTCTGGCTATAGATGAAAACTCACTATGGAGGGAAAAGTATGGATGTAGGTTCAGGAACTGAAAGGCTTCTGTGGCTGTCTACAGGGAGGGTGGTGACTTCTGAAGGCTAAGTCCAAACTTCAGAGCCTGGTTCCTAGGCACTCTTGAGCTGGCCCTGCCTCAATAGCCTTGCTGTTCACTCACATTTCTTCAGCTGAAGTGAATACACACCATGTCCTTCTTTTGTCTATCTTGACCCTTCTGCTGGTGAGTCTCCATACCCAGTGAAACCGGAATTGCAGATAGATAGTGAATAAGTAAGCCGAACCATTTTTTGAATATACTTAAAATGTTATTTATTATTTATCTAAAATTTAGATTCAACCAGACATCTGGTATTCTTTCAAGACTCGGGGTAACCCTTCTCCTCCAGGGAGTCTTTGAGAATCCCTCTCTGTCTCTACTTCTCCCATAGACCTGGCATCCTTATTTCACAGTGTATTCCTGGCATCAAACACACATGGGCTGCCTTTGCTGGACCATGGGCTTCGATAGGTCATAGAAGGATATTATTTTTCCCTCCTGTCTCCCACCCCAATATAGTAGGTATTTGATAAATGTTTGGTAGAGTTCTGTTATTTTTAAATCCTCAACCATTTCTTTAGATACAGTTTCCAGTTAGAAACATGAGAACCCTTAATGAAGGGTCAGAAGACCCAGGTTCCAGTTCTGAACATCCCCTAGTGCAACTGACCTTGGGCAAGTCCCCTCCCCCTTGGCCTTCTTAGTCCAACCAGAGGAAATTTGAGACCCAGTGGTTCTTAATCATGATCTAACATGCAGTTCTCTGGAGATTTCTTTTTTAGCTTTCCTTAAATGATTTTTTTTAAAGGAGGGGAAAGGTTGAGACAGAGTCTCACTCTGCAGCACAGGCTGGTCTTGAACTAACAATCCTTCTGCTTTAGCCTCCTGAGTGCTGGGATTACAAGTGCATGCCTCTATGCTTTCTGTTCCTTAGGTGACTGTCATGCTTTGTGGGAGCTGAGAACCATGAGATGATCTCACAGGCCTGTCTGTTCCTCACACCCCAAGTCTTCTCAGCTAAAATTAGACTTGCCTGGTCATCGCTCAGGAGGACTGGGAGGGAGAGAGGCATCTGCAGCGTTTTTCAGCTCTCTGGGTTTTAATTTAGGCTGTATCTGTGTGGGCAGAAGGCGTGGAGGCTGGAGCAGCAGCAAGCGAGTCACATTACCAGGCCTTTCCTCTGCTGGCACTGCCAGCTCCCCACCACTGAGGCTCCTGGTAGTTTTGGGCTAATGCTAGGCACAAGTGTGGAACAGAGTTTGGGGAAGGTTGTTGGGATATGCAAACTGTAACCTGTGGTGGCTGTCTGGTCTCCCTTAGCATGTAGGGAGGTGGAAAATGGAAAGTGCATTTTCTGCTTGGATGAAAGGGTCCTGTGAAAGGCATGAAATCTACAAAAGAACCTGGAGCCCTGGGTTTTCAGTCTGGGCCTTGGTATTATTTCTCTGGATGGCCCTGTACAAAGTTCCCTTTGGGGAACTTCAGTTTACCCAGCTACAAAATGGAGTGAATTTAAAGGCTGGACATTGCTCTTCAAGTGGGACTCCATTGTCACTAGCACTTTTCCTGTTTCCTTCCTGGCAATGTTTTACAATGAGCATCCAGGGCAGGCACCGATAATCTCCCATGTTACAGGGATTATTTCCCCCCAAAACCTCTTAGCAAGGATTTCTCTAAATTGGTATTCTGACCACTAAGTCACTAGCTGTTCTAGAGTTCTAAACCATCTCATCAACCTGGAAATTTTACAGATTGCTAACATTTTTTCTAGGAGATGAATGATGTCAATAGCAGTCAATAGAAGAAATAGGACCATTGACAGTGCAATGGAAATTAGGGTTCCCAAAAAGAGGAATGGAGAAAAGAAGCCTCATGCCTATAAGCATAGTTTTTCCGGAGGCAAAGATCAGGAGGACTGAGATGCATGCCAGTCTAGGAAGAAAATTCTATAAGACAGTTATCCCAATCAACTTGCAAAATACTGGACTGGAGGTGTGGTTCACATGGTAGAACATCAGCTTTGAGCAAAAATGCTGAACAAGAGCTCAAGACCCTGCAGCTAGCCTTACCTGCCAGTGTTCTATGCACAAATGGTGACGTATTCCTCACTTGGTTTTATGTTCCCCATGCTGCCAGGAGTGAGCAGAGTAAGAAAACGGCCCTGACACAGCCTGTTGTTTCCTTCTTTGTAGATATTGGCAAGGCTGAATTTAGCATTGAGAAACTTGATTTCTTTCTTTTTCTCTCTCTTTTTTAAAAGTTTAGATCTTCCTCAAAACTCAAAAAGGACTATTTTTGAACTCTGAAAAAGAACATTGAGTTCTGCCTCCTCTCTGCCTTGGCAGGGCGCACTCCGTTTGTAATTCCATTCGGACGCAGAGTGATAACTGCACACATCCCCAGCTTTCCCAGCTGCCAGAAGCTTGGGCCAGCTCGGAGCAGATGGCTACAAGGTATGCTGCATTGCAGGCCCAGGTGGAGAAACTGGCTCCAACCCAGTCTTGGGTGCCATTTTGGGTACCATGGAACTGTCCCTGGATAGGCCACACCTGACAGACTAGGAAGAAGACAGGTGCCTAAGGACAGGAAACCACACAGAACCAAGCTAGGCCTGCCTCTGACAGCCACAAAAGCTAAGGCTGGCCAACTGCATGGGGAGGGGGTGACTGGCAGGTGTCCTATCTGGAAGCTGTGTCTCTTCTCCTACTCCTTTCCTTGTCCTATCCCACTGGAAGTATCCCCAAGGGCCATCTAAGGCTGCATTTCAATTGTGCACAGGAAGCACTGATCACTAAGTGTGTATGGCTGACTCCCAGTGGCCTCTGAGCTACAATCCAAGGCCACACAACAATGTCAGAGTCCTATGAGCTCTGCTTGGCACTCTGTGGGACACTTTCAATGTTGGTGATGATAACTTAACTATAAGTGGAGCACATGAACCAACAGTGGTCTACAGACTCTTGGCTTTCTCTCCCTCTTTTCTTTGTCTGATGATTTAACCTATAATCCTGGATCCAGCTGCCATATCCTTGAGAAAGGCTCTGAGCCTGGACTGTCACTCTTTGGTGGTGCAAACAAGCCCCAGTGCCTTTGGCCACAGGTTCATCTCCAGTTCATGGGGTGTCTTTGGCATCAACCCAGGCAGAGAGACTTTCCTTCAGTCGCCCTGTTCTGCTTTCTGGCACCTGAAGCCACAACACCTAGCATCCTCTGAGCCCCTAGATATCTGATTCAACACTAGGAACAGCAGGTCTCTTGGTGTAAGATAGGGGCAATAAGAGAACTTGTTTATAGGACTGTTGCAGTGGATAAATGCAACATGTTCCTGTGAACTGCTCGCACAGTGCCTGGATCACAGGTAGTGCTCAGCAAACTTCCCTTCCCTCCTTCCCCAGTGACACTGTCACCTTTCATACAACATCAGGGATAGCCAGTCCACACTGGTATAGACTTGCAGCCTCCTGCTCCTTCCAGGACATCAAGAAGAGTATGGAATTGTGGACAAATCATAACAATTAGCTCGCCAACAAAAACAAAGAGAAATAGTTTCAAGAAAGCAGCACACAGAAACTCAGCACAGCGTGACAGTTCTGTTTTGGCTCAGGACACAGCAGGAGCCAGCAGTTCTGACAGCAGTCATTTGATAATTCTCCCAAGCCAGCAGACTAATGAGGAGAGTGACGTCAGGCAGAGGATCAGAGGGAGCAAGGCCAGGGTAAAAACAGCTCCCCTCGGGGGAGTAAACATGGAAAGAGGACAAGACATCAGGCCCCCTGATGGTCCAGAATAACTAGACTTTATAGGGACCCTCACCAAAAGGTGGGTACGTGCTATAGGATCTGAGGGGACTCAGATGGCTTCTGTCAAAATGTATCCCTAGCTGGGTGTCAGAGTCTCACATCTGTAATCCTAGCTACTCAAGAGGTTGAGATCTGGAGAATCATAGTTCAAGGCCAGCCTGCACAGAAAAATTCACTAGATTCCTTCTCCAAAATAACCAGTAAAACGCAGGTCTAGAGGTGTGACTCAACTGGTACACGGTACCAGTAGGTCCTACCAGCCTAGTAAGCGTGAGACTTTGAGTTCAAATCCCAGTACTACCAAAACAAACAGACCATCTTACATGAATACGAAGCAAACCAGACAACATTGTGTTCAGTTCAGTTGTGTTCTGATCCCATTAGGGTGGAGTACTTGCCCTTCTGGGCTGCAGTGAGAAGCATGTTCCAGCCTTTTTCTATGTCTGTCTTTCCTCACAGCCTCCTGAAGGAAGGGCTGCGTGGACTTCAGTATGGAGTTGAAGTCACTGCCCTCTCTCATGGCTCTATGGCAGAGGAGCAGTGTCCCCAAACCCTGCCCCACCTGAATGCCATGAGGAGTCACATACAGCACCCGGAGAGTCTAAGAGGCCAACAGACAGGATAACACAGAGCAGCTGCAGCCTCCTTGACCTCTGGTCTAAGTATATCTGAGCCTCTTGACTACTAGAACTCCTATTGTGTCTCCTTTGTTCTTCAAAAATAGATCTGCCTGTCTTGACTTTGCTTCTGCTTTTCAGACTGTGCGTGACTGCCCATAGTAGATTTGTCTAATTTCTATGACATTCCCCATCACCACACACACACACACACACACACACACACACACACACACACACACACACAAAGGCTTATCCCCTGGCCAGACCCAAGACCCTAGAACTCAGGCCCTACCTTCTCCATGCTCTGGTATACAGTAGAAAGCAACACTAATAGTGCTCAGCTCCCTATTCTGAACAGGTACCTCTTGAGCAGCAGATCATCATGCACAACCATCTCCACCTGGGTGACTCCCCTGGGTACCCACAGCATCGTGGGCCCCCAACTTAGCTTGATATTTCCATTGTCATTAAAAGCATCAACATCCACCAAATCTCTGGGGTCAAGCTTCTCTACGTCTCCCTGGACCTCACTAGTAGCCTGCCAGTCTCAGTGAATCCCTCCTTTCTTCTCTCCTGCCATTGGCTTTCAGCATCTCCCCACTCCACCAGGTTCCTGCTACCAACCAGGGTGATATGCAGGCCCAGAGAGTATGTAGGAAAACCTCACCCCCTCACTGCGCGCCAACGCAGAGCACCATGAGGAGCATACAGGGATCGGGTGTTGGCCCTCAGTGAGAGATGGAGGGTGGGGTCTGGAGTATGGGCTAGATACCAGTAAAGAGAGAAGGGCAGTGGCAGCAGCAATGATTCTGGATAGCAGAGCCCTCAAAGCCTGCTCAAAGTTTTAAAATCAAATGTTCCTGCTCCAAGCCATTTGAGAGCCTCCCAAACCAGGTGGCTTGGGCAGGACCTGATGGTAGGGTAAGGATCCACACTGCCTCATCCCTGGGGAAGGGTCTCATGGAAACATCAGAAAGATAGGTAGTGTGATGGGTCTCATCTTGTTTCCTCATTTCAGTTTTGATAATGAATAACAAGGAGGCTCTTTGGTCTCCCTGTTAGGAGACACTGTCATAACGAAATACAACCAAAGTTCCCTGCAGATGGAGGTACAACCCTCTGGAGATAGGCAGAAGCTTCTGGAATGGTCTTACCTGCGATATCACAGAGTTCCGCATCTGACGCATTGGCTAAGGCCTCCTCCAGCTCTGGCTCCAGAGTCACACTTTCCAGGACAGGATCTATTGGCTTCTGCTTGGGGACCCAGATCTTTCCTGCAAACACATGAGGTACCTGTCAGGGTATGCAGCTATGGTCCAGGTGGATCATGGGAGAGTCCTGTGGCTCCTCCCTAGAGAGAAGCTTTGAAGGCTTCTCCTCTGATGACCACCTTCCCCAGAACATTGAAGTTGGGGGGTCCCAGTGATACCCACACAGCTGAAGAAAATGGTTCCAGTAGTTGGTCAAAGTGTACTATTCTAGTAGAACTAGTCATGGTTCTTAACAATCTTTGTGTGGGAAAAACTACCAGAGGAAATATAATAGCATGCCAGGAGCTGAGAGACCTCTGACCATGGCTCTCATACAAGGGAGAAACTTGTAAACTTCTAAGAATGTAAATAAAACACACTCAGATTAGATTATTAAAAGGCAAAAATGTAGTAAAATGTATTCTAGCCTTATGGGACCTTATTTTTAAAATAACAGGCTCATAACCCAATGATGGAGTAATGGGCAGGCATGTGGATGGTCGCTGTGGATCCACTTGTGGTTGGTGAAGAAATGATGGTGCAAGTCAGAAAGAGCACCTTAATTCTATTTGTGAGAAATTCCCTATGTTAGCAAGTATGTACATCCCCTAGAGTCTCCATGATGGAAACCTAATTCCAAAATCATGTTAATGAATGTATGGGGCCTGTGGGAGGTGATTAGGATTAGATGAAGTCCCGGAGGTGGGAGTTCTGTGAAGGCATTGGTGATTCGTTGTAGAAGAAGAGACCCACGCTAGCAGGTTGCTGTGTCTCACCAGGTGAGACCTCACTGTTCTATAGGATCACACAGCAAGGATGCTGTCTTCAGCTCTTAGACTTCCTGGATGATAGAACTGTAGAAATAAATTTCTTTTCTTTAGAAATGATCTGGTATCCCCTATTCACTTATAGTAACAGAGAATGGACTGAAACTGTGCATGTGTATATGTGGTGTATGTGTACCTGTGTATACTTGGGTACGGTATGTAGGTATGTGTGGTATGTGTATGTGTGGTGTAAGTATATGTGTATGATATGTATTTATTTGTGAAAGAAATTTATTAAGTGCTTTTTACATGCTAGGTACTTTTCCTAGGGTTTGGGGCAGGTGGAAGAGGAGGTGAATGGCAATAAATAAGACCTTTAAGAGCTTAAGAGCTTACAATTTAGAGCGTTGAAACAGATAATAGAAAACATGCGAGATCTCAGATGCACTGAGCATTGTGAAAGAAGACAAAGCAGACAAGGGCACAGGAAATGCCCAGATGGAGGGTGGTCAGGGATGGTACCAGTGAGATGACGGGCTATTAGTGTGGAGACCTGAGAGAAATTGGAAACAAGTACCCTATGCTTAGGAACAAGCAAGGATGTATACCTTTTTTTTTTCTTTTTTGCTTCTATTCAAGATTGTACCCCAAATCTTAGCCAGAGTACACTAGAGACTATATAATTAGACTAGGAAAAGAAAAAAATGAAATTCAAACAAAAAAGGTAAAATTATTTCTCTTTGTAGATGACATGATCTTAATATGGACAAATCTAAATTTCCACATACTGTGAATGTGGCTTAGTGGTAGAGTGCTTGCCTCACATGCATGAAGCCCTTGGTTCAATTCCTCAATACCACATAAACAGAAAAAGCCAGAAGTGGCACTGTGGCTCAAGTGGTAGAGTGCTAGCCTTGAGCAAAAGAAGCACGGAGGTAGTATCCAAGCCCTGAGTTCAAGCCCTAGGACTGGCAAGAAAAAAGAAGTCCTGTTAGAACTAATCAATTCTGTGATATTTTTAAAGTATAAGATCAGCATACAAAAATCAATGATGTTTCTGTACACTAGCAATGAATACATTTGCAAAGGAAATCAGGAAATTAATTATATTTACAATGTTGTCCAAAGAGCAAAATACATGGGAATGAATTTATAAGAATTGTACACTGAAAACTACAATCTGTTAGAAAAAACAATTTTATTTCTTTAAATAAATCACATCTGGGTGCTGATGGCTTACGCCTATAATTCTAGCTATTCATGAAGCTGAAATGAGAATTGTAGTTAAAAGCCAGCCTGGGAAAGAAAGTCTGTGAGACACTTACCTCCTATTAACCTCCAGAAACCTTGAAGTGGTGCTATGACTCAAAGTGGTAGACCATTAGCCTTGAGCTGAAGAGCTCAAGGACAGTACCCAGGCCCAGAGTTTAAGCCCCATGACTGAGAAAATAAATAAATAAATAAATAAATAAATATGAATGGGGATAACGTCTTGAATTTATGGATTTGGATACAATATTATTAAGATAGCAATATTATCCGAATCAATCTGTAGGTTAAATGCAAGCTGCAATTTTTTTTTTCAGAAGAGAAAAAGCCAGTTGTCAAACGTATAAAGAATAGTAAGGAACCACAAAAAGTAAAACAATCTTAGGCAAGAATAAAATGATATAAGACTTACTGATTTTAGAAACTTTACTACAAAGCTAACAAATGTGGTACTGACACAAAGGCAATGGAGTAGGATTAAGCCAACCCTCTGTGACAAATAGATTTTCAACAGCTGTGTCAAGTCCATTCAATGGGAAACGACTGTCTCTTTAACCAGTAGTGCTGATACAACTAGATATCTGCATGTCAAAGAATGGAGCCAGACCCCTACCTGAAAATGAACTTAACACAGATCAAAAACCTAAATACGAGAGCTAAAATTATAATATGCTTAGAAGAAAATGTCGTGATCTTGGAATTGGCAACGAAGCCTTGAATACCCACAAAGATACAAGTAACAACAGAGAGAAAAAACAGAGCAAGTGGAGTTGAAATTGAAAAGTTTTATGCTACTGATAACATTATCAGGATAGTGGGAAGACAACAGAAAGAAATAAAATGAACAGACAGAAAGAAATAAAATATTCACAGATCATATCTGATAATGGTCTTGTTTCCAGAATAGAAAAAAATAACTTTGATAATTCAACAATAAAAAGACAAATGACCCTACTTAAAAATGGGCCAAGGACTTGCTTAGACATTTCTCCAAAGAGGACTCACACATGATGAACAAGCACATGACAAGATACCTAACATCACTGGCCACCATCACAGGCAAAAACTGAGAGTGTCAGCCGGGCCCTGGTGGCTCACGCCTGCAATCCTAGCTGCTCAGGAGGCTGAGATCTGAGGATCGTGGTTCAAAGCCAGCCTGGGCACAAAAGGTCCATGAGACTCTTCTCTCTAATTAACCACCAGAAAACCAGAAATAGTGCTGTGGCTCAAGTGGTAAAGTGCTAGCCTTGAGATGAAGAGCTCAGGGACAATGCCCAAGCCCAGAATTCAAGCCCTATGACCACAAAACAAACTAAACCAAAACAAAACAAAAAAACCAGGAGTATGAAGCTTGAACATAATCAAAATATTTTATATACCAGTATGAAAATAGCATAATGAAACCCCTTACAATTGTTTAAAAATGGACAAATGAAGCCGGGCACGGTGGCTCATGCCTATAATCCTAGCTACTCAAGAGGCTGAAATCTGAGGATTGCGGTTCAAAGCAAGCCCAGGCACTAAAGTCAGATAGACTATTATCTCCAATTAACCAGCAGAAAACTTGAAGGGTGCCTTGAGCTGAAGAGCTCAGAAACAGCGCCCAGGCCCAGAGTCCAAGCCCCAGAATAGGCAGAGAGAGAGAGAGAGAGAGGAGAGAGAGGAGAGAGAGGAGAGAGAGGAGAGGGGGGAGGGAGGGAGAGAGGGAGAGAGAGAGAAAGAGAGGAGAGAGAGAGAGGAGAGAGGAGTGGGGGAGGGAGGGAATTGAAGGCTTGAGGATGAAAAATTGTCTAGTTTTGGGGAGTTCTCTGAGAACTACACATGGAATTATCACATAATTCATCCGTTGTACTCTTAGATATATACTCCCAAGGAGTTAGATACTAACAAACTCTTCTTTTTTTTTTTTTTTTTGCGGCGGGGAGGGTGTTATGGGGCTTGAACTTGGCCTGGGTGCTGTCCCTGGGCTCTTCAGCACAAGGCTATTGCCCAACCCCTGGGCCTGGGCTCTGTCCCAGAGCTCTTCAGCTCAAGACTACCACTCTGCCCTTGAGCCAAGCCCCACTTCCCGTTTTCAAGAGGTTAATTGGAGATAAGAGTCTCAGGTCCTTTAGTGCCTGGCTTTAGGTCCTTTAGGGCTGGCTTTGAACCTTGATCCTCAGATCTCAGCCTCCTGAATAGTTAGGATTACAGACATGAGCTACCATGTCAGACTCTAACAAACTCTTGCAGAGAAATGCTCAATCACAGAAGGTAAATAATAGAAATAACTATCACTACATGAATGGATAAAGAAATTATAAAATATTATTGTCATAAAAAGAAGCAAAATACTGGCATATCTGTAATGTTTGAGTCTGGAAAACATACTGAACAAAATACACCAGACATACAAACTTATTCTGGGGAATTTCACTAATAGAAGATATCTAGAATTCAATCCACATATATGTAAGTGAGGAGCAGATGAGGAGTGGAGGTCTTTAATTTTATTTTGGAGTGAATAAAGCATTTCAGATCTAAACAGAGGTGGTGGCTGCACAGTCACACCATTGAATTCATTTCATTTTATGATATATAAATGTTACTTCAACTGAAAACTTCTTGCTCACGTTGGCTGTTGACAGAGACTAATCTGTAAAGAAGGGAGGATGGAGTAAGGAGAAAGATGCTAACTGTGTAATAGCACAGGTGAGAGATGTAATTTGGACCAGGACTATAGGAGAACAGGCCCAGTAGGAATGGGAAGAACTTAGAGAAACCTCTTCACTAAGGAAAGATCTTTGCTAAAATGGAATTGATGCTTACTTTTCAGTAGAAGAAATTATTCTGTCATTTAAACTGTTTACAGCAAAAAATATCCATGATCTCTCCGAGCAAAACACACATCACAAAATCATTTTGGGGGAAAAAATGGTCTCATGACCTCTATGGTAATATCAAATTCCAGAGATCTGGGAAAGAGGGAACATACAAAGAAAATAAAATGGCTAGAAAGGAATTCAGCCATGATAATGACCGGTGCCATGAAGAAGGGCAGGATGGTTTGGAGGAGAGAGGAAGACCTGGAAGGGAAATACTCAGTTTCCCTGGGGGGCCTCTAGAGGGCTTATTTTAAGCCAGAGCAGTTTTAGAGAGACAGGCAAAAGAAAGGACAATGTAGTTGCCAGAAAAAGAACTATGGAGCAAAGAGCAGAAAAAGTCAAAGTAGAAGGAGTTGGGTGACATCTGGTTACTTATTTTCACAGGGTGGCTTTGTGGTAGCCTCCACGGGCCTGATGGCTCTTTCAGTTCTTAAAAGGGTGGAGGTTTGGATGAAAACTAGTCGGGGTGCCCTAGCTAAGAGGAACTGAGAAGTCTCGCTGGTCTAGGGGGATCTCTTTCTCAGTCCACCCAACGTGGACTAAATCCACACCGTGCACTGATGCTTTCAGGGTCGGGAGATGCCCAGGAGCCAGTGCACACCTGGCCCATCTCAGGCCTAACTCACAGGTGCCTTCAGCAAGGTCTGCGAATGACATGTTCTCGAGAGTGCATTGTCCAGTACCTCGTTTCTCCCCCGTGTAGGGGACCAAGTCTTCTCGGTCCTTAAATTCCTTGGCTTGTTTTTCCAAGTGATCCAAGAGCTCCTCTCTCCTAAAGGGGCCCGTGGGCGCCTTGGTGGTCTGGTCCTTCTGCCTCAGGCCCGCAGGCAGCAGAGCATTCTATGGTGGAAGTGGTGGGCAGCAGGAGAGAGAGGAGAGAGAGAGAGAAAGAGAGAGAAAGAGAAAGAGAGCGGTCAACTGCTGCAGACTTGCAATTCCCCAGAACTCATCATAGACCAGCAGGGACCTCAGGGCTGGTGAAATCCACCCAAGTTCCTCCTTTTCATGCACAGAATGAGAGAGTCCAAGAGGGACAAAGACTCCCTGTGGCAACCTGGTAGACACAGGCCAGCCAAGACAGTCTGGATTTAAGGATTTCTTAATCCTCTGGTATCCCTGCCTGTAACCTTTATAAAGGCCAGGGGTCAGGGGACAGGAGATCTCACACAGTCTGAGCACAGAGTGCTCATAGCACCTGTTGAGTAGTAGGTAAGTAGGATTAAGTTGGAGTTGGATGCACAGAAATATTTACAGCAGTGGTGTAGCAAGTAGTTGGAGAAAGAAGCTGAAGAGGGGGAGGGTTGAGGTAGGGCCTTGTGATGTAGAATCAGGGCATAAAGAGGTAGGATCCAAATTAAGCAGGAAAAAGGCTGGGCAGATCCACAAGATGGGCAAGGCTGGCAAGGGGTACCCTACGGAGCCTTCTAGGCTCTGGCGGGTGTGTATTCCTGATACACTAGCTGTTAAATATTTAGAACGTCGCCCCTGGAGATGGGTCTCTTAAGGAAGATAGCACTGACCAATTGCTGCACTCTCTTCTTCAAACATGGGCAGGCTCTTAGGTGTGGGCTCACTACCAAAGCAGATTCCTAATTAGGGTGGATTTGAATCACAGAATGGGTTTCACTTTAATTCAGTCCCCAGGCATCTTCAACAGTCAAAGGAAGTGCTGGGAATATGATATAACCTGGTGCAAGTAGCTTCTTTTCAAGGGGAAGTGAGAGGAAACTTGCCTCTGGGGTAGCAGGGGGCACATTAGGAACAAACTCAGGGTTTTCTCTCCTATTTGGGACAGGCAAGCTTTATTTCTAATCCATGCCTTTCCCTTACCTCCACTCCTTGCATCTGGAGAGCTACAGGGGAGTGGCTGGAAGGCAGGTGTGCAGCCTTCTGCTGAACCCCAGAACTGACTAGATTCGAGTCATTCCATCTGGAATCTATCCAATGCTTTGCCTCCTAACTCTCACATGGTTCCTTTTCACATGGTTCCTTTGCTGAGCCGATGATGTGTGCTCTTTAGCTATGCTGTCCCACTGTCCAACCACAGTACTCTTTCAGTAGTATGAATACAAGTGTGTATACGCAGAGTGCGAAGGAGTCCAAGAGTGGGGCTGGGGTACGTGCAAATAGATTTAGGCCACAGAGACCAGGGAAGACTGGAAGATAGGGCATTTTTGTGAGAGCCTTTGCTGACTTGGTAGTGGGCGAGGCTGTACAGGCCCCAGTTTTCCTTAAGCAATGGTTTCATGGTAGGCAGGACAGGTGGTGCTAGGTGAGCCATGCCTCACCCTGGTCCAGGTAGATGGTACGTCTTGCGGCCAAGCTGTATGTATCTACTCTTTGAGGCCTGTGGTAGGATGCTTCCTGAGTGCAAGTGAGTGAGGGCACTCCTCACCATCCTGTAGGGCCTGTCTATGGATGTCCATGGCTAAGCCAGGGGCTCTGTGACCTGCCTGCGCTTCACAACTGAGCTCAAGGCTACCTTGAGCCCCACCTGGTAGCCACTGTGATTCTGGGCAAGTCTCCTAACTGCCCTGTGCCACAGTTTCTAAGGCTGTGAACTGTGAACACTGGGGGCAGCTCTCTCATGGAACTGAGACTCGAACTTGGTACCTGATGCTTTTGTTATTGTCTAGTGCTTTACCAACTGGGCCACACCTCCAACCCCTTTTGGTCTCCCTCTTACGAATATCAGTAACACATTCCTTGAGTAGTGACAACCAAATTACGCCTCCACCGCTGCAAAATGTCCTCACAGGGGCAAATCACTCCTGACTGACAGCCATTCTGTTAAATGGAAGGCATACATTTTTTGTTGCTGTTATCAGGATTTGAATTCAGGAACCTTGTGTTCTATATTCAATTGCTGTATTGATGGCTGGTACTCTACCACTTAATCTACACCTCTAATTTGGCTTTTTGCTCTTTAATTAGGGATGAAGTCTGGAGGATTTTTCAACCTGAGCTGGCTTCAAACCATGATCTTCTCAGCTTCTTGAGTAGCTAGGATAACAGGTGTTATCCAGCACCTGGCTGGAGATGTTTTTTAATGTATCTAAAATATTACTTGCATAGCATATTAAAATATGGTTTTATTTAAGTACTTACTGGAAAAAGTTGGTTTTTGTAAGCCTGATTTTTATAAAACAAAAATGTTAAAAGTCTTTTCTGACAATTCATAGCTTCTCAACTTTCGAAAGGAAAAGTGGGCTGTATCCTCCTCATTTGGGTTAAAGTTTATTTTCTTTCCATTAAAGGGTACATTTAACGGAGTATCACATGGTTTTCATTTAGAACCAAAGATAGTCACATACTTTTAAACGCTTGATTATTTATCACTTTAACTTGCTTTCAAAATCAGCACATGACCTCACACTGTATATAAATATTAACTCAAAATGGATCAAAGACCTAAAACTATAAAACTCTTAGAAGAAACCATAGGCATAAATAAATCCTCATGAGTCTGGGTTAGGCAATGGTTTCTTAGATATGACAGAAAAACAATAAGCAACAAAGAAAAGAAATAGATGTACTGGATGGACTTCACTGAAATTAAAAACATGTGTACTCCAAAGACATTAGTGAAAAGACACACTGGGAAAAGTATCTGTAAACCATTTATCTGATAAGACTCTAAAATCCAGAATAACACATTTCTCTCATGATCTTATAACATAAGGAAAAATAACCTGATTGAAAATGAGTAAAGTATCCAAATAGATCTTTCTCCAAGGAACATACAAAAACATCCATCAGGCAGGGAGCGTGGCTAATGGTAGTGTGTTTGCCTAGGATGCATGCAGCGAGAGAGAGAGAGAGAGAGAGAGAGAGAGAGAGAGAGAGAGAGAGAGAGAGAGAGAGAGAGAGAGAGAGAGAGAGAGAAAGAGAAACCAGAAGTGGCACTATGGCTCAAGTGGCAGACTTCTGGCCTTGAGGAAAAGTGTCCAAGGATAGTGCCCAAGCCCTGAGTTCAGGCTCCAGGACTGGCCAGGAAAACCTCCCAAAACCCAAAAAACAAAACAAAACAAAACAAAATCCAGAACAAAAAAACATCCATCAAGCATATGAGGCCATAGCCATCACCTTAGCCACAAAGTGAATGAGCACAGAATGAGGTCCCTCCTTATCACAGCCTCTATGATGGACACAACAAAAACACAGATGATAACAAGTGCTGGCAGGAATGAGGAGTACTGCTGGTCAGGCTAGAAAACAACACAGCCTTTTTAGAAATCATTCTGGCTGTTTACAAGAGAGTAAAACATAGAGGTACCAGAATGACCCAGACATTATAGGTAGAAAAGAAATTAAAACATATATTTACCCTAAAATTTGTACATGAATGATCATAGAATTTTTCATAATAGCCCCAAAGCAGAAAAAAGTTAAACGTCCATCGACTGATATAAAGGTATGCAATATGATTAAAGATCGTTCAGCCAAGAAAATTCACAACATGAATGATCCTTGAAAAGGTTTTGCTAAGTGAAAGAAGCCAGATGTACCAAGCCATATAGTATATGCCACATATTATATAGAATGTCCAGAACAGACAAATATTAGATACAAAAAGTAAATTAGTAGCTGTTCCAGGATTAGTACTATAGACTGAACTGTGTCTGTTTCCTCATATGGTGAAGCCCTAACCCCCACTGAGGCTGCATTTGGACATGATGAATAAAAGAAGGTAACTGTAATAAATGTGGTCACAAGGAAGGAGCTTTGATCTAACAGGGATCGCAGATTTCTAAAAGGGACAATGGGATTGGGTAAGGTGGTATACATCTGTAATCCCAGCCTATGAGAAGCAAGATGAAGGGTGGTGGTTGGCAGCCAGCCTTAGATAAAAGTGCAATGCCCTATCTGAAAAGTAACTAAAACAAAATGGGCTAGGGGGTATGGCTCAAGTGGTAGAGCCTAGCAAGTATGAGGCCACGAGTTCAAAATCCTAGTAGCACACACAAAAGAGAGAGGAAGAGAGCTTGCTGTAAGCCTATTCCCCAGCCACCCTCCATGAGCCAACATGGTAAGAAGACAGCCAACAGCAAGTTGGACAAGAAACCTCCACCAGAAACCAGGCCTGCCAGGCTCCTGGGCTTTTCTTTCTTTTTGCCTGTCACGAGGCTTGACTCAGGGTCTGTGTGCTGTGCCTGAGTTTTCTTCCTCAAGGTGAGCCACAGCTTTATTTCTGACTTGGAGGTCAGTCTCAAAGACTGTCCTGCCTGGGCTGGCTTCCAGCTCCAATCCTCAGATCTCACCCTCTTGGGTAACTAGAATTACAGGCATGAAATAGATATTTCTTATGCTTAAGTCACTCAACCTGAGCTGATTAAGCCGGGGGGGGGGGGGGGTTGGGGCAGCAGGAAGTGACAGCTAATAGGAGTGAAGGAGGTGATGAAAATGCTTTAAAAATTGATTGTGACAATGGTTGTAGAACTCAGTGAATATCTTTTGACTTTTGATCGATAAATGGTGTGATATGATTTTTTTCCCTAGGAAAGATGGTTAAATTGATACCCAAAGGAACTGGTAGTGGAAGGCTGAGAGAGGGCTCTCCAGGAGTAAGGGGCCAACTCTGGTACTGAGACTCAGGGCCTGAGCACTTATCCTTGGGCTTTCTTAAGGCCAGAGCTCTACCATTTGAGCCACAGCACCACTTCTGGCTTTTTTCTATGTATATGGTACTGAGGAATCGAACCCAGGGCTTCATGCATGCTAGGCAAGCACTCTACCACTAGGCCAAACTCCCGGCCCTCATGTCCTGTTTTTATGAGACCATATGCTTGATGACATCAATGACTTGCAGGAAATTAAGTGGGTGAGAACGTAGTGCCTAGGCTCTCTCATGACTTTCAGAACATACCTGTGATTTTTCAGGCCCAAGCTAGATTAAAAAGTGGGCAAGAATAAAAGAAAAAACGAATCCCCTCTGTCATCCTGTTGTTGGCTCTGACTAGGAGATGACTTGAACACCATGTATGTTAGAAATGTACCTTCCATTCCTTTAATTCCATTGAGTACTATGTGCCCAGGCAGTGTGCTAAGAGGTAAGGCCACAAAACTATCACAGGCTCTGAGTTGGAGTAAGAAGCAAATGGGAAGTGAGTGAGGGATGTGAAGTCAATGGAGAAAAGTTTAGGGAAATGGTTATTCCCTAGACACATGGCCATCAAGGCCAACTCTACTAAACAGCAAGAATTATCTGTGACCAGCCTGCATGTCACCTGTAAAAGAAATATTTTATGATGCTCAGGGGAACTTGGTGCCATTTAACGCCCAAGGAACTGAAAACTGCAAGCAAGCACAGTCTATGTGCTGGACAAGGTTCTCTGGGAAGTGAGTTTAAGAGGAGGCATCCATGAATCCCACCACACAGTTACTGTTTTGCATCAAGGGACCCCAGAGTCACATGCACTAAGCACGTGAGCAGGTTGGCTAAGGATAAGATTTATTTTAGGCTAGAGCTTCATGTATAAAGACTGAGCAAATCTTCATGTCCTTATATATGATTCGAAATTTGCTTGCGTGAGAAAGGAAGAGACTAATGCCCAAGTGATCTGTATCCCCTGGTGGGAAAGTCAGTGTGAGTTTTAGGGAAGAAGGACTTCTAGATACTTTCTGGTATGAGGACTGTGAGGTTTTTGTGACCCCACACTACCCAGCTCCAGCAAAGTGTTAACCTGGGGGAATGTTGATGATGTGGTTAGGTGGGATCTGCTTGTCTTTCTGTGAACGATCTTGATGTTAACATGTTAATATGTAGCTGGGCAGCACGGTGGGCCAGTCTGTAATCTTAGCTACTTAGGAGGCTGAGATCAGAAGATCATGGTTTGAAGTCAGCCAGAGCAGGAAAGTCCATGAGACTTTTATCTTCAATTAACCACCTAAAAATTGGAAGTGGAGCTGTGTTTCAAAATGGTAGAGTGCTAGCCGTGAGCAAAAAGCACTCAATGAGAGTGCCCAGGCCCTGGATTCAAACCCTATGATTTAACAAAATAAGATAAAGTTACAATGTACTCCAAACATATTTTTTTCTCCAAACATTTTTAAAGCAGTGCTCAGAGCACATAAAATACATCTGTTTTCCAGGCTTAGCCACAGGCTGCCATTTTGCCATGTCTGAACTAAGGTTCCTACTGGAATAAAATTCCATGCAGAAAAGTTAAGGTTCTTGTTATCTGTTCCACAAACATTGACTGGGTGCTCTGTCCATAGCAAGCACTAGGCTAGAGTAAGAAAGAGGTACATGTCTAGGTTAAC